>NC_052160.1:114215510-114518106 GCF_902713615.1 Scyliorhinus canicula
GGACACCCTCACCCAGGACACCCACACCCAGGACACCCACACCCAGGACACCCACACCCAGGACACCCACACCCAGGACACCCACACCCAGGATACCCACACCCAGGATACCCACACCCAGGACACCCACACCCAGGACACCCACACCCAGGGCACCCACACCCAGGACACCCACACCCAGGACACCCACACCCAGGACACCCACACCCAGGACACCCACACCCAGGACATACCCACCCATGACAGTGACTCACAGGACACCCACACACAGGACACACCCACCGAGGACACCCAACGGCAGGGGGCAGACGGACAGGAAACGCCACTACAGGAGACCCCGGACTTCAGATCCGATGGGGACCTCGACACTACGCCACTGCTATCTCCTACACCCTCCACCATCGCAGAGACACTCGCCTCGGTTGAGCACTTTAGCAATGAAGCTTCTGGTACACTAACTGGTGCGCACAACACAGCCGTCCCGGTACAGTAGGTGGAGGTTGGAGAAACCGAGGGGGCGGACGGTCGGAGGGCAGGCCAGCCCCAGCAACCATCTGCCGCCCAGACGGGTCCCTGTTTCCTGGAGTTACCACACCCACCCATAGACCCAATGCAGTCACGGACCCAGGGACGATTGAAGGGGGTGTCGGCTGGCTTGCAGCAGCTGCAGACGCAGGTTGAAGAGTCCACCCGGGTCCAGGAGTAGGGAGTGGTGCTGGTCATGCGTGCCACCCTGGCCGAAACCGCAGGGATGGCGTCCGCGGTGGAGGCAATGGTTGCGACGGTGTCAGACATGGGTCGCAGTTTGCAAGGCCTGGGACTTTCCGTGCAGGCGGTATCCGTGGCCCTGGACATGGCTGCCCTCTCACAGGAAGCCATGAGCCAGAGCCAGCTGCAGATCGCAGCTGCGCTCCACACCGTGGCCCTGACTCAGCAGGCAGTGGCCCAGTCCCAGCAGGCCATCGCTGAGGGCATCGGCGCCATTGCCCAGGTGCTGGCCGGAGTTGCCCGGACACAGGCAGGGATGGCCAACTCCCTGAGCTCCATGGGTGCAAACTTGCAGACCCTTGTTGATACCAGGGTGGGCCTCCAGGACAGGCAGTGCCAGGTGCCGGGGGTGCGTCGGGTGCTGTATCCGTTTGCATCCCCGACCCATGGAGAGGCACGGGGGGCATCGGGCACCCCGAGAGAGGAAGAGGTCCTGGGACTCATTCCGGGTCCCCCTGTAGGGGAGGTCCCGGAATACCGCAACACCTGAGACTCCCTCCCTTCCGTCCAAGGTGCATCAGGTGGGTAACGGGCAGACCAGGCTGACAACACACCATCCCGGTCGCCCGAGCCGCAGCCTGGCCCATCTAGGCCGGGCCGCCCCAGGAAACATCCGCCAAAGGGGTCCCTAGTCACAGGAAAGGAATCACAGGAGTCCGCCTCCAATTCTGATGTACCGTCTGGGGAACCACCTAGACGTAGTAGGCCAATACATTAGAACTAAGTTGGCACGGATGCAGGGCACAGATTAGTCATAGGGGCAAAGGCACATGTATGAACTGTTTGTCATTAAAATCACTTTCACACCTACAAAAGTTGCCTCTGTGCTCTGTCCGATGCGTGCGGGAGGTGGGGCGTGAGGTGAGCGCCAGTGTGTGTGAGGGGTGATAGGACATCAAGCTCAGGTGAGTGTGCCCTCCCACCTCCCTCCCTTGGCCTCCCTCGCCATCCCGCTCCCGGGCAGACAATGGGTTCACGCGCTGCAGTGTCCAGGCTGCTTGCAGGGACGGTCCAGGTGGAGGGTGGTACTGTGGCCATGAGTCAGACATTGTCTGATGATGTAGAGCCCGAAGCTCATCGCAGAGCGGGTTGTCATCATCCTCCATGGCCTGCAATAGACCTGCTTCCACTGGCGACCGTGTGAGCCCGGCCCGTTATGCCGCAGGTGGATATGCAATGGAGGGGTGGTGTGTATGCGGGTGATGCGGTGGTGGGTAGGGTGAGGGCGCTGGGCTGGTGCTGTACTATGCTGTCCATGCCCATACTCGGCGATCCCCAAAACCCCCTAGTCTGTGAACCATGCGGCTATCAGCCCGTCCCATGCCCGCTTGCCCAGCCAGTGACGGTTAGCAGCCTCCGGTCCCTGTCCAGCCCATCTGTCCCATACATTGCTCCCATCCCCCTCATCTGGGGAGGCCTGCCCTTCGTTGTATTGCTCCTCCCCCTATCCCTCCTTTGCCTCCAGCACATTGCCCCTCTGCTGGGCTATGATGTGCAGGACACAGCAGACCACAATGATGCCTTCTACCCTATCCAAATGGTACTGGAGTGCCACCTGAAGTGTATTTCAGCAGCCCACAGCACTTCTCGACCACACCCCTGGTCCCTGCATGGGCATCGTTGTCGCGGGTCTCTGCGTCAGTCTGTGGTCTCCATACAGGCTGATGGAACCATCAATTCAGCGAACACGTGTAGTTGGATCTGAACAGAGGCTTTAATACACTTACAATAGAGCCAGCCTATTCGTCGTTGAACTTCAGGTGAACTGGCAGGCTGGCTCTAAGGCACTGATCTTTATACATCGGTCCCAGGGGGAGGAGTCCTGGGCAGAGCCAAGGGAGGAGCCCAGTACAAACTCTTGCGTACTCCCAGAGTGACTCCCCCTGGTGGTCGGATAGCGCAACTGCACTTACAATGGGTAGATAACGAACATATATACATGGAGTGATATTGGCAAGTATATATAGTGTGAATCACATTCACCACACAGGCATCATCAGCCACGACCACAACGGGTAACCCTTATCGCCCAACAACCAGCCCCTCAGCTGGGAGTGGGGGGGTGTCCCTTGAACATGGCGGGAATGAAAGATTTTGCCAGGATGAACGCGTCATGTACACTGCCCGGGTACCGGGTGCAAACGTGCATGATGTTCATGCGGTGGTCACAGACCATCTGAATGTTCATGGAGTGGGAGCCCTTCCTGTTCATGAACACGTCTGGCGACATGCATCCCATCGATAGCACCCTGTACCATGGGCATCCTGGCCACGGCAGCGAATCCCACTGCCCAGGCATCCTGGTGGGCCCGGTCCACAGGGAACTGGATGTACCGGTTTGTAATGTCGTACAGGGCGTCGGTCACGGCATGGATGCACCGGTGCCCCCATGTCTGGGAGATTCCGGACAGGTCCCCACTCGGTGGCTGGAACGAACCCATGGCGTAGACATGCAGGGCCACCGTCACCTTGACGGCCACCAGGAGAGGGTGTCCACCCAAATTCCCACACGGTGCCAGATGCGCCATCAGGTGGCAGATATGGCTGACGATTTCCCGGCTCATCCTGAGGCTCCTCCTGCATTACCGGTCTGTGAGGTCCTGGTACAAGGAGCTGCTCTGGTACACATGGGGCCTCATCGGGCACCTCTGCCGCCTCCCTGGCATGTCCCTGCTCCAGCTCCCATAGGGCAACATGTAGAAGGGCGGGCTCTGCTACGCTGGCGAACATCGCTGGGTGATGCCAAAACATGACGGTCTGCAGGGGTGGGGGTAAACGACATATCATCATCGCCCCTACCCCCCTCTGCAGCCAGGTGCCATGGGCTGCATTGCTGGGACTGTTGCCAGCTGGCACCTGGCCAGCGAAACCTCCCCCCCCCCACACACGGCACTACCCTCCCCATCCCCGGCACCCCCATCCCAGGCATCACCACCCCCGGCACCCCCATCCCTGGCACCCCCACACCCAGCACCCCCACCCCCAGCACTCCCATCCCCGGCACTCCCCTCCCCATCCCTGGCACTCCCCTCCCCTGGCCCTCCCTTCCCCACCCCTGGCCCCCTACCCCCGGCACTCCCCTCCCCACCCCCAGCACTCCCACCCCCAGCACTCCCACCCCCGGCACTCCCCTCCCAAACGCTTGGCCCCCCCATCCCCGGCACTCCCCTCCCCATCCCCGGCACTGCCCTCCCCACCCCCAGCACTCCCCTCCCCATCCACGGCACTGCCTTCCCCACCCCCGGCACTCCCCTCACCATCCCCGGCACTCCCCTCCCCATCCCCGGCACTCCCCTCACCACCCCCGACACTCCCCTCCCCACCCCTGGCACTCCCCTCCCCATCCCCGGCACTCCCCTCCCCATTCCCTGCACTCCTCTCACCACCCCCGGCACTCCCCTCCCCATCCCCGGCACTCCCCTCCCCATCCCCGGCACTCCCCTCCCCATTCCCGGCACTCCTCTCAACACCCCTGGCACTCCCCTCACCACCCCCGGCACTCCCCTCAACATCCCCGGAACTCCCCTCCCCACCCCCGGCACTCCCATCCCCGACCCCTATCCCCGGCACCGACCATGATCACCGGCACAGAACCCCGGCCCCTGGGTAGCATCCTCCACCGGCACCAGCAATCCCCCCACCAGCCACGGCCGTGCCGTCTCTTCTCCCGCGGCTGCCCCATGCCGACCCTACCTCCGCGCTCGCTGCATCTGCCAGCACGACTGGTTGATGCTGTTAAAAACCATGTTTAATTTAAGTCGGCGTGACCTCTGGTCACGTCGGCGGGACTTCGGTCCATCTGGGCCGGAGATTTGAGGTAGCCCTGGGGACCATCGCGTTGCGCCGATTCTTGAGATTCTGTGAGGCGTGCAGCGCGATTCCCGTCGGTGGGACTTTTCGTTGGCCAGAGAATATACCAGCCGGCGTCGGAGCGGCGGGGCAAGATTCACGCCCCCCCCGGGATTCTCCGACCCGGAGGGAGGTGGAGAATCCCTCCCCAGTTCTTTGTCCCTTTGACCCAGTCTTCCTGGGTTTCCACTTTCATGCCCTGGTTCTAGAATAGCTTCTGGGACTTGCTTTATACTCCGAACTCCATTGTCCTACCTGTGCTAGTAGTTTCTGTAAGAGCTCATTTCTTCTCAGAAACCTGGTTCCAATCTGAACCACACGTGCCTCTGCTTTTCAAAGAACAAGAACAAAGAACAAAGCAAATTACAGCACAGGAACAGGCCCTTCAGCCCTTCTAGCCTTTGCCGATCCAGATCCTTTATCTAAACCTGTCTCCTATTTTTCAAGGTCTACTTCCCTCTGTTCCCCGCCCGTTCATATATCTGTCTAGATGCATCTTAAATGATGCTATCATGCCCGCCTCTACCATCTCCGCTGGCAAAGCGTTCCAGGCACCCACCACCCTTTGCATAAAAAGCTTTCCACGCACATCTCCCTTAAACTTTCCCCCTCTCACCTTTCAGTGTGGGACCCTGGTTGCCAAGCAATAGCTTTGTTATTTTTTAACCTCTATAATTGTTTTTATGTCATAAGTCTTCAGTGACAATGCAAACACAGTTCAAATTGGAACAAAAACCCACAGACATGCAGGCACCTTTGTTTAACATGAAACTAACCAAAATTGTAACCCTTTCTTAGCACACAAGTACAGAAACACAAAGTAAGTTTAAACTTAAACTTATACCACATTTCTAATGCCAAAAATTCAAATATCACATATTGAATCTAGCTCTATTTCCAAACAGAGTGTAAAAATATTTGTTGACTTCATTTCTAAATGACCTGGCTTTAACATTTAGTCCATGTTCCTTAGTCTTGTAGTGGAAATAGTTTCATTCCCCTGCCTTTTCTCCTCTTCTTCATACTTTGAAAACTTTGACCAAATTACCCTTTTAACCTTTAAATTCCATGAAATACAACCCTAGATTTTGTAATTTAACCTGCCAATTTAACCCTTCAGGTTCAGGTATCGTTCTGGTACAATTGTCTCTGCACTCCTTCCAAGCCAATACATACTTTCTGAGGTATGGTGTCCATCACTGAATACAATCCTCCAGAAATAAAACCAGAACAAGTCTAAACACTCAGGTCAGGCAGCATTTGTGAACAGAGAAATAGAAATATGGGCCAGAATTCTCCAGTTGTTGCAACTCAATTTTCTCACCGGCAGAGCAGCTCTGCCAGTAGGTTTCATGGCAGAGTCGGGGTGGTTATAATGGGAAACACCATTGACAATCGGCGGGAAGATGGAATTCCACCACCAGCGAACGGCGTGCGGCTGACAAACACACGGTTGGCGAACCCGAACGTCTCACCCATTGTTTCAAGTCAATGACTTGACATCAGAAATAAGTTCTCCCTAAAAGTTTGAAGGCAGGTTTGGGGGTGGGGGGTGGGGGGGGGGGGGGGGGGGGGGTGGAAATCAGGCCTGAAATGTTGTGGAAACAGACGTTGGCTTGTGATCCCAATCTGACTCCTGCTCTTGTGGTTTTTGCCAGCAGGTTGCTAATGTATCAGGAAAACGTATGGGTCTGGCAGGTAAGTAACTGAGAATCTGGTTTGTTCAGAAGTCACTGAGGAGGATATTTAGCACCTAATCCAGATTCCTCAGTTATGGAAGATCTTGCCTGACCTGTCAGAAACATGTCAGGATTACCAAGCCAAGTGAACAGCAGGATAAACTTCGTCGGGCCTGTTCTGTGCTGTACTGTTCTAAAACAAATGAAATTTACAAGATGTAAATTTGCTCTGATCAATGACACGGAAGAGCTCCAGTCATGGCCATTGTGCCAAGAGCAGAAAGGTGTGAGTGCTGATAATGGCTATGCGTAGAGAGGGGAGAAAACCACAACAATGCTGGAGTAAAACTGCAAGGAATGGGTGTGAGAGGGCAATGGTCTGAGGGTGAGTGTGAGTGTTGGCTGTTCAGAGGAGGATGTGTCTGGCGAGAGAGGAGTGAGTGAAGCTGCAAGATGTGTTGACCTGAAATGGGGTGTGCAGGAATTTGCTGGACAAGACAGTGTGATGCCAAACACTTGTCAGGTCCTCTGAATGTCCCAGGGCTTCTTGGTGCACTTCAGTTTGGAGGGTCCAACCTCTAGCTGCTGACTTCCTCAGCCGCTTCCATGCATATCTGCTCAGTTGGAAAGCTTATCCTCTTCCTCCTGTCCTTGGAAGAGTTCACCTCGCTTGAGCCCCACACATCCTGCAGAAGGACCACCAGGTAATAGTTAATGACCCTGGGAGAAGACCCCCCCAATATCTTTATCCATTCCTGTGGTTTCTGCAGCCTTTAAAATCCCAGTGTTAGTAAGCTTTTCAGAACCATTCTGTTGTCCCTTTAAATGGAAATCCTTCTTTTGATGGAATGGGCATGTTGGTAACCAAGCTGGCTGAGTCTTGCCAATATCTACCAAACATAGCTTGCAGCAGGTGCTGAAGACCCAACAAAGGGAATAATCTATTTGACTTTATTCACATCAGTCTACATGCCACACATGCTTCTTTCCATGGCAGCACTGATAGGAATGACCACCGTATAATCCTTGTGGAGACAGAGTCCTGTTAAATGGAATAGATTTCAAACAGATTCAGCAGCTTAAAATGGGATACTCCTGAAGTGATTGGAAACAGCAGAATTGTATTCAACAAAAGTCTGTAATGCCATAGTCTAGTGCATCCCTCACATCTTCCATTACAAGAGCAATTCTGGTTCAAACAAAAATGAGGAACAGCACAATAACTAAAAATGAGGTGCCAACCTGGTGAAGCTACAATACAGGATTACCTCCATGCTAAACAGTGGAATAAGCACATTAAATACAAGGGTAAGCAATTCTACAGCCAATGGTTCAGATCTAAGCTCTGCACTCTTGCCACATCCAGTAGCGAATGGTGATGTGCAATTAAGTAACTAATGGGAGGAGGCTCCATGAATATCCACTTCCTCAATGATGGTAGAGCCCAGCACATCAGTGCAAAAGACAAGATGAGGCAGCGGAGGCAGCCCACCAGCGGGATTTTCGGGTCCCTCCATTGGCAGCGGAATTTCCTCCTGACTGCACCCCTCGTCGTTCGGAAACTTGTGCGCCATTGGTGGGACCGGAATTTCCACTGGCGTGAACAGCCGGCAAATTCCTCGCCATGTTTTTAAACTCAGTGAATTTTTACATAATGGAGTAGGACCCCTCTGCCATATTCAACCTCTTCAGTACGATTTCGAACGGCATCCTCTCACGTAAGCCAACAAATGGCTCCATCTCCCCACGTACTTCCACTGAGCTGGTCTGATACCAGACAGCTGCTGAACTCAGCCAGTCTCGCTGGATTTGGAAAACTTATCGGGTCGACGCTGTTAATGAGCCCTCAACCATCTACGTTGCCTTGTTGAGAGGAGGGGGTGGGTTGTGAAGCTTTGTGGAAACGGCATAGGGCAGAAAGGGAGGATTGTGATGTTACAACCATTTCTTTTCCTGTCTCGCCTTTGTTCCATCCTGATCAGCAATGGGGAAAGCTGGTCCTGGAGAGCTACAGGAATTCCATGAATCCAAGTCTCAGGCACATGAAACTGGGACAGAATTCCAAATGATTTTAACGCTAGTAATTTCATCGGTAAATTAAGTGTGGTTAGATGGAAGCAATGTTTGCTGTACTTGCTAATGTACCATCAACTGTACGCGAGGCGAGTGATTTACCAAAGTCTGGCTTTAATTAACTAGAACACAGCTCTGCGATCGTCTACAATGGAAAGGGACGATCGTCAGGCGTCTGACCATTTATACCTCGTTAATAGAGGCGTGGTTAACTCAGCCTCTCGGCCAATCGGTCGAGAGGCACATGACCGACCAGGGCCAATGGTAAGCCGATGTTCTGGCCCAATGGCAGACAAGTATGCAGATCATATCACCACACTTGCTGTACTACAAATGCCACTTTTGGATTTAGGTCCTCTGGTTACTACCAGCTAAAATGGCAATTGAAAGGATTTTCAAAAAGAAAACTATGGAATAAATTCATTGGCTTTTCACTTGTCTTGTATTGCTTCAATGATAGTATTCCACTGGCTGACAGCTTAGTTTTGCCTGATGGTATTTGTTCACATTGGGCGACTTTTTCAATGTTTGGCTCTCTCCCTGTTCCGTTGTGATGTGCTGCTATGTTATGAAAGATATTTGAGTTAATCAGATCCAAGTGTGGCGCATGCATTGCATAAAACATTTTCCGTGCATTATTTCACTTTCTGGGCTGTTACCTACAGTAAATGACACAATGAGGGTCATTCTTTTACCTGTCTCAGATATTTGGTTGTATCGATTTTCTCTTTCTCTTTTCGTCAGTTTCTCTGCTGTTTCTCTTTCACCCCTTCGCACTAACTTTTGCTTCACTCTGTTTACCTTGGCTTTTCCTCTGGCTTTTGTTTTACTGCTTTCAGGGCAGGATATGTTGATTCGCTGGGAAAAAGAAGTCACTAGAGTCTTCCAACTGCATTTGAGGATAGAATGTAGCCTCAGCAATGCCATAATCATTTCAGAAATTATAACTCAGAAGTAATTGCAGACAGTAGCTAGATTTTCAATAAATTATATATGGAATATTTTTAGCCTCCTGATCATGGTAGGGATTTATTATTACTGCAAAATACTACTTCATTTGACATTAGATTACACTTCAGATTCATAATTCATATCTTAATTTTAATGTATACACATGGTAATATTTTAAATTAGAAAATAATGAAACATGACACTTCTGCCATGAAATGAAAGTTACAGCAAGATTACCATATGCAGCTTATTTAAAGAATTTTATGAGTTAATGAATACATTTCTTCCTCCATTCCCTTTCTGGTTAGAGTTCAATATTTAGAAAGACATTTTAATGAATGCTCTGGAGTGCTCGGAATATTGGAGAGGGGTTTGATACTCACAAGGGTTAAAGCAAACAGAATAAAACCCAATATAATTTTAAACTGAAATATTAAACAATGTTTGCCAATACATCTTTGTTTAGGAGAATGTTTAAACTTTATTAATTATAAAGGTAAATCATTATCTGAATAAATTGCGTGTATCAGAATCACCTAATAAAAAGTCACAGCTGCAGTGCGATCACTGGAGCATGAATCTAATCTATCATACCAAATTAGTTTAATTTTAATAAGTTTCATGCATTTCAAGTTATTTAAATGACAGTTTTGTACTGGAGAAACTGCAGTGGGTTAGAAAACCGGCTTTGTTGTGGCCTCGACATAGCTATGTTACCATAGGCACTTCATTTAAATTCAATCATTGGAAATATATCATCAAGCTCAATGTGCGACAGAAAATCTTAATGTGGTTTATTTGTAACCACGACACCAACGAGCTAATGTGGAACTAATACTATAATGAAGTATGACGTGAGGGAAAGCAATCCAACTGCTTGCTGGAAAATGGAAATAGGATAGAATGCCGCAGTCTGTTGACACAAAAATAGATAATTCTGGACTTCCCCAGCAGGTTTGGCAGCATCTCTGGAGTGAGCAGCAAAGTTAATGTTTCAGGTTTGTGACCTTACATCAGAACTAGCCTATTGAGTTTAAATTCGAGAACAGGGTCACATCTAATCCTTGAAATCCTTCTACTCCTTAAGGGCAGCACGGTAGCACAGCGGGTAGCACTGTTGCTTCACAGCTCCAGGGTCCCAAGTGTGATTCCTGGCTTGGGTCACTGTCTTTGTGGAGTCTGCACGTTTTCCCGTGTCTGCGTGGGTTTCCTCCGGGTGCTCCAGTTTCCACCCACAAGTCCTGAAAGATGTGCTGTTAATTTGGACATTCTGAATTCTACCTCTGTGTACCCGAAAAGGCGGCGAAATGTAGCGACCGGGGACTTTTCACAGTAACTTCATTGCAGTGCTAATGTAAGCTTACTTGTGACAATAAAGATTATTAAATATTTTTCACCCAACAACATACAGATGTTAAGGAGGATTTGCATTTATATAGTGTCTTGCATGGCCTCAAAACATCCTAATCCACTTTCCAGTTATTCAAGCACTTTTGAAATGTGCTCTCTGAATAGGTAGACAGAAGCAAAACATCTAATCAGTCATTCCAAGCATCAAAAAACTGTCATTTTGATAAATACGGTGATCAAATATTGCCAAATTACCATTCGGTAATCTGCCAGTTACAAATTCCATCTGTTAGACTGAAAATATCTATTTATATTTTTTCAGTTGCAGGATTTTGGAAGAGAACTTGCAGATGCTATTGAGAAAAGAGAATTTATTGTTCGGAAGGCTGCAGCCATACGATTTTCCCTGCAGTTATATAATAGGAAATATCAGAGTTTCTGGATGTTTTAAATCTCGTTATGTTTTCCAGAGAATGAAATCCGCAGCATACATTTTATAGAAATCAATTGTAAAAGCAGCCAAAAGCAATATCCTGAGCAGGGGGATGAATGTCAGGCAACCAAACGATCTGTGATGTTGGATAATGGAGTGACTTTTCACCATTAATGCCAAGTCCGTATCCTTTGAGCAATGTATAACTTGCAAAAAAACTCCTTAAAGGAATAAGTCACCAGAATTCAGTTTCTCACCATCTCATTATGATGGCTAAACCGCCTGTAAATGTGGCCTTTAGCCATTCAACTTTATTTGGCAGTAAGAAACTCATAACTGGACTTGGAGTTAACTCTTCCACCGTCAAACTATTGATACCCTATTTTCAGGAATGCTACATTTATTTTACCCCTTGATGGAATAGATGTGGAGACTGTACTAGACCAGCGTGGAAAGAGTTAAACAGAGCAGCAGCAGCTCCCCTGCGATTGGCTTGGTCGACGAAGAAAGCTGTTTGTTTAGCAAGGCTGTTTTATACAAGTGTAACCTTTAACTTTAATTTGTCAATACATAGTAATGTTATCCTTATGCTGCAATGTCTTAAAATATCTAATCAGTAGCTAGCTACCGATTTTCAGCTGCGTGTCAGGAAAGGTTTTAAGCAGATGGTTTTTGAGTGAATAAGTGAATAAGGAAATAGAATCTGTGGTTCGAGATAAGAACGTTGAGGTTGAAAGCAAGCTATGTCTTTGTAATGAAATATGGCCCTGCAAGATGACACAGGTCGACTTAAAAGTTGACAGGTTGTTAAGAAAGCTAATTCATTGTGACTCGATCCACATTGTTGAGCAACAACTTCCTGTATTAAGAATGTGTCGTACGATAGGAGAACCAGTGCATACTGGTACAAATTGCAAGGGTGCCTCAGTGTGAATTCAGCAAAAGGGAACCGTCTCCTTCAGGTAAGAAAGTTTATGTAAAGCCTAGAGACAGATGGATGTTGCTGCTGGAGGAGAATGCTGAATGTGATGAACAGTGATGAGAAAAAAGAGAGAAGGCAAGCGCCTAGATGGGAAGATGCACATAAGATAAAGGCAAATTACTGCAAATGCTGGAATCTGAAACAAAAGCAGAAAATACTGGATAATCTCAGCAGATCTGACAACACGTGTGGAGAGAGAAGGGAGCTAACGTTTTGAGTCTGGATGACTGTCAAAGCTGGAGGGAACTGGAAATAGGGTCAGATTTATACTGTTGGGGGCGTCGAGCGGTGGGAAGATTAGAATGTGTGAATGCCAAAGATGAACAGAGTGTCAAAGGGCAACTGGGACCAGGGAACAGATGGCCCAAGTGGGGTGGGTGGAAGGGTCAATAGTGAAGGTAAAACAGATCTATGGAAGAAATGAAAATAAGTTGATTTAAATAAAATTGAGGTGAAGGTGGAGGAGAGAGTTCACAGTCTGAAGTTGTTGAGCTCAATGTTAAGTCTGGAAGGCTGTAATGTGCCTGATCGGAAGATGAGACGCTGTTCCTCCAGTTTATGCTGGGCTTCACTGGAACATTGCAGCAGGCCCAGGATGGACATGTGGACGTGAGAGCAGGACAGTGAGTTTCAATGGCAAGCGACAGGAAGGTATGGGCTTTGCTTGTGGACGGATCAAAAGTGTTCTGCAAAGCAGAAGATAGAAAGCAGAAGAC
The DNA here is from genome assembly GCF_902713615.1 of Scyliorhinus canicula. NCBI lineage: Eukaryota > Metazoa > Chordata > Chondrichthyes > Carcharhiniformes > Scyliorhinidae > Scyliorhinus > Scyliorhinus canicula. Next base: position 114,228,312 of record NC_052160.1, read on the forward strand.
AGAAGATAGATGTTGGCTGGCTGTACTTCCTGAACAGAGATACGTTCTGTTCTGTTTGTTGATGTCCACCCAAAGTTTGAAGGTGGACATCAACTAGACAGGCGGTGATGTCAGTCAGTCTGATGTTGCTTGCACTATATCTGTGCCAGTTTTAAACCAAATATTCCAGATAATCTCTCTCTTAACCTTGCACAAATGAACATGCATTTCAAATGATTTAGATGAAAGACATCTTGGTTTAATATCTCTTCTGGAAGATGGCACCTTCAACAGTACAGCACTCCCTCAGCACTGCGCTGGAGTGGGTCTTGAACCTGCAACCTTGTGTCTCACAGGAAAGAGTGTTACCAACTGAGCCAGGGCTGACACAAGAAAGAGACCTCCCCGACATTGGGGATCTGACTATCTAAAGGGATCATCAACCACTTTCAGATTAATTGTTGATTGATTACTATTGGATGTTTTGAACTATTAGACAGAGTTGAAGATTTGTGCTGCTATTTAAGGATGGTGACGGTTTCAATGGGTTGTGTGGTACTTGGTCTTGGTTTGCACTTCAAATATTCTGTTCAAATTACTTGCTCCCAGCCATAGGCACTGCAGTTCTTATTTCTCTTTTCCTCACAGCATCACAGGAAGAAGGAGTGGACGCGACACAAAGACGGATAATCTAGTCTCGAAGGAGAAGGAGGGTGAGTGGGAGAAGAGCATTAAGCAGGAGACTAAACATACCCAGGGTTTTTCAGGGACCAATTCTCCTGTCTCGACAGTCTGCAAGGAATAGTCTTTGTGTCATCCATTTCACGAAGGGGTTGCTCATTGAAATCTGCCACATATTGCAGACACACCTGCAGCCTCAGAACATGACGAGATTTGCAGTGTCAATAGTTTCAAGTGTGAGCATGGGCATAAATATCTTTACAGGTTCCCTTCAAACTGGAACAGGGCATCTCCAATATCTCCCAATTTGCCACCTATTGTATTCGGCAGGTGGCTCGTGGAAGCAGTGGCATAGTGGTATTGTCACTGGACTAGTGATCCAGAGATTGGGCCTAGGTCGAATCCCACCATGCTCGGTTGGGCAGTTGGAGAAATTTGAATCTAATAAAATCTGGGATTAAAAGTCTAATGATTACCATGTAACTTGTTGATTGTCGTAAAAACCCATCTGGCTCAATAATTTCATTTAGTGAAGGAAATCTGTCACCCTTACCCGGTTTGGCTGACAAGTGACTTTGTGGTTGACTCTTAAATGCCCTCTGAAATAGCCTAGCACTCAGTTTAAAGGAGATGAGGAATGGGCAATAAATGCTAGCCCAACCAGTAACGTCCACACCCCCTGAACAAATTTTCAAAATTCTCACGCACTGTTTTCAAAGAGAGGGGAGTATAAGACATTCTCTCTTTCCAGAGAGGAGCAGACAAAACAGTGGTTCAAGGGAGTTCAAGTGAGGGATTTCCATGATTTTGACACAGCAACAGTGAAGGAACAGCGATTTGGTTCCATGTCAGGATGGTGTGTGACTTGGAGGGGACGTTGCTGGTGGTAGTGTTCCCATGCATCTGCTATCCTTGTCCTTTGAGCTGGTGGAGATCACGGGTTTGGAATGTAGTGACGAAGGAGCCTTGGTGAGTTGCTGCAGTGCATCTTGTAGGCGGTACACGCTGCTGCCATTGTGCATTGAGGGGAGAGGGAATGAATGTTTAATGTGGTGGATGGGGTGCCCATCAAGTGGGCTACATGCTCTGGATGATGTCAAGTTCTTGAGTGCTTTTGGAGCTGCATTGACCCAACCAAATGGAGAGTTTCCATCACACTCCTGGCTTGAGCCTTGTAGATAACGGAAAGGCTTTGGGGAGTTAGGAATTACTCACCACAGAATTCCCAGCCTCTGACCTTTTTTTGTCGTCATAGTATTTATGCAGCTGGTCCAGTTCTGCCTTGAGAAGGGTCAGCAGTCTAATGCCTCCATTGGCACCCGTAAAATCGGAGACAGGTCATAAACCAAGGTCAGTCATCCAGTTTCAAAGTGATAATATTTTTGTTCCTTATATGAGCAATGTAAATATGGTAAGCAGTTTTCTCATCTTTCTCCAATGCAGAAAGACAATGGTGCCAGAAAATGGGCTGAACTTTGTCTCTAATGATAAGAATAATCTTTATTAGTGTCACAAGTAGGCTTACATTAACTGTAATGAAGTTACTGTGAAATCCCCTCGGCGCCACGCTACGACGCCTGTTCGGGTACACAGAGGGAGAATTCAGAATATCCAATTCACCTACCAAGCTCGTCTTTCAGGACTTATGGGAGGAAACCGGAGCGCCTGGAGGAAACCCACGCAGACACGGGGTAGATGTGCAGACTCCACACAGACAGTGACCCAAACCGGGAATCGAACCTGGCTTCCTGGCGCTAAGTGAGTTTATCACAGAAGCTAGCATTTTTAAACAATGACAATCCAACACTTGCGAGCAACCTTATTTTAAATCATAGAAAATGACTTTTAAAACATGTATGAAATCATATACAAGCTTTGTTGGGAATGCAGTAGTGCTTTCTTAGGAAATTAAAGGAGGTTTACATTCAAAGTCTTCAAAAATGTGGCAAAGACTCTCTTTACGCCAGAAACACACAATCACTGAATTGTTACGGCACAAAGGAGGCCATTTGGCCCATCGTGTCTGCACCAGCTCTCCAAACAAGCATCATGATGGAGTGCCATTTCCCTGCTTTCTCCACGCAACCCTGCATATTCCCGACAGGTAATCATTTAATGCCTTCTTGAAAGAGCCAACTTAATTTTAGGAGCTGCCTTAAATGTCTGCAGCAGAGAGTAGTGAGCAGAAACTACCAATGGTGACCTGGGGCATGGCCACTTTGCTACTGGGACAGCTGGTGTGATGCTTTCAAGACTCATTTGTGTTTAACATTCTGCGACACCTCGCACAATGTGATGCCAGTTTTAGACAAATTGTCCTGAAAATCCAGAGCAACTGAATAGAATCACACAACCGCAAAACGTTGTTTAGCTTGAAAGATTCTTTTTGGATGCGGTACTGGAAGAATGTATGAGGCTTACTCAGGACACCTGTGAATTCTCACTTTGTCCCTTCAATAAAATGTAGAAGCTGTAATTATTTTTTAAATGGCTTTCAATGAAATTATGCAAAGATATTCATTGAACAAGAAATTGAATGCAGCTGGAAAACCACCATGTGTAAGATATAATGCTCGGACAACTAAATTACAATGAAGAAATTGTAATGAGCTCCTTATAAATACAGAGCACTACAAATGCCTGCATTTAGGACATTTTCACTTTGCACTATGCTTTGGTTGCCTGGAATGAACTTGAAGCTGTTTGACTTCAAACCTTATGTTCCAATAAGGCACTGCGGAGGAAAACATTTCAAGGAAAATATGCTGACCCAATTCTCATATTGACAAACATGGACAGGGCCTTGGAATTATACAAATTAAACACGAAAGTTATTTTCATGTGTCAATTAACACATCCAATGACATTTCCTCATGTTGCCCACTGCTACTTAAAGACATTCTTGGAGGATATGGGTGAAAAGGATTAAAATGGGAAGTTCGGTGGCGGAGTGATTAGCACTGCTGGCTCACGGCACCAAGGAGCCAGGTTCGATCCCCATCCAGGGTCACTGTCCATGTGGAGTTTACACACTCTCCCTGTGTCTGCATGGGTCTCACTCCCATAACCCAAAGATGTGCAGGGTAGGTGGATTGGCCACGCTAAATTGCCCCTTAATTGAGAATTTTTTTTTTTTTACAAAGAAAAGGATTAAAATGTAGAATGCTGATTTCAGCTCAATAAAGAATCAGCATCTGAGAGTAGATAGAAAGGGCAATTATCTATTTAACATCTGCAGATTGTATTTAAGAAGTGGAAGGACCATCTGGAGTTTCTGCCCTCTCTAATGGTAAGCTATCGATGGGAATCATGATTCATGCCACCATCTTGATTCCAATGTTTAAATGAGGTCAGATTATAAGAATGCTCAGGCCTCCCATCGATATCGCCGAGTAGAGCAGAACATGGACCCAGTGTTGCGCCATCTGCACGACAAATGATGATTATCCCAGATATCTCTGATGTTTTCTGCACTTGTGATTTTTTAAAAAAATCAACATAACTAATGTATCCAAGAGCAGGGAAATAATTTAAGGTGGGATAAACCAAGAGACCTCATGCTTCAGCATAAAATACCTCCATTGTAATTTTTAGAAATTTTCTGATGTCTCTTGGATGTTTTGAAGACAGTGCTATCACAATTGCACCTTGAGTGAACAGACATTTGAAAAAACATTTGTGATGCCTTGTTTCTTTCTGTGTTGCAGCTTCATGTCTATTGGCCTCAGTGCTGGTATTTACAAGCTCTTAAACATTCATTAACATCCACTGTTAGTGAAGCACAATTTCCCATGAAGCAGGTTCCTTACTTGTGCGGATTTTGGTGATTCCTTGTTGTAAGACAGGCTGAGTCCTGCCTAAATCATATCACCCGAGATCATTATACCTTTTACGTGTCAGGTGCAAAGACACATTCATCACTATATTTCATTTCAAACAAAAGGTCAAATCATGTAAAGTTTGGGTCTGTGATTTGAGAAATGCCAGCTAATTGGACTAGTTTCTAATCCAATAAAGGGTAAATTGCACAGTATTTGATTTAAGCATTTGGCAAACATCAGCACTCTGTGGAAATGATCTGCAATAGGTTTTAACATGCCTGGCAAAAACCAGGAAAGGATTTTCAGTTATTTAATGCCTGATGCAATTTGCTAAACAATTATGTTATGCTCTAGTTTTTGTGGTTAATATCTGACAGTGCCATTGTACGGAACTGCTATTTAGCAATATTACTAATACCATTGTTTCACCTTATCATTCCAGTTTTCTTATTCAGCACAACTGAAAATTCATTAATCTGATGTGTTAACCCCGAGCTTCCGCTCCAACATGCTGGCTGAGCTCATGAGTGTTTACAGCATTTTCGGTTTATGGGTCCGATTCGGCAACCTCGTCATGTTGAATCTCGTGAAGGGTCTCTCGCAAGATTTGCGATGCTCGAGATGCCTCACAAGATTTCACAAAGTCTCGCCAGACGTCGTAATCTGGGTATCACCCTCACTGGCTCATTTAAACATGCATTCACGGGATTCTCTCAGTGCCCGGGACCTAATGGTCATATCTGTGAGACTTCTCAGGGCGCCAATTAGTACTGGTTTCCACAAACATGAAGCAGTCGTAATGCAATCTGAGGGGTCACCCAGGCCATTAGAGATCCCCAGGTGGTCGGGGACAGGGCAGGGTGGCACTCTGGCACCACCTCTGGCACCTGGACACCCCAGTGGTGCCAGACTGGCATCCTGGCAGTGCCAGGATGGCACTTCCAGGCTAACATAGGCACTGCCATGGTGCCAAGCTGGCAGTGCCTGGGTGCCAGGTTGGCACTGCATGGGATTAGGTCCGAGGGGGGGTGGGGCCTGACCGGGTGAAGGGAGGGTGAGGGGATATCCCTGGGTGCATCTCCAAGATGGGGAGGGGGCGGGAGGGAGGGATGGGGTTGAAAAACCCGGGGTGGGCTGAAAGGGTGGGAGAGATCGGGGCAGTCTTCCAAAATGGCGCCCCAATCTATGAGGTGCCTTTCCTGCCGGGCTCGCCAGAAACTCCTCGAGGCCAAAACAAGGCAAAAGTGTCATTGAATAGAAAGGTAATTCTTGGTGCTTCAGCTGCCAAGAAACACCCCGCTAAACACGCCCAAAACTGGACATAGTTTTTTTTCCATTGAATTACAAGAAACATAGAAAAGAAGAAATAGGAGAAGGAGGACGCCATTCCGTCTCTCAAGCCCACTCTGCCATTCATGGTTGATCATCCAACTAGCTTAATCCCACTTTCCCCCATATCCTTTGATCCCCTTCGCCCTCTGTGCTATATCTAACTGCTCTTGAAACCATATAATGTTTTGCACTCAACTACTTCCTGTGGTAACAAATTCCACAGGCTCACCACTCCCTGGGTGAAGAAATTTCTCCTCATCTCTGTGCTAACTCGCCTACCCCGTATCCTCAGACTGTCACCCCTGGCTCTGGATACACTCACCATCTGGAACAAACTTCCTGCATCTACCCTGTCCAGTCCTGTTGGAATTTTATAGGGTTCTATGAGATCCCTCCTCATTCTTCTGACCGCCAGCAAATACAATCCTAACCGATTCAATCTCTCCTCGTACGTCAGTACTGCCATCCCAGGAATCTGTCTCGTAAACCTTCACTACAAACCCTCTAAGGCTAGAACATCCATCCTCAGATAAGGAGACCCACACTACACATAATATTCCAGGTTGGCCGCACCAAGGCCCTGTATAATTGCAGCAAGACATCCCTGCTTCTGTTCTCAAATCCTTTCGCAATGAAGGCCAGCATACCATTTGCCTTCTTCACCGCCTGCACGTTTACCTTCAGTGACTGCTGTATGAGGACACCTAGGTCTCATTGCACATTCCCCTCTCCTAATTTATGGCCATTCAGATAATAGTCTGCCTTCTTGTTTTTGCTACCGAAGTGGATAACCTCGCATTTATCCAAATTTTGCTGCATCTACCATTCATTTGCCCACTCGCTCAACTTGTCCAAATTACACTGAAGGATATCTGCATCCTCTTCACAGCTCACCCGCCCACCTATCTGCAAATTTGGAAATATGACATTTTGTTCCCTCATCTAAATCATTAATATATATTGTGAATAGCTGGGCTCCTAGCACCGGTCCCTACAGTACCCCATTAGTCACTGCCTGCCAATTTGAAAAAGACCTGTTAATTCCTACACCGTGTTTCCTGTCTGCTAACCAGTTTTCTATCCATATCAATACACTACCCCAAATCCCATGTGCTTTAATTTTACATATTAATCTTTTATATGGAACTTTGTCAAAATCCTTCTTTCTGAAAGACCAAAGACACCACATCCACTGGCTCCCCTTTATCAATTCTACTAGTTACATCCTCGAAGAATTCCAGCAGATTTGTCAAGCATGATTTCCCCTTCATAAATTCATGCTGACCCTGTCTCATCCTGCCACTGTTTTCTGCCATAAAATCTTTGAAAATAGGTTCTAGAATTTTCCCCAATACTGACGTCAGGTTCTCTAGTCTATAATTCTCTGCTTTCTCTCTACCTCCCGTCTTAAATAGTGGAGTTACATTAGACACCTTCCAATCTGCAAGAACTGTTCCGCAGTCTATAGAATCCTGGAAGATGACCACCAATGCATCCACTATTTCTAGAGCCACCTCCTTCAGTACCCTGGGATGTAGATTATCAAGCTTTGGGGATTTATCAGCCTGAAAGCCCATCAATTTCCCTCAGACCATTTCTCTACCAATATTGATTACCTTCAGTTCTTCCTTCTCACTAAACCCTGCATTCCCTGACATTTCTGATGTCTTATTTGTGTTCTCATTTGTGAAAACAGAACCAAAGTATGCATTTAGTTGCTTAATCATTTCTTTGTTCCTGATAATACATTCCCCCTTTTCTGACTGTAAGGGACCTACTTTGTCTTCACCAATCTTTTTCTCTGCACATACTTACAGAAGCATTTGCAGTCAGTTTTTATGTACCCTGCAAGCTTCCTTCGTAATAATAATAATAATCGCTTATTGTCACAAGTAGGCTTCAATGAAGTTACTATGGATTGGATTGGATTTGTTTATTGTCACGTGTACTGAGGTACAGTGAAAAGTATTTTTCTGCGAGCAGCTCAACAGATCTTTTAGTGCATGGGAAGGAAAGGGAATAAAAGAAAATACATAATAGGGCAACACAAGATATACAATGTTTTTGAATCTGTTCGTGTGTGTTCTCAGACTTCTGTATCTCCTGCCCGATGGAAGAAGTTGGAAGAGTGAGTAAGCCGGGTGGGAGGGGCCTTTGATTATGCTGCCCGCTTTCCCCAGGCAGCGGGAGGTGTAGATGGAGCCAATGGATGGGAGGCAGGTTTGTGTGATGGACTGGGCAGTATTCACGACCCTCTGAAGTTTCTTGCGGTCCTGGTCCGAGCAGTTGCCATACCAGGCTGTGATGCAGCCCGATAGGATGCCTTCTATGGTGTATCTGTAAAAGTTGGTAAGGGTTAATGTGGACATGCTGAATTTCCTTAGTTTCCTGAGGAAGTATCGGCGCTGTTGTGCTTTCTTGGTGGTAGCGTCGACGTGGGTGGACCAGGACAGATTTTTGGAGATGTGCACCCCCAGGAATTTGAAACTGGAAAGCCCCTAGTCGCCACAGTCCGGCACCAGTTCGGGGAGGCGGGTACAGGAATTGAACTTGCGCTGCTGGCATTGTTCTGCATTACAAACCAGCTGCTTAGCCCACTGTGCTAAACCACCCCAATTTCCCCCTTCTTAATCAATCCCTTCGCCCTTCCTTGTTGAATTCTAAATAGCTCCCAATCCTCAGACTTGCTGCTTTTCTTGGCCAATTTGTATGCTCCTTCCTTGGATCAAATACTATCCCTAATTTCCCTTGTAAGCCATGGATCGGCCACCTTCCCATTTTACTTTTATACCGGACAGAAGTAAACAATTGTTGCAGTTCCTCCATGCACTCTTTGCATGTTTGCCATTGGCTATCCACTGTCATCCCTTTCAGCAACATTCCCCAATTGATCATAGCCAATCACGCCTCATTTTATCGTAGTTTCCTTTGTTAAGATTGCAGACCCTAGTCTCATAATCAATTACTTCACTCTGCACCTTGATGAAAAATTCTATCATACTATGGTCGTTCATCCCCAAGGGGTCTCACACAACTAGATTTCCAATGATTCCGTTCTCATTATACAGCACCCTGTCAAGGATGGCCTGTTCTCTAGTTGGCTCCTCACCATATTGATCCAGAAAACCATCCCGCATACACTCCAGGAATTCTTACTCTAAGGTATTGTGGCTAATTTGATTTTAAACAATCTATATGCAGATTATAATCACCCATAATTACAGTTGTTCCTTTATCACATGTGTCTCTAATTTCCAGTTTAATGACATTCCCAACAATATCACTGCTGTTTGGGGCCTATATATGACGTCCATTAATGTTTTTTGTCCCTTGCTGTTTCTCAACCCATACAGATTCTGCATTGTCAGAGCTAATATTATCCCTCACGATTGTGTTAATTTCCTCCCTAACCAGCAATGAAACCCCACGCCTTTTCCTTTTTGTCTGTCCTTCCTAAATACTGAACATCCCGGGACATTCAGTTCCATCGCTGGCCATCCTGCAGCCATATCTCCATAATCCCGACTATATCAGACTTGTCACGTCTATTTGTGCAATTAGTTCATCCGCATTATTGCGCATGCATCGTGCGTTAAGGCACAAAGCCTTTAAGCTTGTCTTTTTAACGTTATTAGTCCTGCTTCCAAAATTTTCGCTATGGCCCTGTTTGAATCTGGCTCTTGGTTTATCTGCCCATCACTTTTCTTACTCTCCTTTCTGTCTTTTGTCTTTTTCCATATTTCCTCCTCCTCTGATTCCTTGCATAGGTTCCCATGACCCTGCCATATTAGTTTCAACCCTTCCCAACCACTCGGGCAAATACTCCTCCTGGGACCTCAGTCCCGGTCCTGCCCAGGTGTAACCCATCCAGTTTGTACTGGTCCCACGTCCCCCTGAACCAGTACTAATGCCCGAAGAATCTGAAACCCTACCCCTCACACCATCTCTTCAGCCACATATTTACCCGATATATCCTGCTATTTCTATTTTGACTAGCACGTGGCACTGGTAGTAATCCTGCTATAACCTGCCTGCTTATCATTGGCTGGGGACTAATGACAATCCCACAATCCTGTGGGAGTATGAGCTTCCCCAATGAGGGGGGCGGAGAAATCATTAGCAGACTCCCTGTATAAATAGAGCTGGCCAGTTTGGAACCAGGCAGAGAGGAGTTGTTGCTGCTGTTATATATATATATGTTAATTTGTAAATAAATGTTATTTCTTTGTATCCTGAAAACTCGTGCTGGATTCTTCGTGGCCCTGACAAAACTGGCGACGAGGGTTAAAGTGAATAGCTGTCTACACTGCTGAAGCCACCTCCCTGGATTTATATTGGACACAGGTTGGAAGTTGTTTTCTATTACACCATGCCTCTGTATGGACGTTTGGATGTTTTTGATGCGGCGCTGGAAAGCTGGAACCAGTACGCACAAATGATGCGTTACTATTTCCAGGCAAACAACATCACCGAAAATGAGCGCCAGGTGGTCATATTGCTCACCGCCTGCGGCCCGCATATGTTTGGGGTGATTAGGAGCCTTACGTACCCAGCTGCGCCGGACACCAAAACGTTTGATGAACTTGTGAACTTAGTGGGGCAACATTTTAACCCAAACCCATCCACGATAGTCCAACGTTACTGGTTTAATACCGCTGAAAGGACCCCAGGAGAATCCCTTGCTGACTTTCTATCCAGGCTACGCAGAATTTAGGAGTACTGTGACTATGGTGAGACCTTGTCAGAAATGTTACGCGACCGTTTGGTTTGCGGTATTAACAATGCGGCCACTCAGAGAAAGTTGTTAGCCGAGCCAAAATTGACTTTTCAACAGGCCATTCAAATAGTATTGTCCCGAGAGAGCGCAGAACGAGGAGTGCAGGAGCTACAGGGAATGGAGGTGCAAGCCCTTCCATCCGAAAGCACCCCTGCGGTACCTTAGGCAAGGCAACGTCCGGATCGACGCCAGTGACCGTCAGACATTCCTCCCCGAAGGGAGCCTTCTCCAGAACCAATGGATGAGGAGCCATGTCTGTGTCAGACTTGCAGGCGTCGACCCCGTCGTGGACGCCAGTCCTGGGGGCGCCAGAGGCGCCATCATTCCGACCGAAACTGGGGCCAGCCGAGAGGCCGTACCTTTCATTTGGATGAACCTGCGGCGACTACTCCTGAGGACGTGGAGACGGAGGATGACTGCCTGCAGCTGCATTGCGTGGCAGCTCCCCGTGTGGCCCCCATTAAAGTGACAGTACGGGTCACTGGTCACCCGCTTGAGATGCAGTTGGACACTGGCGCAGCGGTCTCCGTGATCGCCCAGAGGACATTCGACCGCATCAAGCGGGGTATACAGACCCTTACCTTAACTGACACACAGGCCAGGTTGGACACCTATACGGGGGAACCATTGGCCATTGCAGGAACTACGATCACCCCTGTTGTTTATGGATGCCAGGAGGGACGTTTCCCACTTATCGTGGTGGCGCGGCCATGGGCCCAGCCTGTTGGGCCGGGACTGGTTGCGCCATTTGCAGTTGCAGTGGCAGCACATCCTCCAAACAGTTTCTGGAGGGCTGACTGAGGCGCTGGGACGATACCCAGATGTATTCCAGCCCGGTTTGGGGAAAATAAAAGGGGCTGTAGCCCGTATCCAAGTCGAACCAGGAGCCACGCTGCGCTATTTCCGGGCTATTTCCGGGCTATTTCCGGTGCCTTACACCTTGCTCGAGAAGGTAGAAGGGGTGCTCGCTCGTTTGGAGACTTTGGGTATCATCAGGCCCGTCCATTTCGCTGACTGGGCAGCACCAATTGTACCTGTAATGAAGCCAGATGCCACAGTTCGCTTGTGTGGCGACTATAAACTTACAGTGAATACGGCTTCCCGACTCGACCGATACCCAATGCCTCGCATAGAGGATCTCTACACGAAGCTTGCAGGCAGACTCTCATTCACAAAATTAGATATGAGTCCGCCTACCTACAGTTGGAGCTGGACCCTGACTCCCGGCCATTGTAACGATTAATACACACCGGGGCCTGTATGAATATACACGTTTGCCTTTTGGAGTATCCTCTGCCTGCGCTATTTTTCAATGCGTTATGGAGGGCATTTTGAGAGGTTTACCGCGTGTTGCTGTTCACTTAGATGACGTTTTGATCACAGGGACGTCGGAGCAGGAACATTTAGAAATTTTGGAGGCTGTCCTTAGACGCTTTTCGGCGGCTGGAGTCCGTTCACGTCGCACAAAGTGCGTTTTTCAGGTGAAGGAAGTAGTCTTCCTGGGTTATCGGGTAGACCGCGAAGGTTTGCACCTTGTCGCAGAGAAGGTGCGCGCGATTCAACAGGCCCCCGACCCGACTGACACTTTGTGTCTTTGTTCGTTTCTCGGCCTCGTAAACTATTACGGAAAGTTCCTCCCCAATCTGGCAACTACGCTGGCCCCGTTGCACCTTCTGCTAAAGAAGAATCACACCTGGGTTTAGGGTCAGCAGGAAGAAACCGCTTTCCGGCGGGTAAAACAACAATTGTCGTCTTCTGGGTTACTAACCCACTATGATCCTGGAAAGCCTTTGCTCGTCACATGTGATGCATCCCCATATGGTATTGGGGCCGTCCTGTCCCACAAGATGGAGAACGGGGCCGAGCGGCCAATAGCTTTCGCTTCCCGCACATTGACTGCAGCGGCAAAAATGTACGCGCAGATTGAGAAGGAGGGCCTGGCAGTGGTCTTTGCGGTGAAACATTTCCACCAGAGCGTATATGGCCGCCACTTCACTATCGTGACTGATCATAAGCCTCTGCTGGGACTTTTCAGAGCGGATAAGCCAATACCGCCCATTGCTTCCGCACGGATCCAGCGCTGGGCTTTGTTGCTCGCTGCATACAAGTATTCTCTGGAACACAAACCAGGAACTCAGATAGGGAATGCCGACGCACTGAGCCGATTGCCTTTATCGACCGGCCCCATGTCGACCCCCACGACTGGTGAGGTGGTTGTAACCCTAAATTTTATGGACACCTTGCCTGTCACGGCATCACAGATCCGTGAGTGGACCCAGACGGAGCCTGTCTTGTGAAAGGTTCGGCACATAGTCCTGTATGGAGGGCAGCATAGACAGCTCCCAGGCAAGTTGCAGGCATTTTCCTCCAAGCTGTCCGAATTCAGCGTGGAAGACGGCATCCTTTTGTGGGGGACGCATGTGATTGTCCCGGAAAAAGGACAGGAGCTGATACTGGGAGACTTGCACAATGGGCATCCAGGTGTGACCAAAATGAAAATGTTGGCCCGGAGTTATGTCTGGTTGCCAGGCCTCGACACCGACATTGAGAAGGTGGCCCAAAACTGCTCCATTTGTCAGGAGCATCAGAAGCTTCCGTCGGCCGCGCCCCTACATCACTGGGAATGGCCAGGGCGGCCTTGGGCGCAATTGCATGCGGATTTCGCCCGCCCTTTTCAAGGATCCATGTTCCTGCTATTAATCGATGCCCAGTCTAAATGGCTAGAGGTGTATAAGATGGGAGACACAACGTCCTGAGCAACAATCGAGAAGATGATTTTGTCTTTCAGTACGCATGGCCTCCCCGAGGTGCTGGTCACGGACAATGGCACTCCATTCACAAGTGAGGAGTTTGCAAGATTCATGAAGATGAACGGCATACGCCATATCCGCACTGCCCCTTACCACCCGGCTTCAAATGGGTTGGCGGAGCGCGTAGTGCAGACATTCAAACGAGGCCTAAAGATGCAGTCTTCCGGGTCGATGGACACGAGACTGGCTCGGTTTTTGTTTGCATATAAGACCAACCCCCATGCGGTGACTGGGGTAGCTCCCGCAGAACTCCTAATGGGCCGGAGACTTTGCACCCGCCTTAGCATGGTTTCCCGGTTTTTCTCGGCATCGGTCGATTCGGCAGTTTACGCCCTGTGACCCAGTGTTCGTTCGGAATTTTGCTGGTGGTGCCCAGTGGGTCCCTAGCGTAATCTTTCGCCAAACGGGCCCTATCTCTTACCAGGTGCAAGCACAGGGTCGTCTCCAGCGCAAACATGTAGACCATGTTGGGTCCAGAAGACTATCCCTGCCAACGATTGCCCGCCCCAGGAGCTCATTCCTACAGCCGCAGAGACCAGACACAATGGAAAGTATTCCTCTCAATCTTCCTCTGGTGCCTCACTCAAAGCCTGCGCAGGTCGTGACAGAACCGCGTGGAGATAAAGACACCGAGATGACGGAGGCAGCAGACTCTGAGTCTGAGATGGAGACACAAGACACCTCAGAGGGGGACTCCTCGGGCCGACGGGCCGTGGGCGTACAACCGTTACGTCGTTCATCACGGAAGCGCCGCCTGATCCAGCACCTCGCGCAAATGGTGTCCGGCCTTCAGCAAAACGAGTCCGACGCCCTCCATCGCCAGGGTCTTCGGTGGATTCCTTGGACTTTGGGGGGGAGGGATGTTATAACCTGCCTGTTTGCCATTGGCTGGGGACTAATGACAATCCCACAATCCTGTGGGAGTATGAGCTTCCCCAATGAGGGGGGCGGATAAATCATTAGCAGACTCCCTGCATAAATAGAGCTGGCCAGTTTGGAACCAGGCAGAGAGGAGTTTGGCAGCAAGAGAAGTTGTTGCTGCTGTTGTGTATATATATGTTAATTTGTAAATAAATGTTTTTTTTGTATCCTGAAAACTCATGATGGATTCTTCGTGGCCCTCACAAAAAATCCTGAGATCACTGCCTTAGAAATACGACTTCTCAACTCCCTATATTCTGCTATTAGGACCTCATCCCTTTTTGTACCTATGTCGTTAGTACCGATGTTCACCCTCCCCCCCTCCAGAATGTACTGTACCTGCTCCAAGACATCTTTGACCTTCGCACCAGGGAGGCAACATACCATCCTAGATTCTCATTTGCGGCCACAGAAACGCCAATATGGAATAGATAATAGAATTTACAGTGCAGAAGGAGGCCATTCAGCCCATCGAGTCTGCACCGGCTCCTGGAAAGAGCACCCTACCCAAGGTTAACACCTCCACCCTATCCCCATAACCCAGTAACCCCACCCAACACTAAGGGACACTAAGGGTAATTTATCGTGGCCAATCCACCTAACCTGCACATCTTTGGACTATTCCCCTTACAGGTGAATCCCCTATTGTTACTGCATTCTCACACTTTTTATTCCTCCCTTTTGCAGCGGAACCAACCATGGTACAATAAATTTGGCTGTTGCTGTTTCCCCCTGAGAGGTCATTGCCTCAACGGTATCCAAAGTGGTATATCTGTTTTGCAGGGGAATGGCCACAGGAGATTCCTGCATGGTCTGCCTAGCTCTCTTGTTCTTTCTGGTTGTCACCCATTCCCTTCCTGCCTGTGGGGCTATCCCAAGTCACCTATGCCGGGGTGGTGGCCTCTTCAGCCTCTTCGGCCTCCGCTACTCCCACAGCCCCGCCACCTTTCCGGTTGCTAACCCGAAAGCTGGGATTAAGCACCACGCTCACCCCACCATCACCATAGAGGCATGGGCTCGCGCAATGGCCGAGGTCGTCACCCCCTCAGCCATTGTGGCCACCTCTCGGATGTACGGGAAGGTTGTGTTCCTCCTGAGGGCTGAGAGAGTGGTCAACCTCGCCCTTGAAATGGGGCTCTCAATGGGCGGAACCTATGCGGTGATGGATGCTCTTGAGGCCACCGCCGAGAGGGTCATATTATCCAATTTCCCGCCCTACCTTCCTACGGAGCTCCTCCTCCCCCACCTCCAACTACTGCCGGAGGTTCATTCCGAGGTGGCACCGCTTCCTCTCGGCCTGAAGGACACCCCCCCTCAGGCACATCTTCTCCTTCTGGCGCCAGTCTTTAATCCACCTGGCCCGGGATGATATACTGAGGGGGGATTCTAAGTCTGCCATTAAGGGGAGATATTCCGCATTTTCCAGTTTGTGGAATGCGTGCAGTGCCATGCCTACAAGAAGGTGGGGCATGTGAGGAAGAATTGCTCCGCCTCCAAAACCACCATAACACCAAGGTGGCTGCGGTTGGCACCGCTGTCCCCTCTCCCTCCATTGACGTTACCACCTCAACTCTGCATGGGGAGACCGCACCGGCACCTACTGACCAATCGGTTGCCAGGGTGGAGGAGGGAGGGCACCCACCAGGCCGCAAGGCCGGAAAGAAGGCAAGTCGGGAAACGGCCCTAGATGCCCCCGAACCCAACAGCCTAGAGGGCCCCGCGCCCGGGTACTCTGGCTTGGCAGCCAATGATAAAGCAAGCACCATGGACACTCCATCTCATCCTTGGCCCATTGACGCCTCAGCATCAGGTATTGGGCAACGCGTCACTTCGGCACGGGTCAACAAGGGCCGGAAGGCGGTGATGTGCATGACTCCAGGCCGGTGTGAAAGACTCCAAAGTCACAAACCCAGAGGAAGTGTGTTGAGGGAAGGGAGGATGAAGTGAGAATGGAGGTTTCTTCGGAGCAGGCCACCCCACGTAAGTGACGCCACTCCTTGGAGGGAGGGGAGAAAAACATCATGACCCCCCCCCGGTGGAGAGAGGGTGCCCCTCCCTTGACATTAAGCTGTGCCCCCGCAAGAAAACAGAGAAGACAAAACATATTTTGACCCCTGAACTTTTGCAGCCCCCCCGAGCAGGATGCCTCATGGCTGTGTGCGGGTGTGACCGCTGAGGGCTCTGTCCACCCGGTGCAATTGTGCACCCCAGAGGCGTTCATTTTCACAACTCCGGAGGGTGATTGGGCGGTAGTAGCGTGGAGGGCCCCCCTTCTCCAACCAGCTTCCATCCAGCAGCTTTTTCCGGATCTAGAAGGTGGCCCTGAATCGCAAGAGGAGGGAGGAGCTCCACCTGGAGAGATGCCTCAGTCAGCCCGATTAGGACCCTGCCTATGGCTGTTGTCACGCGAGAAGGGCGCACTGCGGGATCTGAAACTTGTCGACTCCCATGGCGTCTACGTGAGGACGTGGATCCAGATCTTTACAGACATGGACAGCGGCGCCCCCTTCTTCTACTCTCTGGAAAAAGGTGCGGAGTCCATCAGTAGCCCCTTACACTGTTGGCTGACGAAGGGTCATTCGTCTTGGATCTGGAGGACATCAGGTCCCAAATTCAAAACCTCTACAGTGCCCTTTTCACCCCAGATCCTTCCAGCGAGGATGCTTGCAGAGTTTTGTGGGAGGACCTGCCACAGGTTGGCCCAGAGGGCTCCAGGAGACTTGATGCCCGATAAGCCTGGGGGAGCTGACCGGCGCCCTTGAGAGCTTTTCTAGTGGCAAAACCCTGGGGCTGGACGGGCTGACGGTGGAATTCTTCAGGGAATTCTGGGACGTTCTGGGGAGCGACTCTGATCATGTCCTGGGGGTACGTATCACGACCAGGGAGATGCCCCTCGTGTGGCGCAGGGCCACTATTACCCTTTTGCCTGAGAGAGGGTTCTACGCCAACATAAAAACTGGCAGCCGGTCTCCGTCCTCAGCACGGAATATAGAATTTTCGCCAAGGCGATGTGTTTGCACTTTGGCACCGTGCTGGGCGATATGATCCACGAAAACATCCATCTGATCCGGGACCTGATCTATCATTCCCAGAGGGCTGGTCTGTGCCCCTTCCTGTCCCTTAATCAGGAGAAGGCATTTGACAGGGTGGTCACGAATATTTATGCGGGATTCTGCAAGCATTCAGATTCTGAATGCCTTTCGGCACCCATATCCGACTTCTGTACACTGCTGCAGTGTCTCGTTAAAGTTAATCGGTCCATGACTGAGCCCCTTTGCTTTGGGAGAGGAGTACGTCAGAGCTGCCCTTGTCTGGCCAACTCTATTCCACTTGTGTGGAGCCTTTCCTCCACCTCCTGCAGAGGAGGTTGTCAGGATTGGCCCAGCGCGGGTCTGGCATTGGGATGGTCCTCTCAGCCTACGCTGGTGACGTGATCCTCATGTTCACCGACCCTTCTGACCTGCGGAGGATGCAAGAGTGCCAGGCTGTGTACTCCGACGCCCAGGATCAACTGGGCCAAGTGTTTCTGACTCCTGGTCGGTCTGTGGCAGAGGAGCTCAGGCCTTTCACCAGAGCAGGACCATCCTCCTCTGCTTGGGAGTCCATCTTTGCTCAGCTGAGGAATCCTGGCCAGCTAACTGGCAGGAGCTGGAGACTAAGGTCACCGCTTGCCTGGGATGCTGGGCAGGACTACTCTGAGTGCTGTCTTACAGGGGTTGAATTCCCATCATAAACCAGCTCCTAGCCTCCATGTTGTGGTACTGACTGGTCACATTGACCCCTCCCCCTGACTTTGTCACAAGGGTCCAGAGAATGCTTGTAGAGTTCTTTTGGGATAAGAGACTGCACTGGGTCGCTGCTGAAGTTCTGAGTCTCCCGCTTAGGGGGGGCAGCCAGGAGCTGGTCTATCTTCACACCCAGGTGGTGACCTTCCGCCTTCAGACCCTGCAGCAATGCCTCTACATTGAGCCCCCTCCACGATGGCGTGCCCTGGCGAGGTATTTCTTCTGTCAGGTTCATAGATCTGAAGGGTCTTCTTTACCCCTTGCAGGTGCTTCCCATCCTTTACCAGGACCTTCTTAAAGTCTGGAACATGGCCACCTCGCACGCAGCTCCCACCCCCCCGTTTGGAGTGGTGACTGTCGTCAGGGAGCCGCTGCTCAGGAATCCGCACCTCCACCAATACCATTTTGATTGGTTGGCGGAGGAGCGAGCTGTGGCTGCCTGGGTGACCAGGATCGGGAACATGCTGGGTGGCGGAGGAGCGACTGGATGACATCCCATGAGTTAGCACGATGTGCAGCGGTGGACATCCGGCTCGCGGGCAATGCCATCTGAGATCTCAAAACAGTCGTGCTCGGACCCAATCGCACTTGCGGTCTGGAGGATGCGCAGGTGTGCAGTGGTATCCCACCTGAGCGAACCACTGCTCATACGGAATTGTACATTGGCCCCAGGCCCCGATACTTTCCCTCAGTGGTAGGTGCCTCACAATCCTTGCCGCCTCACGGAAATGCCCTCCATGCCTTTTTGCCCTGAGTGGAGGGGTTTCCTGTACGGGCTGTTGCTGCACGTCCTTCACCTCCTCACCCTCGCCTGTCGCCCGGACATGCCTTGTTGCTGTCTGGCGGCAGAGGTCCCCACAGGAGGTCTCTCTATGGAGGAGCCCTCCGTCTCTTTGATGGGGACCTGGGATGGAGGGTGCTGCATGCAGCAGTGCTGTACAATCACCAATTACATCGATCCACGGACTTCCAAGAAGCCTGCCTATTTTCCGGCCTTGTGGAATCCGTGAACCACGTCTATGTTACATGCTTTAGGCTGCACCCCCTTTTTAGTTTTCTATCGACACTTTTGTTAAAGTTTGGTTTACGCTTCAGCTCCACAGGCACCTGGTGCGGAGAGGGGCGGGGAAGGCAGAGGACTTCCTTGTGAACTGCTCCTGGGCCTGGCAAAGCACGCTATTTATAGATTCAGGCAGCGGGCGGCCAAGGGAGCTGTTCAGCCAGACTGTCTACCCCTCTTCTCCGGCTACATTCACGGCTGGGTCCCCAGAAAGGGAGCTTGCGGTGTCCATGGGCACCATCGAGGCCTTCCCTGCCCGGTGGGTGCCATAGAGTTAAGGTGCTTTATTGACCCCTTTAACTGAACTCTTATTTGAATATTTTAAGTTTCCATTGATTTTTGTTCCGGTCGGGCTGTGGCCTTAACATGAGCGGCCCTTTTTGTTTCACCCCAACAGTTTGTTTATTCTCTTTTATTTTATTTGGTTGACCTCAAAAGACAACCCTGAAAGCAAGTTTAGTTACTACTTACCTCCTTATGTTTCCTGGTTTCTGACATCTGCAGAATTCTGTTTTTAATTTACTTTTAATTTTTCGTTCCCATTGACCTGACACGTAAGCTGCTGTACAACATTATTGTAGACATTATCATAACCGGAAATGGAGGTTTCTAATAATATCTCAAAATTTTGATATGCAACATTTGACTTTTCTTGACCCAAACATAGAAAATATGTATAACATAATACCATGATTGATTTCAAATAAGGCACAAAGCATCAATGTCAAAATATCTCAGTTGATATTGCAGGCAGCACGGTAGCACAAGTGGCTAGCACTGTGGCTTCACAGTGCCATACAAGCATCAAACCTTTACTTTGCCTAAATTTGCTCTTGCAGTCATAGCAACAAACAAGATCAGAAAATTATTCTCCCCGTGTCTGCGTGGGTTTCCTCTGGGTGCTCCGGTTTCCTCTCACAGTCCAAAGATGTGCAGGTTAGGTGGATTGGCCATGATAAATTGCCCTTAGTGACCAAAAAGGTTAGGAGGGGTTATTGGGACACTGGGATAGGGTGGAAGCGAGGGCTTAAGTGGGTTGGTGCGAGATTGATGGTCCGAATGGCCTCCTTCTGCACTGTATGTTTTATGAATTAAACTTATCTGGGAAATGTTTGATAGATTAAAGTGATCTTCTGCCTTAGTTGTGTTACCTACCAAAAACATACTTTATAGATATTAATCTTTCGAATGGTATTCGTGTTAATTCAGGCATGCATATATTTTTGGTGGTTATCACAATTCCTTGAGACGTGCAACTTTTAAAAAATTGTACTGTTCCCAGCTTTTTTGCAGTGAGAGAGAAGATCAGAGAATATATATACAAGGTTAGCCCAGCATCCACTTTTTTGAACTTTCCCTATTCTCTGTGGTGAAAATAATTTGCGTTACAAAATAGCACGGTAATACGGTAAAATAATACGGGCAGCACGGTAGCGCAAGTGGCTAGCACTGTGGCTTCACAGCACCAGGGTCCCAGGTCCGATTCCCTGCTGGGTCACTGTCTGTGCGGAGTCTGTACATTCTCCCCGTGTCTGCGTGGGTTTCCTTCGGGTGCTCCGGTTTCCTCCCACAGTCCAAAGATGTGCAGGTTAGGTGGATTGGCCATGCTAAATTGCCCTTAGTGACCAAAAAGGTTAGGAGGGATTATAGGGACACGGGGATAGGGTGGAAGTGAGGGCTTAAGTGGGTCCGTGCAGACTCGATGGGCCAAATGGCCTCCTTCTGCACTGTATGTTCTATGAATTAAATTTATCTGGGAAATGTTTGATTGATTAGAGCGATCTTCTACCTTAGTTGTATTACCGGCCAAAAACATACTTTGTAGATATTAAACTTTTGAGTGGTATTCGTGTTAGTTTAGGCATGCACATATTTCTGGTGCAGTTCTCACAATTCCTTGAGATGTGCTACTTTAAAAAAAATTGTACTGTTTCCAGCTCTTTCACAGTGAGAAAGAAAATCAGAGAATTTAGATACAAGGTCAGCCCAGCATCCTCTGCATTTTGAACTTGCCCTACTCTCTGTGGAGAAAATAATTTGCGTTACAAAATAAATAATGTGTGAAAATAAAGTTACCGGGTTGGTGAGGGTCACAGATTTAAAGCAACAAGAAATCGCCAAATGCAAGGAAGAAAGAACGAAAAGGTTACAATCAAATTCGTGCAACCCTGGTGAGGAAGAAGCGTCCATTTCGACTAAGTGTAAATCCCTAACCCACCCCCACCTCCCATTGCTCTTGATGTGCTGACCTTTCTGGGCAAGGCACCAATTAGGAACAAGCTGAAACTTGCTTTCACACTTCATGGCAGTGCTGTCTTTGAGCCAATTTCCAGGAGGTGAGAATGGATTCTCGAGAAAACACACCCTGATTCCATCTCTCCCCTGTGGAGGAGTAACTGGTGCCTTCAGTCATAACATAGGTGAGTCTGGCAGCTCAATGGAATGCAAACTGCAGGTACAAACCCATGTCTCTTTTCTCAATGCCATAAGTCAGAAATTATCTTCCGTGATTGTAAGTGCTTGCAATGGAATGCTTTTACTGGTGTACTTCTTCCCTACATTGGTATCCTCATGAACTATAATCTGTAGTCAATTCTGTGATGTTTCAAAATTTAAAAATCTAACCAGTTGAATAAAATACAATGGGTGGGGTTCCCCGTTTCAGAAACTAACTGTGGACGCCGGGATGGAGCCGGTGGACATCGCCGATAACTAAATTGGCGCCAGTCCTGGAGCAATTCATGAACCGTTGATGGGCTAGCACCAGCGCCACATGGAACTCAATCGATTCCAGTGAAAAATGGTGCCTGATTCGCCAGACTTGGGATTGGCACTTAAGACATGATTTAGTGGCCATTACTGAAACATGGTTAAAGGATGGTCACGACTGGGAGTTAAATATCCAAGGGTATCAAACTATTCGGAAGGACAGAGTGGATGGTAAGGGAGGAGATGTAGCTCTGTTATTTAAGGATGACATCCGGGCAATAGGAAGGGATGACATCGGTGCTATGGAGGATAAGGTTGAATCCATTTGGGTGGAAATCAGGAACAGTAAGGCAAAAAAGTCACTGATAGGAGTAGTCTATAGATCACCAAATAGTAACATTATGGTGGGGCAGGCAATAAACAAAGAAATAACTGATGCATGTAGAAATGGAACAGCAGTTATCATGGGGGATTTTAATCTACATGTCGATTGGTTTAACCAGGTCGGTCAAGGCAGCCTTGAGGGAGAGTTTATAGAATGTATCCATGATAATTTCCTAGGACAGTATGGAATGGAACCTACAAGGGAATAAGCGGTCCTAGATCTGGTCCTGTGTAATGAGACAGGATTGATTAATGATCTCATAGTTAGGGATCCTCTCGGAAGGAGCGATCACAATATGGTGGAATTTAAAATACAAATGAAGGGTGAGAAGGTAAAATCAAACACTAGTGTTTTGTGCTTAAACAAAGGAGATTACAATGGGATGAGAGAAGAGCTAGCCAAGGTAGACTGGGAGCAAAGACTTTATGGTGAAACAGTTAAGGAATAGTGGATAACCTTCCAAGCGATTTTTCACAGTGCTCAGCAAAGGTTTATACCAACAAAAAGGAAGGATGGTAGAAAGAGGGAAAATCGACCATGGATATCTAAGGAAATAAGGGAGAGTATCAAATTGAAGGAAAAAGCATACAAAGTGGCAAAGATTAGTGGGAGACTAGAGGACTGGGAAAACTTTAGGGGACAACAGAAAGCTACTAAAAACGCTATAAAGAAGACTAAGATAGATTACGAGAGTAAACTTGCTCAGTATATAAAAGTTTCTACAAATATATAAAACAAAAAAGAGTGGCTAAGGTAAATATTGGTCCTTTAGAGGATGAGAAGGGAGATTTAATAATGGGAGATGGGGAAATGGCTGAGGAACTGAACATGTTTTTTGGGTCGGTCTTCACAGTGGAAGACACAAATAACATGCCAGTGACTGATAGAAATGAGGCTATGACAGGTGAGGACCTTGAGATGATTGTTATCACTAAGGAGGTAGTGATGGGCAAGCTAATGGGGCTAAAGGTAGACAAGTCTCCTGGCCCTGATGGAATGCATCCCAGAGTGCTAAAAGAGATGGCTAGGGAAATTGCAAATGCACTAGTGATAATTTACCAAAATTCACTAGACTCTGGGGTGGTCCCGCCGGATTGGAAATTAGCAAACGTGACACGACTGTTTAAAAAAGGAGGTAGCAGAAAGCAAGTAATTATAGGCCAGTGAGCTTAACTTCGGTAGTAGGGAAGATGCTGGAATCTATCATCAAAGAAGGAATAGTGAGGCATCTGGATGGAAATTGTCCCATTGGGCAGACGCAGCATGGGTTCATAAAGGGCAGATCGTGCCTAACTAATTTAGTGGAATTTTTTGAGGACATTGCCAGAGCGGTAGATAATGGGGAGCCAATGGATGTGGTATGTCTGGATTTCCAGAAAGCCTTTGACAAGGTGCCACACAAAAGGTTGCTGCATGAGATAAAGATGCATGGCATTAAGGGTAAAGTAGTAGCATGGACAGAGGATTGGTTAATTAATAAAAAGCAAAGAGTGGGGATTAATGGGTGTTTCTCTGGTTGGCAATCAATAGCTAGTGATGTCCCTCAGGGATCAGTGTTGGGCCCACAATTGTTCACAATTTACATAGATGATTTGGAGTTGGGGACCAAGGGCAATGTGTCCAAGTTTGCAGGTGACACTAAGATGAGTGGTAAAGCAAAAAGTGCAGAGGATACTAGAAGTTTGCAGAGGGATTTGGATAGGTTAAGTGAATGGGCTAGAGTCTGGCAGATGGAATACAATGTTGACAAATGTGAGGTTATCCATTTTGGTAGAAATAACAGCAAAAGGGATTATTATTTAAATGATAAAATATTAAAACATGCTGCTGTGCACAGAGACCTGGGTGTGCTCGTGCATGAGTCGCAAAAAGTTGGTTTACTGGTGCAACAGGTGATTAAGAAAGCAAATGGAATTTTGTCCTTCATTGCTAGAGGGATGGAGTTCAAGAATAGGGAGGTTATGCTGCAATTGTATAAGGTGTTAGTGAGGCCACACCTGGCGTATTGTGTTCAGTTTTGGTCTCCTTACCTGAGAAAGGACGTACTGGCGCTGGAGAGTGTGCAGAGGAGATTCACTAGGTTAATCCCAGAGCTGAAGGGGTTGGATTATGAGGAGAGGGATTGAGTAGACTGGGATTGTACTCATTGGAATTTAGAAGGATGAGGGGGATCTTATAGGAACATATAAAATTATGAAGGGAATTGATAGGATAGGTACGGGCAGGTTGTTTCCACTGGCGGGTGAAAGCAGAATTAGGGGGCACGGCCTCAAAATAAGGGGAAGTAGATTTAGGACTGAGTTTAGGAGGAACTTCTTCACCCAAAGGGTTGTGAATCTATGGAATTCCTTGCCCACTGAAGCAGTTGAGGCTCCTTCATTAAATGTTTTTAAGATAAAGATAGATAGTTTTTTTGAAGAATAAAGGGATTAAAGGTTATGGTGTTCGGACTGGAACGTGGAGCTGAGTCCACAAAAGATCAGCCATGATCTCATTGAACTGCGGAGCTGGCTTGAGGGGCCATATGGCCTACTCCTGCTCCTAATTCGTATTTTCTTATGTTCTTATGAGAGGCTGACATGCTGCAGCTGCATATTAGCACTGCACTCCCCACACACACTCATCCCAGCCAACAAGTTGGCAGCAAGGAGAGCGGAACCCCGTTTTACCGACGCAGAGCTGGAGACCCTGCAGGATGCCATGGAGGAGAGGTGGGCCACCCTGATTCCTTGGGAGAGAAGGAGGCTACCATCCACCACCGTACACCGGGTCTGGGAACAGGTGGCAATGACCATGAGTGCTGTGGACCCCACCGCCAGGAAGGGCCAGCAGTGCCAAAAAGGCTGCATGATCTCCTCAGTGCAGCCAGGATGAGAAGGCAGTACTGTGCCCTGGCACCAGCCCCAGTCCTAAACACCCATATCCGTCCCCCTCAAAAATGGAGGGCATCTAAACCCCAACTTCCTGCAGTAGGTACGTTCCCCACCCTCCAATACGTGCCAGCGTCCGTACCAGCCACCATGGTTGGGTGTCCTGGTCACAGAGACCACCAACTGCCCACCCACTGTGCTGCCCGTGTTTGACAGTCTAACACTGTACGCTTTCTGTCTGCCACCCATCACCTCCCCAGGAGATGGCGGTGCATAACCGGGGAGAGAGAAGAACGGAAGGGGACCACTAGACCTAGGCCCCTCACCGCCGCAGTGCGATGGGCACTGGGCCTGGTCAGTGGGACCGGGTAGGAGAGATTGCAGTTGCCGAGGTGGAGGTCAGCATCGGGCAACCAAGTGAGACCCCGCTGCGTGGCAGTTTCTCATGGCATGCGTGGCACAACTCCTACCCCACCCCCACACCACCCCCTCTCCACCCCACTCACCACCCCCACATGAAGACCACCACCCACTTAGCATCCCCTCACCACCCCCACACCACTCCTACAACCCCACAATTACTACCCCCACACCACCTCCTCACCAACCCCACGACACACTCAGCTCCCCCTCACGTCTGTTCCCCCCCCCCCCCCCCCCCCCCCCCCCCACTCATCACCCCCACACCACCCATACACCACACCAACCCGTGATCCAATAGTGTCTCGTGTGTTGCAGGATCACTTGGCAATGATCCGGGCCCGTCTGGTGTCCCCTACCCCAAACCCAACCCAAGCATATTCCAGCCATGAGGAGGCAGCGGACAGCGACACAAGCCCTCAAATGCCAGCCCAAGGCACCCCGGAGCACAAGTACGGGAACAATACTGACTTCCCTTCCCAGCTGCCTCCAACCCTCCACCATCCCAGAGACATTCACCTTGGATGGGCCTGTTAGTGAAGAGGTCCCTGGGTGATAGATCTGTACTTTGGTCAATATATCTCATCTGTTGCCGCACGATATATTACTCGACAGAACTTTAAAACTGAGCTTCATGCGTGAAGTAAATTCAAGCTTTATTCAGTCAGTTTTCAAATGTCTCTTGATCAGGTCAGTTTGCTTGCAACAACAGAGTTTGTAAAAGTTCATTTTGTCCAAGCAAATGCAGATGACTGAGTCAAATTCAATACAAATTAGAGTTCTTGATGATTTCTTCAAATTAAAATACACGATACAGAGAAGTTGAACATGGACAAAATGGCATCTTCAGAGCAAAGTGCAGGAAATAGTTAAAGACAGGAAGTAAAGATGATTCCGGAATAATTTGCTCAAAATCGGCACCTATTTTTAAGGTAATTGCTATCGCTAATGTTCTGTCCCCTTTCTGTCTGTGACTGGGTCATAATAATTATAGTTCATTTTATTTGATAGAAATGGCTGTCCATCAAATCTTTAGTATGGAGTGACTGCAACATTCCCACCACACTTTATCAGTTCTCATGACCACTGAACAAGGATCTTTGCCCAGATTCATGTACTAACGAACGTGTAACAAATGTGTCTGTCTGGAGTTTCAATCTAATCATTCTCATGCTCTTCAGCGGGTTTCACTGCCTGCCTGTTTGAACTGTGCGACTTTAGTGAAGCCATTTTGATCCTAAATCACTTTAAAAATCCACTTTGATTTTGAAGCATTTCTTCCTTTTAAACGTATTATATATTAAAACTAGATATCTATCACTGGGGCACTATGTGATACATACCACAAACATGCTGTGGTACATCAGGTGAAGGTAGGAACCATCAAGGGGGAGGATGGTCGGTGGGCAGCCTAGTCTCAGGGCCAACTGCTGTCCAGTTGGATCTTAGGCTTCTGGAAAGGACGGTCCCATCGATATTGGATATACAGACACAGACCCAGGGACTACATGAGGGGGTGTCAGCAACCGTCCAGCACCTGCAGTTGCAGTTGGAGGAGTCCAACCACCTGTAGAGGCAGGAGGTGATGCTGTCAACGTGCCACCCAGGCCAACACCATCTACAAGTTTGCTGAAGTTACGTCCATAGTGGGCCGGATCTCGAATAACGACGAATCAGAATACAGGCGGGAGATAGAGAACCTAGTGGAGTGGTCTAACGACAACAATCTCTCCCTCAATGCCGGCAAAACTAAAAAGCTGGTCATTGACTTCTGGAAGCAAAGTACTGTATACACCCCTGTCAGCATCAATGGGACCGAGGTGGAGCTGGTGAGCAGTTTCAAATTCCTAGGGGTGCACATCTCCAAAAATCTGTCCTGGTCAACTCACGTCGACGCTATCACCAAGAAAGCACAACAGCGCCTATACTTCCTCAGGAAACTAAGGAAATTCGGCATGTCCACATTAACCCTTGCCAACTTTTACAGATGCACCATAGAAAGCATCCTATCGGGCTGCATCACAGCCTGGTATGTCAACTGCTTGGCCCAGGACTGCAAGAAGCTTCGGAGGGTCGTGAATACCGCCCAGTACATCACACGAACCTGCCTCCCATAAATTGACTCCATCTAAACCTCCCGCTGCCTGGGGAAAGCCTGGGGAAAGCGGGCAGCATAATCAAAGATCCCTCCCACCTGCCTTACTCACTCTTCCAACTTCTTCCATCGAGCAGGAGATACAGAAGTCTGAGAACACGCACAAACAGACTCAAAAACAGCTTCTTCCCCACTGTCACCAGACTCCTAAATGACTCTCTTATTGACTGACCTCATTAACATTACACTCTGTATGCTCCATCCGATGCCAGTGTTTATGTAGTTACATTGTATATCTTGTGTTGCCCTATTATGTATTTTCTTTTATTCCCTTTTCTTCCCATGTCCTTAATACTCTGTTGAGCTGCTTGCAGAAAAATACTTTTCACTGTACCTCGGTACACGTGACAATAAACAAATCCAATCCAATCCAACGTTGCAAGGGTGACGCCTACGTGGAGGCCTTGGAGGTGAAGGTAACGGTCATAGAGCGGGCGGTGGCCAAGGCACAGGACAGGGCTGTCCTGTCATAGGCAGCTATGTACCAGGGCCATCTGGACATTGCAGCGGAGCTCCAGAGCTTGGCCCAGTCACAACGGGCTTTGACTTCGGGCGCTCTCGGCTTTGAAATGAAAATCACTTATTGTCACGAATAGGCTTCAAATGAAGTTACTGTGAAAAGCCCCAAGTCGCTACATTCCTGCGCCTGTTCGGGGAGGCTGTTTGCCCGGGCGCTGGCTGACCTGAGCCAATCCCAGAGGGAGGTGGCACAGTCACTGTGTGATGTGGCACATTCCCAGAGGAAGCGACCCAGTCCCTGTGATCCATGACAGCGAGCATGGAGACTCTGGACCAGACAAGAGCGGGCCTCCAGAAGTGGTATTGCTGTGACAATAAATCAAATCAATCAATCAATCAAACAGTGCCGAGTGGCGTGGGAGACCCAGGGGTTCACTCCAGTCACACCCCTGTCCTACGGAGTAGCCCGGGGGCCATCGGGCACCCTGAGGGAGAAGGAGGTGGTGAGGCCCTTGCCGGAGACTCCCACAGGAGAGGTGCCGGAACACCACAGCACCTCAGACCTCCTCCCCACCCCCCCCCCACCTATCCCTGCCGCACTTGGTTGGCAGCAGGCAGAACAGGAAGGCACCATGCCACTTGGGACGCCGAGCAACTGCCGGGCTGACACAGGGCCAGTCGCTCTAGAGGAAAGACGATAGAGGGGACCCATGACATCTGGCAGGATTCGCAGCAGGCCACCTCCATCCCTGATGTATCACCTGGGGATTCACCTAGACATAGCACCAGGGTCCGTAAGGCCAGAAAGGTAGGCACCAGTTAAGTTGGCAAGGGTGCATCACATAGGACAGCGTTAGGGGCTATGGCACAAATATTTATAGTGATGTTCACATGTTATTTGTAAAATAAACACCTGTACACAGGAGTTCCAACCTGTGTCGGTGCTCTGTCAGCAGGGTGTGAAGGATGGGCTAAGCTGGGTTGGGCTGGCTGCAGAGGGGGCACTGGGAGGGAGGGTGTTGGGTGGTGGGGGAGATGGGCGGATGGTGGAGGTGATTATAGGCCGGGACCGACAGGTCCGACCCCACACATCGCCCTGTTACCCCTCCCCCTCCTTCTCACCCAACCCACACCCCACACCCTGTCCCCACCTCCACCACCCCGGTGGGATCATTGATGGAATGTCCAGCTCGCTTACATGCTCACCCAGGTTGATGGTGGAAAGAGCTACCGTGGGCAGGAGTCAGACATTGTCAAATGCATCAGAGCACCAGAGCTCATCGCAAAATGGGTCATCGTCATCCTCCATCCCATGGACCAGACCTTCTGTTACTGCAAACCCAGCGGCTGCACCGGCAGGTATGGATCACAGAGGGTGTTGCAGGGCAGGGAGGTTGGGTGTGGTGGGGGGGTGGGGGGGAGGTGTGTGTGTGTGTGAGGGAGGGTCAGGATGTTTGTGTCGTCGGGCAGGTCCCCTAGTTGGTGAAGTTGGAGTGATTAGAGCGTTCCATGCACACCGGTC
Source organism: Scyliorhinus canicula (assembly GCF_902713615.1). NCBI lineage: Eukaryota > Metazoa > Chordata > Chondrichthyes > Carcharhiniformes > Scyliorhinidae > Scyliorhinus > Scyliorhinus canicula. Next base: position 114,257,998 of record NC_052160.1, read on the forward strand.
CTGGTGCACACGTTGTGTGGGTGGCCTTCTGTTTCTGCCCGGGCCCCATGACCTGCCCATCCTGGCCATCCCCCGCATCCTCCTTGTCAGATGAGGCCTGCCGTTCATCTTCCTCCTCCAGCATATTGTCCCTCTGCTGCACGATGTTGTGAGGATACGGCAGGCGACGACGATGTGGGGGACTCTTCTAGCGCTATACTGGAGGGCTTTCCAGAGCGGTTTAGGCATCTGAACCGCATCTCCAGGATGCCAATGCGCTACTCGATCATGCCCGTGGTCTCCGTGTCGGTCTGTGGCCGCCAGGTAGGCGTCATCGGCCACAACTGCAGCAGATAATTTTATCAAGTTTTTCGAGGAAGTGACGAAGATGATAGATGAGGGAAAGGCAGTAGATGTTGTATACAGGGACTTTAGTGAAGCCTTTAACAAGGTACCTCAGGGTAGACTGGTACAAAAGGCAAAGTCACATGGAATCAGAGGAGAGCTGGCAAGTTGCATACAGAACTGGCTTGGGCACAGAAGACAGAGGGTAGCAGTAGAAACGTGCTTTTCTGAATGGAAGGCATTCCACAGAAATCAGTTCTGGGACCTTTATTGTTTGTGGTGCATATAAATGATTTGGAAGAAAATGGAGCTGGTCTGGTTAGTAAGTTTGCAGATGACACAAACATTGGTGGAGTTGAGGATTGTTAGAGGATACAGCAGGATATAAACTGGTTGGAGTCTTGAGCGGAGAAATGGCAGATGGAGTTTAATCCGGATAAGTGTGAGGTAATGCACTTCGGAAGGTCTAATGCATGTAGGAATTACACAATAAATGGTAGAACTCTTACAAGTACTGACAGGCAGAGAGATCTGCGTGTGCATGTTCACCGATCACTGAAAGTGGCAACGCATGTGGGTAAGGTGGTCAAGAAGACATATGGCATGCTGACCTTCATCGGTCGGGGCATTGAATATAAAAATTGGCAAGTCATGTTGCAGCTGTACAGGCCCTTAGTTAGACCTCATTTGGAATATCGTGTACAATTCTGGTCGCCACACTATCAGAAGGATGTGGATTCTTTGGAGAGGGTACAGAAACGGTTTACTGGCTTGTTGCCTGGTATGGGGGGCAATAGCTATGAGGAGAGGTTAGATAAACTCAGTCTGTTCTCACTGGAATGACGGGAGGTTGAGAAGTTACCTGATAGAGGTCTACAATATTATAAGTGGCATGGACGGAGTGGATAGTCAGATTCTCTTTCCTATGGTAGGAGAGTCAAGTACTAGGGGACATAGGTTTGAAGTGCGTGGGGGAAAGTTTAGAACAGATGTGCGAGGCACTTTTTTACACAGAGATTGGTAAATATATGGAACGCGCTGCCTGGGGAAGTGGTGGGAGCAGGTACGGTAGTGACATTTAAGGGACATCAAGACAAATATATGAATAGGGTGGAACTGAAGGATACGGACTCCGTCAGTGCAGACCATTTCAGGTACCATGGTCGGCGCAGGCTTGGAGGGTCAAAGGGCCTGACCCTGGGCTGTATTGTTCTTTGTTCTTTGATAACCTGTTGCCCGAAAGCCAACTCCTCACCCGGTGGTGCGCCTCAAAGGTGTCGGGAACCGCCGAGTGTGTCAGGATGAAGGTGTCGTGCACACTGCCCGGGTATTGGGCACAGACGTGCATGATGTACAGCTCATGGTCACATAGCAACTGCACGTTCATCGAGTGGAACCCCTTTCGGTTTGTGAGGACTGGCCTTTCACAGGCTGGTGTTCATAGACAGACATGCATCCCGCCGATCACTCCCTGGACCTGGGGCATTCCAGTGATGGCGGCGAACCCCACTGCCCTTTCATCCTGGTGGGTTCGGTCTATATTCAGGCTGATGTGTTGTGCCGACCGGCCATACAGTTTCTCCATGACGGTGCGGATACACCTGTGAACTGAGGTCTGTGGGATCCCAGACAGGTCCCACTCGGTGCCTGGAAGGACCCTGATGCATATAAGTTCAGGGCGGCCGTCACCTTGGTGGCCACCGAGAGCGGGTGTTCTCTCCTATACCTGCACGGTGCCAGATGCGCCATAATTTGGCAGATGTATTGCACTGTTCCCCTGCTCAGCCGGAGTCTTCAGCAACACGCTTGATCCGGCAGGTCCTCGGATGATGGAGGCTGTCGGTACACACGATGCCTGATGTAGCATCTCCTTCCCACCTCATCCTGGGCCTGTCAGGTGGCCGGCTCCCCATCCTCAGTGGCTGTCTCCTGTTCCTCTGGGGCAGGCTCCACTGCTGCAGGACCTGCTGTTGCAGGTCTCTACCCGAGCAGCTCCAGCTCCTACAACCTCAGCTTTTCTCCCAGGGCTGCTGCAGCTAAGATGAAGGCCACCATCCCTGGTTGGATTCTGAAAGGGGCTGAAAGGCAGACATGTTTGCTTAAGTACCCCCTGCCCAACCAGGTCCAATGGGCTACATGATGACCCTAGCCTGCACTACAGCCCCTGACCTGCATGTCCACCTAACCCCCCTCCTTTCCCATGACCAACAATGGTTGCACCGTGCATGGACCGACCCGAAAATGCCTACAGGCCACCCTGTGGCCACCAAAAATGTTACATCTCTCCCTCTCCAAGACTCAGATATTCAAGGGCTAAAATATGTGAAGCAAGATCCCGTGTTCATTCAATGATCAAAAACTGAAATGATGCACTTTCAGAGACTTCATTAGTGAACAATAAGGGGCTTATTTAGTGATCTTCAAGAGCAACAACATGTTTGCAGCTATCTCTAAAACACCTGTGCATAGAAGATCTCCTCCCCTGGGCTGATTCCCACTCTGAGTCCCGATTGGTTATCCAGGCCAGGTAACCCTTACTCTGCTGTGTTGCCCTGAAAGGGGCAATCACCCACATCCTTCCCCCTTTAACTCCTTTATACAATCTTCAATAACTAATTTCCTTTGACCTTAATTCTAACTAACCATTATATACATGAGTTGGAGAAATATAAATCAAGTCTTTGAGGAGGTTTCCTGACCCTTGTTGAGCGGGGCACTCCTGTTGTCTGGGATGCTTCCTCAGGATTGGCATTGATTGCAATACCGGGTACCTCTTCTGGCACAGGCAGTTCATCACTATTTGCTGCCAAGGAGACATTAGTTATGTCTACAACAGGTTGATCAGGTGCTTTGGTGTTTACGAGTTGGAAACATCTCTTGATGGCAACACTGATAGCTGGAGCATCTCTCTACATCTCAGGTGATCCACATGTTTACGAATGATCTGTCCCTCCACATCCGTTTGGTATGAAAGGGGTCCGGTCTTTGAGACGATAATTCCAGGGATCCAACTTGATCGAAGAACAAAGTTTCTTACACATCAGGCTTCATTTACTGTAAGTCACCATACTATGTGAATCATGGTTTCATTTCTGATAACTCTGGCTGGCCTCTCCCCTGCCTGATAAATCTGGAAACGCATACTGAGATGATGTTTCATTAACATTGCATAACCTTACATTTATTCAGGTCACATTTAAAATTATTTATTTTGTAGTGTCATACCATCTTCACTTTGAAAAGTTAAATAATCAGGCACATCGACAAGTGTTGAATTACGACCTCATGCTGTACATTTTTCTAAAATATATATGTACTCAAGGCTATTTCTACATTTTAAAACTGGACTTTGGATGAACAATATCCTTAAAATGGCTGAACATATGCCTGTCTGTGACTCCAGAACAATAGAAGCTATTTTGCAGTTTCAGAAAACCCACATCTTGAGGAATCACTAACGATCACTGGTTGACTATGCAGCTCATCTTTAAGAGAGCTATCCAAAGGCCATTTGCATTTGATAACCCCACTGGTCCACAAGGAACAGAGGTCTGCTGAGACAAAGGCCTCTCAAACTATCAACTCATAATGGTTGGGATGTTTAACGGTCTTTGAGACCCAGCCAAATCCCAGACAATGGATACATATCCTTTATTGAAGACCTGATGGAGAGGTGGGGGGTCATAGATCATAGATCATAGAATTTACAGTGCAGAAGGAGGCCATTCGGCCCATCGAGTCTGCACCAGCTCCTGGAAAGAGCACCCTACCCAAGGTTAACACCTCCACCCAACACCAAGGGCAATTTTGGACACTAAGGGCAATTTATCATGTCCAATCCACCTAACTTGCACATCTTTGGACTGTGGGAGGAAACCGGATCACCCGGAGGAAACCCACACACACACGGGGAGGAAGTGCAGACTCCGCACAGACAGTGACCCAAGCCGGAATCGAACCTGGGACCCTGGAGCTGTGAAGCGATTGTGCTATCCACAATGCTACCATGCTGCCCCTCCACAATGCTACCGTGCTGCCCCTCTACAATGCTACCGTGCTTCCCCTCCACAATGCTACCGTGCTGCCCCTCCACAATGCTACCGTGCTGCCCCTCCACAATGCTACCGTGCTGTCTGTGACCTGTGACCTTGACCTCTGGCTTGTGGAACATGTAATATTGCTTTTCTGAATTGTATAACACATTCTGCACTTTAACAACTGACTAGTAGCCACACAGAAAGGATACTACACACTATTGAACACCTGACCTCATCTCGACTGCTTCTGTTGGAAGTTCTGTGCCATTGCCTACAAAGCTGATGCACCTCTACATGCCTATCTCATCTTGTGAAGTCAACACTAGTGGAAAATTGAATTCTACAACATCAGCTTTAGACCGCTGACCTCCTTGAAGGAATACCTCATTGGACTTTGAAGCAATATTTATTTTCTCTGCAGACTCTGTGCTGGAAAACCTTCTTTTCTCTTTACTATCTTGCGTGTGGAGATGACATGGCAAACCCTCATTCCTGTGATTTTAGTGTGTGCAAATAAACTGACCCTTTTGAGTTCAACCTATCTCAAGTGGGGATATTAATAAAAACTCGGATGGCGCAAGAACCAACTGGTTGGGGAAATAAGCCAATGCTTATAAAGAGGGAAGCAAATCAAACCACTATTCTCTACGGACAGGTATGAGAGGAGAAATGCATGCAGTTTAAGATAACCCTCTCCCCCCACCCCTCCTGTCCATAGCACACACAAAATCTTGACTTCCAATCTTTATTTTGACAGCTTATTTATTGCAGTATGATCAGTTATCATTAAATTATTCACGACTTGGAAAAATGTTGATTTTACATTCAAATAGCTTAGAAGACAGGGACATTCCAATGAAAGATACCAGTGATATAAAGGAAAATGTAACTGGAGTGCAAATGTGATGAGGGAATATGGATTGAGCCACTTCATAATTGAACACATTTTAACCTGTGCTTTTTTCTTGTAAAATAGAAATTATCCTCCAAAAGCTGGTCAGTTAATTTTATTTGATAATTCTACATTTAAACGTGCCCCAGTGCATCTTCATTATGCTTTAATTTCAGAGTTATATGAATTAGTTGCTATATAATCAAAGCCTATTTTTTGAGACGATTCAATAGAAAGCCGATGGAGTGCATACTCTTGTGTACTTGCCCTCTGCCCCCTTATTATAGTTACAATAGTTATGGAAAGGTTCAGAAGAATGCTCATAGATTATCATAGAATTTACAGTGCAGAAGGAGGCCATTCAGCCCATCGAGTCAGCACCAGCCCTTGGAAAGAGCACTCCACCCAAACCCACGCTTCTACCCTATCCCCGTAAACCAGTAACCCTGCCTAATCTTTTTTGGACAGTCAATCCACCTAACCTGCACATATTTGGACTGTGGGAGGAAACCAGAGCACCCGGAGGAAACCCACACAGACACAGGGAGAGCATGCAGACTCCGCACAGACAGTGACCCAAGCCGGGAATCGAACCTGGGACCCTGGAGCTGTAACGCAACTGTGCTAACCAGTGTGCCACCATGTTGTGTTGATGCATTCAAATGAATTCACAAAAAGTGCAATTCTTTTGGAAGAATTAAATGATTTGGATTAAGAGCAGCATGTTGAACTTAATCTTACTGTAGGTTTATTTAATCCCAAAAGCTCATTAATTGTGCTTTGGTGAGGTTTTGAATCACATCATAAACATGTTGATATATATCCCTTTGGTGACACGAAAATAAAATCTCATTTAAACAACATCGCCAGCCAAGAAAACTTATTGTCAGTCTGGTTCATTTGGTCCGCAGAAGATTTGGAAGTTGAAGTCCCACAACAGTATTGAGCGTATAAGCACAGTTGCCACTTCTGTGCACAACAAAACTGTGCTACATTTGCAGATAAGCTGCTTTTTTCACCCCCAAATGAGTAATTAAACCGGAAGTGCATAGGTTCAACGCCTGTTGGGTATGGGGTTGAGATTTGACATCTTTTTAACATCCCACACTCCCCAAACAAAACCTACCCATTTCTGAGGATTAGAATTACCCTCATTGTTTTGGGGTCGAGCTCTGTAGCATGTGAGTTCCGAAATATGGATCGGTCAAGGTCAGTCAGATTATTGTCGCTTGATGTGTCCGACATAATACTTTGTCGCAAAGGGGCCTAATATCATTCAACAAAGGGGGAAAAAAAGCAGAAAGATGCTCAGGAGGATGAGACTGAACAGAATTGTCCACTGAACAAACAGTTCGATCATCATTCAGGATCTAATCTCCCAAACCTTTCATTCATATGCTTTACCCAACAGTACAGATTGTCTTCATCAAGTGTTTCCAATCCCCATGCCAATCCAAACTCCCTTTTGATTACTTCCCACTCTATTTCAGATATAGGAATTCAATCTGAATCAGTCTGGTACTGACAGGATATACCACAATATAAGGTAGTGTTGTTTTTTCTTTTTTAAAAATAAATTTAGAATACCCAATTATTTTTCCAATTAATGGGCAATTTAGCGTGTCTAATCCACCTACGCTTCACATCTTTGGGTTGTGGGGGTGAAACCCATGCAGACACGGGGAGAATATGCAAACTGCATGCAGACAGTGAGCCAGGGCCGGGATTCGAACTCGAGTCCTCAGCGCCACAGTCCCAATGCTAACCACTGCGCCACCATGCTGCTTTTTCTAACCATTGCCATGTACAGTGTTGCTCTATTAAATGTATTTTCACAGCTACTGTCCCTTTTGTCAAGGTGTGCATCTTTAACTTTCTAACCTTTCTCAGCTGCTTCTATGGGTTCTCCAGGAGGTGAAGAGGTGAAATGGATGGCTCTGGATGTTAGTGCTCAATTCCTTCTCCTTCTGATCCTGAAACGAAGGGCACCATAACTAACAATGAAGTGGCTGAACGTAAGACGTTGTCTCAGTTGTTACTCGAGTAGAGTGACAAGGAGATTAGACTGTGCCCTTATCTGTGAGAAGTCCCATTATTTTTGCTCTGCACACCCATTTTAGAACAAGCTCGGGGAGCAATGAGACTGTTGAATCACCGCTTCATCTGTTTTGATCCATTTCCACAATGTGGTGAATACTGGAGATATACTGCTGGAGACTCTAGGTCAAGGTGCTCTTGAAAACTGTTGAAGCATTTGCGAGAGAGACTAAACTTGAGCATGAAACCTTGCAATAGGTGTCTGAACATACATCCAAATGGAAGAGGGCTAATTAAAATGGAGTGAGAAGTGATCTAACCAGGGTAAAATGGATTTAAAGATGACAGAAAAGACTGTTATGGAACAGTGAGTCATCTTTAAGCAGACAATGCTTCAACACATTTGTTGGTAAATTCCAAAAAGGATGAAAGGTAGAAGGATCAAAACTAAGGTTCCATAGATGGTGAAAATAGAGGATATTATCAAACAAAAAGTTTTTTTTAGGATGATGGGGTTTCCCCTCCCACCATCTCTGCAGTTGGTGGCAAACACATCTCCACCGATATTGCCTGGCCCGCAGCCACTTTAATGCAACAGCTTTTACAAGTTGTGCTGAACCTCGATAAAGCTCTGGTTTAAGCCACAGAAAAAGTATTGCGCCCGGTTCTGACCACCACACTGTAGGAAGGAATGTGAGGGTGTAGAGGTGATTCTCCATGCTTCAAGGAATGGGAGTGTTTAAAGCCACAAGGTTAGGCTGGAGAAGCCAAATTTGTTCACCATGCGACAAAGGAGATCAAGGGGAATTTTAATAGAAACATACAACGTTATGACAGATTTGGACGAGGTAGGCAAGGAAAAACTGTTCTCTTGAACAGATGTTACAAGGACGAGGGGACACAGGTTTATTGTTTTGGCCAAGAGAAGTAGGGAAAATGTGAGGAAGAACTCTTTTCTTTTCCAGAAGTGTTAATGACTTGGAACTGACAGCCCTGGAGGGTGATGGGATCAGAAATTATGAAAGGTTTCAAAAGAAAATTGGAGGGCCCTTGAAAGAAATAAAAGGCTTTGAGTATAGGTTCAGATTGAAATGATTCACAGAGGGCCCACATAGACTCAATAGGACAAATGGCCTCCTTCTGTGCCATAAATGAATCTATGACTCCATGATCAGGTAGCCATTCGGCATCACACAAATGCAGGTTGTGGATTGCCCCTTGTTGTCCCCAACCTTACAGGTGGTGGTACATAGTCTAAAGCATCACTATTTATTCGAGGGGGAAAATTTGCTGCTCTCGCCCACCATGGGAATTATCATAGGTGGGAAGACAATTTGGTGGATAATTGAAAGGTCCATTGACCTCGGGTGGGAAGCGCTGCTCCACTGCAGGGGAAGCAGGAGACGGACAGAGTGCACCCTGATAGCGGATGCATGTACGATGGCCTCTGGCACCCTCCGCGGCACACTGCCCCTCTCAGCGCAGAAGACCCACCAGTGACACTATCAACCAGTCCACTCTGCAGGATCACAAGTTGTCTACAAACCCTGCCTGCCTACCGTGCCCCTGCTCCCCTCCATCCTGCCCCTGGACTGGTTGCCACAGCCCGTACGCTGCACACAGGACCTACAGCTACTGTTCCAACAGGTGCCCATCCCACCTCACCCAGCCTCATTCATGGACGCTGCCCCCATGCATGCCACCAAGCATGGAGGTGGTCTGTGGCACATGGTGATGACCCCTTCACCCCACGATCCAATGCTACCCTGCTGATAGGGTAGCACACGGCCCACGAAAGGACACCCATATTGGACCCCACAGGGGCGGGGGGGGGGGGGTGGCGGGGGGGCATGGGCTAAGAGCCACAGAATGTATCACTGGCATAGGTATTGCCAGCCATCAGTACCTCTGCCGACAGGGATGGGTGGTAGGGTCAGAGGTTCCCCAGTGCCAGGCACCGAGGGGGCCAGGGGAAAGTGTTGGGGGGAACAGCCAACGGGTGGAGGGTGGGATTGGGAGGGGGTACATGTGGAGACTGGGGCTGCAGCGCAACCCAGGCCACCATGTAGCCTGTTGGACATGGCCGAACCTGGGAGTACTTACCATGTTAACATGTCTGCCTTTAGCCACCGAAGAGAATGGACTGTGGTAGTCAGCCAGCAGGAGTTGAACTCCTTTATCTGCACCTGCAGGCACTGGAAGGTTGCTGACAAACCCTCCTGTAGTCCCTGACTCTGTGCCTGCATCTCAAGCATTGATAGGACCGCCCTTTCCATAAACCCAAAACCCATTTGGATGACAGTTAGTCCCTGGGGTCGGGCCGCCCCGACCATTCACTCCTTGGGGGTTCCTTCAAATGTCAGTTGATAGGAACTCAGGACCGGCATGTTCCTGTGAGGAAGAAGCATACGTTTGCAATATGCCTTCTTGACTACCTTCTCCACTTGTGTTGTCAGATCTTTCTGCCTGTCAATACTCTTAAGGGTTCTGCCATTTACTGTATATTTCCCACCTGTATTAGACCTTCCAAAATGCATTACCTCACATTTGTCCCGATTAAACTCCATCTGCCATCTCTCCACTAAAGTCTCGAACCATTCTATATACTGCTGTACCCTCTGACAGTCCTGATCGCTATCTGCAGTTGAACCAATCTTTGTGTCATCCGCAAACTTACTAATCAGATCAGTTATATTTTCCTCCAAATCATTCATATATACTACAAACAGCTAAGGTGCCAGCACTGATCCCCGTGACCCTCTATTCAGGAAAGCACCCTTCCATTGCTACCCTCTGTCTTCGATGATCGAGCCAGCTCTGTACCCATCTTGCCAGCTCACCTCTGATCCCTTGTGGCTTCACTTTCTGTACCAGTCTGCAATGAAGGATGTTGTAAAAGGCCTTACTGAAGTCCATGTAGACAACATCCACTGCTCTACCTTCATCAATCATCTTTGTCACTTCCTTGAAATACTCGATTAAGTTAGTGAGACACGACCTCCCCTTTACAAAACCATGCTGCCTCTCGCTAATACATCCATTTCCTTCCAAATGGGAGTAAATCCTGTCTCGAAGAATCCTCTCCAATAATTTCACTATCACTGTTGTTATGCTCACCGGCCTGTAATTTCCTGGATTATCCTTGCTACCCTTCTTAAACAAAGGAACAATATTAGCTATTCTCCAGTCATCTCGGACCTCACCTGTAGCCAGTGAAGATACAAAGATTTCTGAGAAGGCCCCAGCAATTTCCTCTCTTGCCTCCTTCAATATTCTGGGGTAGATCCCATCAGGCCCTGGGGACTTATCTACTTTGATGTTTTTCAAAATGCCCAACAGCTCTTCCTTTTTGATCTCAATGTAACCCAGCCTATCTTCACACCCTCCCCCAGACTCATCATCCACCAAATCCTTCTCTTTAGTGAATACTGATGTAAAGTATTCATTTAGTACCTCTCCCATTTCCTCTGGCTTTGCAAATAGATTCCTGTCCTTGAGTGGGCCAACTCTTTCCCTGGCTACCCTCTTGCTTTTTATAAATTTATAAAAAGTCTTTGGACTTACCTTCATCCTGACTGCCAATGACATTTTCGTGACCCCTTTTAGCTTTCATGACTCCTTGCTTAAGTTCCATCATATTTTCCTTATATTCCTCACGGGCTTTGTCTGTTCCCAGCCTTCTAGCGGGCTGGGCAGGGCGTCCGCAGTTGGTGGCCTGTGTATGCAGGGCAGCTGGACATGGCAGGAGGTACAGCTGTTGGTGTGTGGTGCAGGGTGGGGTGCAAGGGGGGGGGGGGGGGGGCGTCCCTGCAGCTGGGGTTCAAGGGTTCAGTTGCCCTCTGGGAGGGGGGAGTCACCCTGAGGAGGTCGTGCAGCTTCTTTCGGCGTGCTGGTTGGTCCTCACGGCGGGGCCCCTTGCGTTCACTGCCTTTGCCACCTCTGCCCAGAGTCTGTAGACCTCGGCATGTGGCAGCATCTTTCCCACCCCATGGAATAGTGTCATACCTGTCTTCCATGATGACCAGCATGGTGTCCAGCTCTGCATTTGCGAACCTTGGGGCCGCTCTTCATGGACCCATCTTCTTGGCTGGAATGAGAGTAAAGGGGAATGGAGTACATTCATGCAGCTCCAGCTTGTTAAGCTCTCCAGTGGCAATTCTGACCTCAGCGAATCCCATGCCGGCGTGAGTTGGAATTGTACTAGTTCCACATGGGGAGAGTGCTGGCCCATTAACATGTCCTGAATGGTTACAGGACTGGCGACCCCATCGGGACCAGGGGACAGCCCCAATTAGTCCCAGTATCAACACTTAGGGCGCGATTCTCCGCAAATGCGGAGAGCCGTAAAGGCTGCCGTGAAACTGGCCGTGTTTCACGGCAGCCCCCGTGCCCCCTCCCAGGACCCGATTCTCCTCCCCGGGCGGGGCTAGCAGCGCGGCCCCGTGAAGCACGGCATCGCGGGCTTAGCGACCGTCGCTAAGCCCGTGCGCCAAGCGTCACGGCGGCTGACGCGCACGATGACGTCAGCCGCGCATGCGCGGATGACGTCATCACGCATATGCGTCAAACCTGAGCATGCGCGGGCCGTCATGCCCCTCAGCCGCCCCGCGGACTGATCCTGCGGGGCGGTATCGGACCCGCTGCCCGCGATCGGTGCCCACCGATCGCAGGCCCATGCCACCCTTGGCACGGCCGTGGTGTAGCCGTGCCAATCGGTGCCATGGTTGTCCGGGACGGCACTTTGCGGCCGTTTTCACGAACGATGAGAGTAGGTGTGTTTGCGTTCGTGAAAACAGCCGTAAAGGCCTGGGAACCCGGCCCATCGGCCTGGGGAGAATCGCTGTTCGCCGTAAAAAACTGCGAGCAGCGATTCGTGTCGTGGGGCAGCCATGGGGGGGGGGGGGGGGGGGGGAGAATAGCGGGAGGTCAAGAAAAATGTCGGGAAGGCCCTCCCGCTATTCTCAGACCCGTCGTGGGCAGCGGAGAATCGCGCCCTTAATGCTTCAAATGGAGAATCCATCCTAATGTTTCAAGTCAATGACCTTGGTTTATTGTCCTGGATAATGGAGAGTATAAGTAAACATGGGAAGCCTTGTAATCATCACAGATACACTGCAGGAATTCACCAAGGCTCCTCAGACAGCAACCTCCAACCCCACGGCCACTACCATCTAGAAGGACGGCAGGGACATTGGAACACCACCAATGGGAAGTTGCCCCCCAAGTCAATCAACATTCTGACTTGGAAATATATTGCGATTCCTTCCCAGTTACTGAGTTAAAATCCTGAACTCCCTCCCTAATAGCACTGTGAGCGTGCCTACACCGTATGTACAGCAACAGTTTAAGAAGGCAACTCACCATCGCCTTTCCAAGGGCAATTAGGGATGGACAATAAATGCTGACCAAGCCAGTGATGTCCACATCCCTTTCATGAATGAAAGGAAAATGCGATTGATGTTTGGATCGTGCATCAATATGATCGCTGTCAAAATCCAGCTGTGAAATATTTATTGAAATTTTGATTCAATGCGGATTGTGAAAACGTCAAATGTAAAAATTATTCCTTTAAAGCGCAAGCAAACAGATTGTAAAAGGTCTTGTTTTATATTACCACAGTAAACGCTATGGGCGGGATTCTCCCTTTTGGGGACGAAGTCCCCACACCCGCCAGAAAACAGGCGAGAATCACTCCAGACTTTTTCCTCGAAAGTCTGGGGTGATTCTCCATTTTCCAGGGGGCTAGCAGGGTCCTGGCATGCGTCCCACAGCTCTGGCTGCTGGTGGGGCCCTGCTGTCCAGACCGCCCGGCCGCACATGCATGCGGCGGCCCACTTGGGCGCAGACGCCGCCGACATAGCGGAGCCACACAGCGGGCCCGTGCAGAGTAAGGTAGGTAACCCACAGATCGTGATAGCCCGCCAATAAGTGGCCCCCGATCGTGCGCCTGGCCACAGCTGAGGCCCCCCCCTGGAGTCAGATAGCCCCCGCCGCCCACCAGGATCGCCACCGTAGACACGGGTCTGAGCTCCCATCGGTGGTACCAGATGTAAACCACGCTGGCGGGAGTTCGGCCGGTCGACCGCAGAGAATCGCCACGGGGGCCTGTTCCAATGGCCCCCGACCGGCGCCCCGTCGACTGCGCGCACACGACTGCCGGGTAGGCAGAGAATCGCGGAAGCACCGTCGCGCCGGATTTCCGGCATGAACAGCTATTCTCTGCCCCCGCGCTGGGCGCGATTCCGGCGAGGAGGGTAGGAGAATCCCGCCCCTGGAGTTTAGGGAATTGCAAGTTTAAAATCCTTCATTCTGTTGAACCATCAATGACCTGATTCTGCTTTTCTTGCACAACTGCTGCCTGACCTGCACGCTTCCAGCATTTTCTGTTTTTATAATATAGCTGGTTTAGTCTAGTTTTATTAAAAAAAAGTTTTGTGACGTTGTAAGCTCAACATTGTAAAGTTTCTGTTGTGTTTCCTCTGGGTGCTCTAGTTTCCTCCCACAATCCAAAGATTTGCAGGTGAGTTGTATTGGCCTTGCCAGAATTGCCCCTGAGTGTCCAGGGATGTACACGTTGGGTGAGGTTGCGGTGATGGAGTGGTGAGTGGGCTTTGCTTGGGCGTTCATTCATGAGAGTCAGTGTAGACTCAATGGGCCGAATGGCCTCTTTCTGCACTGTAGAGATTCTATGATAACGTATGTAGCAGCTTGCTGCTCTAACTAGTACTAATATTCTCTATTGTTCAGATGGCAATATAGATATATTACTTTCTCACCAGTAAATACTTGAGCTTGTGCAGCATCTTTACATAATGATGCTGAAATGGTGTGAAACCTAAACGCAACCATGCATCTTATTTTAAACATTTTGGGTAACCCATATCTGATAACATGCCTTATTACTGTGACTGTAGTTACAGGAGTCAGATGTTAATCACTTGCTAAGATACTTGGGCAAATGAAGTTAATCAGCTCTGGAATTTAATATAATTATAATTTTCCCTCATAATTAAATTGTACGTATGCTGTGTTTGTGTGGGAAGTTATAGTGTAATGACCCCGATCTAATTTCTATACTTCTTGGTTTGCTATTCAAAATGGCACATTTTATTGATAGACTAGTTAGATTTTTTTCAGCATCATGGACTTTCCTCAAGACAACATAGACGTCAATGGACCAGTTTAGAACTTGTGATGTTGCCCAATTTATGAAGAGGATTTTGTGTCTCCAATGTTGATTGCTCTGGCCTGTTCCGTTTTTATGCAGGAACAGGGTGATAGCACCACTAAAATTGCAAAATTAAATGGACTTAGCACCAATTTCATCCACACATATTCCACCTGCGACAACCCAACATAATTTGTAAACAGGCTGTAATGTAGGTGATTGTTGCTTCTATCAAAAACAAGCGCATACCTCATTAATGTGGACAATCAAGACCCAATAACATGGTTATGATATTGATGCCATTTTGGTAAATGTTCAGTGTGGTGCCTAATAAGCACTGAACCTGCTTACATATAGGGCAGGAAGCAACTAGAACAAATAAAAGAGAGCACTCAGTAGAACACATACTTCTCGTGCTGTGTTAACTCAATGTTATAACAATTATGTAGCTCTTCCTCTAGCCTTACTGGTGCCTGGTTAATGCTCTGTAGCTACAAAGCTGGGGAAAGTATCTTAAAGAGCTTCCATCTCACAAAGGAGGCTTCAAAACAATCCACATCCAACAACCTGCTCTGAAAACCCTGCTCACATTTTACAGCTATGACAAATTTCACCACAGTAGATGAGACAATGCACAACCAAAAACCTTTTAAAAAATCTGAAACAAAAAAAATCAATTCATCCTATCTCCCAAAGTTCTTCTTTAGTCTATACTGTGTATTCTAAGCTTTAATGAAAATCTATCCAGTAGTTCTTGAGACATATTGTTTGCATACAGACTAACAATCAAAGGTGAGAACATTCACTCTGTCCACCTCTAGTGGTGGAGGTAACCAGTGGCACTTAAACAGATCAATGGCATCAGATCAGGCAACATTAGAATCATAGAACCATAGGATTCCTAAATGCAGAAGGAGATCATTTGGCCCATTGAGTCTGCAGCAACCCTCTGAAAGAGCAGCCTACCTTGACTCACTTCCCCGCCCTATCCCCGTAACCCTACCTAACCTGGGCATTAAGGGGCAACTTAGCATGGCCATTCCACCTAACCTGCAGATCTTTGGACCGTGGGAGGAAAGCAGAGCACCCAGAGGAAACCCATGCAGACAGTCACCCTAGACCAGAATCGAGCCTGGGTCCCTCACGCTGTAAGGCAGCAGTGCTAACCACTGTGCCAGTATGCCGCCTTTAGAAACATGGCTGCAGTTTTACTATAATTATACTCCCCACTATAATCTGCTAATCTATTTTTTTATTAATGCTCTAATTATTAATGTACCACACTTTCTCCATCAACCTACCCATCCTCGTAAATCTTTTGTTACAGTCCCCTGCTCTGTGGATGGTTCAATAGATATCCTTCCCATCCAAAACACCAAACTGCCTATCATTGTTGTTCACCTATTGGCAGCCGTACAACAAAATGCAGAGGAAGCCTAACGTTTTGATTTCTCGAAAGTGGTGAAGGATGAAACAAAAGCCTAACTCTACACTCTTTTAGAAGCAGTTATTTGCAAAGATTTACATTAAAAGCTTGCATCTCCTAAACACAATTCCCAATATCAACCTTGTCCTATTTGTGGGAGTTCATGTGTATGCCTAGTTAATTATCACCACCTATATCTAATTAAACATAATGAATAAACAATTATAGCAAGTATTTGGTGACATTGGGTGGATGTTCTAATCACTTTGCCTGCCCTCTCCCCGGTGTGTGACCCTCTCCCTCGCAAACGGCGTCACAGCAGGTTCTTTTCCAGAGATTTCACGCATAGTCCCCGAAAGAAAAGAGGCAGGGGGATAGTGAGGAAATCCCAGCAGCTACCGCTGTCCCCTGAGTAGGGTGCTTTGGGGTCGGATGGGACCCTAGAGGGCCCGTTCCACCCAGTACAATTTAGTACCCCAGACTTGCTCAATTTCTCAGGGGAGGGGGTCAGCGATAACTCCCTGCTTCTTAGATTCTTAGCGGGTTATAGTTTGGAAGATCCTCTGTCCCAACCGTTGTCTTCGGGCACCTCTGCCACCATCCGGAGTTGTTTTCAGGGCCTTCCAGTGATCAGGTGGCGGGGATGGAGCAGCATCTGCACCATCGCCTTCTGCTGGCCTGGGACCCTGGGAGGAGCCTGAGGAGATCCTGCCTGCCGGTGGTGGGATCAAGGCAGGGCCTGTGTTAGGTGGTGGGCCCATGTCGTCCGGCGCACTCAGTGTAGTGGAGGATTCGGGCCCAGAGGGCGACTGTTCGAAGGCTGTCAGCCGCCCAGTATCAGGAGCGGATGGAGTTCATGAGGTTCTCTGTAGTGGGGTGCAGGGCTCACTTGTGCCTGACACTGTGTCGCCCGTCACCCCTCTGGGGGCGCCCAGAATCTGGCACATCATAATTGAAGGTTCTTTTGTTTTTCTGCCTCAGTAAATAGTTCAGGCAGTGCCCTATTGGCCCCCCACCCCTCTCTGCCAGCGCCCCGAGTCCCTCCCTCCCCACCGCCCTCCTTCCTCCACTCTCCACACCACCCCCCTTCCTTTCCCTTCTGTTGGTACAGAAGGGAAAGGAATCAGAAGGGTATCTGGTCTCTCCAGTGCAAGGTTTAGTGCTTATACCATTTGTGTTTCGTACAATTGTGTTGTGAACTGTTTTAATAATCAGAGTATCCTACCCCAACTTCTCGTATGTTGCACTGAGGGGAGGGTACCCTGTTTCTCCAACATGGGCCTTGTAAATATTTTTTACTGTTTTAATAAAAGGATATGCCCAATGTGCACGGAAAATGATGCTCAATCCCATTCAGTTTAACAGCCTAATTCCTTGAAGTATGTGCTGAGGATATTATTTCATAACAGCAAAGCATGCATTGTCATAATAGAACTGTCCTCCGGGTTGGAGCCGCATGTGTTTTTTGAGACCAGTGGTAACAGTAAGCTGGAACTTGGACCTTTACTAATGAATAGCCTTTTGTCCAATGCGTATCTCCTGGTCAAAGCAGATTTGTTTCATATAAAGCAGTTTATATGTCTTTCATGCTGCATGGTCTCTGAAGGTAAAACATTTCAAACAACCCTACTGTGCAAGAAATTATCACATGCGTGACTTACTTTCAATTCACTACAGTTTGCTGAACATAAATGACTTATGATTTGTTATGATGGCTGTTCATAAAACAGTTAAAAGTGAAGGGCAGAACAAAGTCTTGCGTGAATATGAATTCTATTGGTCAAATATTTCATTCTAATTGCCCAAAGTCCTGAGGGTGCATATTGTATTATGACAATTTATGTGCGTATTGTTTTCTAAATTGACATGAACAATATTAAACAGTAATTCTTTTGATTATATGTAGAAAATTAGTTATTACATTATAATTATGTTCCCGTTTCATAATTTTTTGATCACTAAGTAGTCACATTGAATATCAAAGGAGGCTTTTTCCATTGTAAGACAGAGAATGAAAAATACGTTTTCTGAAACCGTTTCATTCCACTATTATCTTCTTGTCATAGGATCCTTCTTGAGGTGATGGCTGCCATTCAACTTTATTTCAAAGCAGGAACTAAAAGCAAAGAAATTGGGCTCTGTAGATTCATGAGTGTGATATTGTCTGGATCACACGAGAGCTGTAAGAATGTGGTGTGCTTCTGTGCGGATGTAATAGAATATCTAGCCTTCTGAAAGTAGTCGAAATTTGGAGTGATGTTCGTTTCAAACTTTGGTGTTTCTTTAATCAAAAATGTGAAGTAAGCAACAACAATTTCTATCAGCTGCATGTTAGCATTATGAAAAATAATCTTACACATTGGTTTTGTGCAACAGGTCTTTTAGTGAATGTAGAAACCCCCATGATGTTACTTGGTTGAGGGTTTAGCTCACAGGGCTAATCGCTGGCTTTTAAAGCAGACCAAGCAGGCCAGCAGCACAGTTCGATTCCCATACCAGCCTCCCCGGACAGGCGCCGGAATGTGGCGACTGGGGGCTTTTCACAGTAACTTCATTGAAGCCTTCTCGTGACAATAAGTGATATTCATTTTTCAATGAACAATAGCAATACAGAGCCACCATTTACCTTATTTCAATTTCCGCAGCCTTTTGGTGCATAGATTACCTGACAAATTTACCAGTTTGTGAATACTTTAGAATTTGAAAGGCGCTGTATAATGGAAAGATTTTTTAATGGTTATTTATAAGAGATTTACAAGAATCAGAAAGGAATGTTCTAGTCAGCTATTCTTCGAGCCAATATCTTAAATTTAAAATTTTCATCTCCAGGTTCAAATCCCTTCATGTTTTTATCCGCTCGCTGTCAGTGTAACCTCCTCCAGCTTTACTATTCTCCAAGAACCCTGCAATCTTTCAACTTTGCCGTTACGTGAAACTCCACCATGTTGAGCATGCCTTCATGACCTAAGTGCTGGAATTCCCTCCTCTGCCTCACCAACTTTCTTTCCCCCTCTCAGACGCTGCTTAAAACCCAACTCTTTGACTAACTGTATTCTAATAAGAAAAGTTTAGGGAGACAAAACTGTTTTCTTGGGATGCGCCAGATTATCAGAACATTTCACAGAAATAATGGCCGGAGTTTCCTCCCCCTCCACAGGGTGCACTACAGCGGTGGAGGGTAGCTGACCAGTGGCCAGCCACGGGATCTTCTGGTCCTGCTGTTATCAAGGGGGTTTCCTGTTGAATGCCCCCCTCGTGGGGTGTGCCGTTGATGGGACCATAAGACCCCGCCAGCCGAACAGCCAGAAAAACTCACCCAAAGTTTGAAAAGCACTGCAATAAATGAGTTAGCTGGATGGGCAATTTTAGGGATGCCTTTATCAACTTAGGTAAACAGAATTGTATAAATTAGCATGAATATTGCCTCTTCCAGCATTATTGTTAAATTCTAAAAGTGTAAGAATTCTATCGGAGCATAGTGCTTATCAGCACTCAATACAGATATCCTTACAGGCAGAAGAAAAATGGTACAAAAATCCTAATTTTAATATTCTTTGCCAGTCACTGAACAGTAGCATAAAAGGCTTGTGAAAAGTGATGGAACGCAAGCTTTTCCACAATGTTTGAAATTACATTGCGACAGCAATTTTTGGAACAATTGATGTTTGAACCAAAATAAGGACAATGTAAGTTTTATAGCCTTTATGCAGGGAATACCAATTTATAAATATGGGTACTTCAGCACACCCTGGGCTAGATTTTCTTTCCCGAGGCGGGTTGCCAGGAAATTGCCCTACTTGATGGGCCCACCTCGAAGGACTAAAGTGTTTGGCCAGATTTTAAGTCTGGGAGGATGGGGGACGGAGCTGGATGCACCTCTCCTGGGGCAGATGGAGACTGCCACAGAGTGCCCAGATGGGCTATTTATAAGTTCCACCTCGATCCTCAGAGACTTCATCTTAGTTGATCGTTTATGTGTGAGGCCCTTCGGCTCTCACCCCTCACACAATTATGCATTGTGCATGCTTGGCTTAGAGCCCAGGCTTCAATAAAGGTTATACTTTTTTGAAAGGGTTGCACAGCCGGGGAGACATTGGGCAGGATCGACCGGCTGTTCACGCCAGTGGGAAATTCCAGTCCCATGCCAGCGCACGGGTTTCCCGGCGATGAAGAGTGCAGTTAATGTTAAATCCAGATGACAACAGTGGGACTGGTAGATCCCACTGGCGGGCTGCCTCTGTCGCCGAAAAACAGGCGGCGGCTGGTGAAAATATTGTTTGGTTGACAGCTTTGCAAGCTATTATTCTGTTATCTATTTGGTCACTGGCTCAATGCTTATTTTCACAAGATGCAGAGTTGTCAAGTGCTTCAGATTTCTGTTATTGATACTTTAAAGGTCTGATTGATTTGATGGCTTAGTGGTTAGCACTGCTGTTTCACAGCACCAGGGACCTGGGTTCGATTCCGACATCAGGTAACTGTGTGGAGTTTGCACTTTCTCCCCCTATCTACTTGGGTTAGCTCCTGGTGTTCAGGTTTCCTCCCACAATCTAAAGATGGAAGGTTAGGAGGATTGGTGATACTAATGTCCAAAGATGTGTAGATTAGGTGGTGTTGCAGGGATTGAACCTGGGTGGGTTGCTAATTCGGAGGGGTGGGCTGAATGGCATCCATCTGCAGTGTAGGAATTTTATTTTATGATTGATAGTTTTATAATGCTGTTGCTGCAGCAATATTTTTAAAAAAGAAACTTATGAATGAATATTTTTAAGCATTTCCACACATGTCATCGGTACGTCAGGGTTCAGTTTTTCTGTACAGAGGGTGGACCATGTGAATGGTCGTTCAAATAGGATGGAATGGAGGTTTTTGAAGGTAGTGGGGTTAGGAACTGACATGGAGAGACTGTGGGAGATCTTTTGAAGTTGTCCTTCAAAAGATTCCCACATCCAGACTATGGTGGGGATGCCTACCCCACAATGGAGCTGGTCAGTCAGAATGCAGGGTGTGGGTTCGCTGCCCAGCTTGGCAGGCCCACTACGGTGGGTGGTGGGGAAAGAAAGTACCCCTTCAGATTTTCATTTTGGGGGTGGGGGGGGGGGATGCAGAATGGTGTTCTACCCACCTCTTCTAGATGCAGATTGGAGACAACCCCAGGGGCTGCCGAATGCCCAGTCAGGGTATTTAAAAGGACCGTGAACAATGATGTCTTGAGAAGCAGAAGTTCTCTTGCACTAGTGAAAATTGGGGGTGCTGAGAATGGGGGAGGCAATCTGGAATCAGGTGCTGCCTGGCATTTTCAGAGGTCCACCAAGTCTCTATGACTCTGCAAAAAAAAGCCCTGCGTGTTTGTTAACTTCAATGTAGCACACATCATTATTTTTCCCCATTACACCGAGATAATTAAACTTGAGTAACTTTCTAATCAGTTATTATTGAAAATATAATCTCGATCTGTGTGTTGTCACAGTGTGCCTGCTCTAATCACTGAAGCACCACAACTATTATAGAGCAAAAAGACCAAATCCAGGTACCAGAAACAATGTGCACCATGTTTGTTGTTAGGCTAAAGGTTTATTCATCTGTAAACTTAAGTAAAATGCCTTCTGAGTCACGCCTACAGTGATTTTCACACATCTTTGCTATTTGGAAAATTGGTTTAGTGTATTTAGGGTTAAAATTATTGTAGTAAAGAGCTGGAAATCTACAAAGAAACGATACTTCACAAACCTGTTTATTTTCAATTGTAAGGAAAACAGATGATGTGACATCCTGAAATCTGTTGCCTATCAACAAAATGTATATATTATTATAGACATCAGGTTTTGACACCCTGTGATTAGTTGCCTTGTAAAATATTACAACCAGTTATTCAAACACAGCAAGAGATTCTTACTTTATTTTCATTTGTGAGTAGATATAACAAGAAAAAAGACAATTTTTGCCATAGTGTAAACCTGTTGTACACTGAGAATACGATGGCAACATTTGAAAGGATACCATTTTTGCAACGTCATTATTCCCGCCTAAATTAATGTGGTCTGTCTGAACTTTGTTCAGATGACAATGCACAATCCATTTCTCATTGGTCAACCAATCTCGGCAGTGTATACCTTTTTTTAAATTTAGAGTACCCAATCATTTTTTCCCAATCAAGGGGAAATTTAACATGACCAATCTACCTACCCTGCACATTTTTTGGGGTTGTGAGGGTGAGACCCACGCAGACACGGGGAGAATGTGCAAACTCCACACAGTGACTCAAACCCGAGTCCTGAGCGCAATGAGGCAGCAGTGCTAAACACTGCGCCATCGTGCCGTCCTATCGGCAGTGCATTTTAATGAATCGTCTAACATTTTGTGAATTAATTTGTAGGAGGAATGCACATTGGGACAAGGGTGACGTGACTGTTTATCTTACCCAGTGGTCTGAGTGGGAAGTCCATCAAATCTCAATCTCTCTGCATTGGTGAAATAGTTCCTGTATATTTTTGTTGTAGATGTGAATAAAACACCATACTTAGGTGATAGCTGACATGAACTCAGAGCTGCAGATCGATGTGATGAGATTTTTGAGAGGATTCATCACCGCAGTGGGAAATTGTTGAAGTGGGAGATTGTCAGCTATTATCAAATGACTTGGGACTTGAACTGTGGAAAAGAAATATCGGAGATACTGGAAAATTAGAGGTTAAAAAGTTAACAGCAGAGATAAAAGGGCCTTTGCATACCTGCTTTGTACGCAGTTGTCTCTTGTTTGTTTTTTTAAAGCTTGCAAATAGCAAAGTGCAAACACTTTTTGTATCTCACATTGTTACAGATCAGTCATGGGAATGAATATAGTCCACTAATAATAGTTATTTCAGGTACAAAATAAAATGTTGACAGTTAAATGAAAGGATGCAAATAAAAACTGTGCAAAATAAAAACAAGAGTCAGCAGGTGTCTTCCAAACATGGTCACAGCAGGTTTGCCAAATCTCGAGGGTTGTCTTGAAATCTCCAGGAATTAACGATTCATTTCCCGAACACTGAGGGGGAGGACAAAAAAAAAATAGGGGAAATTTATAAAATGTATCTTTTTCATTTTCTTTGAACGTCTTAATTTATTAGTAATAAAAATGTTGGAGAAGGGAAAACAACGCTGACTGGATAGGGTGGTTGGAAGCAGCTGGTCATGCGATTCAAGCACTAGAAATATGCCGAACCATAGTTGGTAATTCTAGAACACAGTTGAAAGAAGCTGTGATTTTAAGTTCAATTTTTAAAAAGCAATATGGACCACAATTAAAACAGGAACACCCAAAGTTAGAACCAGCTACTGTTGCCAGTCTACGGAGTCACGTTTAAACAGAAATGTAAGACCAGAATAAAGATCAATCTTCCCAAAACTCTACTATGAGTGATTAATTTAACAAAAGCTTATGGAGAGGGTAGTGGTCTCTGTTGAACAACTTTCTCATTCAAATGCATCTCTTTACATGAAACAACAGATTACACACATATCTGTGGTTGCAACAAAGCAAGATCAGTTCTTTGTTGAGACATGTAAGTGTCCTTCCTGTTGATTCCCTTATTGCCCCTTTATTTTTGCCATTATTATTTTTGAAGCATGGATGCTTAATGGACATGTATCTTTAAGTCAAGCAGCATCGAGAGTGAGGCATTCAAGAATTTGCAACATAGTATGTGGTGCTGCTAGTTTTGGACAGCAAGACCCAGATTTTGTGGCACCCAAGAGATGGGGTTAAACTCAGTTCAATTGATTGACTGGTGGCCAAGGAATTGGCCAAAAGGCTGTATTCTGCCCAGTAACAGGCAGTGATTGGAATCTGCTTTAGTGGGGTGATTTCCAGAGAGCTAGGAAAAGCAGCATTTGACTCCTGGAAGCACAAGGACTTGGACCTTCTCCTTTACTCTCTTTCTCACCAGAAATACTCTGCGTTGATGTACTTCTGAACCAACAGACAACCTGAATGAATGAATCCACAGTGGAACCATTACAGGCTGCAAACAGAGACCGGAATCTGAAAGCTTACTTTGAAGGAAGGTGTGCTTAACGTCAACCATCTGAAACAAAGGCTCTTTTTCCTTTTAGTTATGATTTTCGCCGTACTCCTCCCCTCTGTGTTTGTCTGTCTTACGTGTGTGTATGTGTATAGAGGTCAGGGACAAGTTAAAGTGGGAAATTAGGAATTAGATAATAGTCAATCACTTGTATTTGCTGCATATTCAATTATAGTTCTTGATATTAATAAAAAGTAATCATGTTTACATTTACAAACCTGGTGACTGTAATTATTGTGCAGCCAAGGGCCAAAAACTTTGGGTATTTTTCTAAGAATTATTTGTTAATTCAATTGTGTTGTGACTCCGGGTTAAGTGGGGCTGGAATTGACCGTGCCCGAGCCCAGGGTGGCATAACAGACACCATATTCACAATTCCCAGATGAGTGCTAAATACAAGGATTCATCTATAACCTTTGATCATTTATCTTGGCGCAGGCAACCGGAAGCTTCCTCAGGAGGAAGAGGAAGCAGGGAAGAGGTATTCGGGATCCCTTCACTCCAGATGCTCAGATACTGAGTCTCCACCCCATCATCACCAACTGTTCCATAGTCCCTCGCTCTTCAAGCCATCAGTAAAACATCATCGCAGAATCCACTTGACAAAACCTTGCAATAAAAGTCTCCGACAAAAAAATCGTTCCAGACTAACTTTATTCAAAGTATTCAGATCATAAATTAAACTGAACACTCTTGTACACATCCTCAGTGTTTATTTTCCTGGTGTCAATGTCCTTTGCCTGTCCTTGTGCTCCTAAGCACTGATACTTCAGTGGCTGTAGCATTGACTGGGTAATGGTTGCTGGCATTCACTGAAGGAGACTGCAGATTGACTTGCTTAATGCTTTCAAGCAGTTCTAAGCTGTGTGAGCTTGACTTCAAGGAATAGGTAAGCGCTGCAGAAGCCAACAACTGCAAAGTCACCTCATTTCATCTCCGGTGAGCTTCTGTCTCTGCTTGCAAGCTTGTTTCTGTTTTCATCAGACATTAAAACTATGTGTGGTGGGCAAAGGGGCATAAAGATAATTGTAGGAATGTAATTCTAATGAGGGATGTGACAGTGAAAGAAGTGGACATTTAGTTTGGTTGGCAGCTATGAAGACAAATGCAATTTTAGCTTTCATGTCGAGAGGGCTAGAATATAAGAGCAGGGAGGTACTGATGAGGCTCTATAAGGCGCTGGGCAGACCCCATTTGGAGTATTTTGAGCAGTTTTGGGCCCCATATCTAAGGAAGGATGTGCTGGCCTTGGAAAGGGTGCAGAGGAGGTTCACAAGAATGATCCCTGGAATGAAGAGCTTGTCATAGCAGGAGCGGTTGAGAATTCTGGATCTGTATCATTGGAGTTTAGAAAGATGAGGAGGGATCTTATTGAAACTTACAGGACACTGAGAGGCCTAGATAGAGTAGCCGTGGAGAGGATATTTCCACTAGTTGAAAAATAACAGAACCCAATGGCACAGTCTCAGACTGAAGGGATGAGCCTTTAAAACAGAGATGAGGAGGAATTTCTTCAGCCAGAGGGTGGTGGATCTGTGGAATTATTTCCCGCAGAAGACTGTGGAGGCCAAATCACTGAGTGTCGTTAAGACAGAGATAGGTAGGTTCTTGATTCTTAAGGGGATCAGGGGTTATGGGGAGAAGGCAGAAGTATGAGGATGAAAACATATCAGCCGTGATTGAATGGTGGAGCAGATTCAATGGACCGAATTGCCTAACTCTGCTCCTATGTCTTATGATCTTTATGGTCTTATAATCATCAATGTGAATCCCAAATGTGTGTTGCCTCTCAGGTGTCAGGGCCAAGAACACAAACAGACTGCGATCAAGGGAGATGGAAAAATTGAAGTTCTGGGATGAATAGAGTGCAGGTACTATGAAAAAATGACCAGGAGCTGAGTAATCGATACAGAAAAATTACCTTAGGATTAGTGATTTGAATATTACTATTAGTTTCACAGAATAGACAGTACTGGATCTGCCAAATTGGGGGCGGAGGGGGATGAAATAGATTTGTAAGCAATAAAGACCCAATTTTAACTTTGGGGGTAGGTTTTGAATGGATTAATATTGTGCCCCTTGGTGTAGAAGGGAAGGGTCTTTATTCCTCTGTCATTGAACCATTTCTGGAGCTGTAATCAAAATGGCGACTTATCCAGAATAGAGCTGAGGGAGGATAACTTCAGACGTGAGAAAGGTTTTAATGGCAGAGGGAGAAGAGCAGATTAAAAAGCTTTAAATTGCAAGGAATAAGGAGGTAATATGATAAAAGATGTGAGGAAGAATATGATAGGAAGAATTGAACAAGTTAGGATGAGGAAATACAGAAGAGGAAAAGAAAACTATAAAATAAAGGAATCCAAACTATAACTCATCTGCATTAATGCATAATAGCTAGAACCCGTCTATAAACTAAAACCTATCTGTATTAACGCACAAAATGTAAAAATAAAATGAACACTAATGATTAGAATGGAAAACCAAGCACAGGGGTAACTAAAATGTGGCTGCAACTGGATCAGGATTGGGAACATAAATTGGAAAGTATAACATTTATTTTCGGGATAAGGCAGATATAAACGTGTTGGAGTATGCTATTAGGTAAACACAATATCACAGTGCTAATTAAAGATTATTGCATGCTACTTTTAATAGAATCCCTCTGGACTGAGTTTAACTAAAGTAAAAAATCAGCCACATCGCTGGGAGAATATTATGGATGCAACACATGAAATTAAACTGAGATTAAATTTACAAACTAATTTGAGATAAATTTTTGTTATATATTTCCTTGTGGGATATGGACATTGCAGGTAAGGCCAGCATTTACTGTCCATCCCTAATCACCCTTGAGAAGATGCTGAAGAGTTGTCTTCTTGAACTGCTGCTGTCCCTACACTGCTGGGAAAGGAGTGCCAGGATTTTGACCCAGTGGTGATGAAGGAGCGCTGATGTATTTCCAAGTTAGGATGACACATGACTTGCACGGAAAATTACAGGTGATGGTGTTCTCATACACCTGCTGTTCTTGTCCTTCTTGGTGATGGAGGCTGCAGATTTGTCAGGTGCCGCTGAAGGAGCATTGCTGCAGCGCATCTTATAGAAGTGCCACCCATGGAAGGGCCTGTGCGTGACTGGGTGGGAAATCTGCTGCACAGTGGGCCCCACAGCATCTTGGCAGGGCACTGGCTGCTTTCAATGATAAGGCAAGCCTGCATAAATGAGGACTAGATCTGCTGCAACCTTTTGTTCGTCCTCACAGCCATCAGCCGATCGACCATTAAAGGATTTTGTTGTGATGGCATTTATTGAATGGTAACCCTCGTTCGCCATGTCACAAAGTGTTGTAAAGTAGATGTATGGGTTTTTTAAAATGATGTACAGACATTGCCGTCTACAACACCCACCCTAAACGCCCTGACGCTGCAGTCCTTATTCACCAGTAGAGATCCTGCTTATTTTGCAGCTGGCCGCGATGTCTGGTGGTTGTTCCAGCTCTCTGCTACTTACTAATGCAGTCTGGTAGCTCCAATTTGGTCTCTTGTAATAGATATATTAATAGTGGAGATGGAATTATTCAAAATAGTTTGGAATAGAGAAAATTCAGTTCAAAAAGTGAAATTTTCTTTATGTTGTTCTTTTTTTTAATCAGGAGACAAAAGGCATGAATGGTCAGTTTCTGTAATATTTTATGATCCTATTAATCATCACTTTGGTGGTCTCCTTGACTTACTGAGGCAGTGGCTGCATCTGCATCTCACTTCCTAACCTGGACTGTGGCCCACTATGATTGATGCTTTCTTGAATTAAGTAAATATTGCTTTACAACCACAATAGGTTAGATGTTCATTTGTGCCACCTGGCACAGTGCTGAGAGTAAAATCAGATGTGAAGAATTAGATGCCAGTAACTCAATCTGTCCAACTTTGATTCCTGTAATTGAACGGATTAGAAAATCAGGCACAATTCATTGTGGGCGTGTGGTCCTCTCTGTCTAATATTCCTCTAAACATTCTGTCCAGACATCACTTTACCTCCAGGCAGTACAGATGAAAATCAACCTTAACAAATTAACTCACTGGCAGACATCCCACTTTGTTTGGTGAATATGCACCAGTGATTCTGGTAGAAACATTCATTTTCCTACTACCTATTAATGGTTTGAGGTCAGAAAGTGAAAGAAGTTCTCAATTCAAAAATGAGCAAAGAGAAGGAGACAGCTTTACAAACTCTAATCCAATTATAGTACTTGGGATGCCCTGCAAGCTGTCGTCAATCAACCTTTATCAGGAATGTTCCTGCATAATGGCTTCTTCCCCTTCATCCTTGCTCCCAGCATTGGTTGTCATGGCGATGGGCGCAGGTGGGGCAGGTTCAGCCACCATGCCAAAAAAGATCTAATTTGTTTCTTAACTCATAACATCTTTGTTGGGGTATTATCCTCAACAATTTGTGTAATGTCTAATTTCCTGGTATTTCTTTATATGCAGTGGAAAATTCTCTGCCTCATACTTTTTGCCAGAAAAGTTATATGTTTCTTCTTTCCGATAGATCAATGAGACACTTCTCTTTTATTTTGAAGTGCTCTCGTTTTCGGCACTTCAATATTGGATGTTGTTCTTATCCCTTGTGAGGAATGGAAAAGGAGCACGAGTGAATGAAATCTTCTCCAGAAATTGGGTGTAATTTTCCCTTCCGGAGACTAAATGCAGGCGGGTTTCCTACTGGGCAGTGTGGTGAGAAATCATGTCCGATTTCACACTCAGAAGCTCATTACTTATGCATCAAGAGTACCTCTCTGAATCACATGGTTGGAGGGGGAAGTGATTCAACCACCCCACCATTACCTAATGGGGGTTGGAAGTCTAGGTGCCATATTTCCACACACATTGCTCTCAGCAGGCCAACTGTGTGCAGGAAACCTTTTGAAATGGTTCCACCAAAGAAAAATGCCTCTCCCAGGTTCAGCGATGACTTTTTCGAGGCCCTTTTCCATGGAGTCAGTCAGCATCTACCCAAAGGATGGCTCCAAGAGGCACAACAGTCTCACCTTTCTGGCCCGGGAGGCTGTTGCAAGGGAGGCTAGCTCCCTGGGCATCTGCCCGAGAAACACCATCCAGTGCAGGAAGAGGATGAATGATATCATCTGTTCTTCCAGGGTAAGTCAACCGTCAGCTCACTCCAATCTTACCCTCTCATAATGGCATCTTCTCACCCTCTCCTGCATCTCCTCATCATGTTCCATTCCATTTATCTGCATGCAGGCCAAACTCACCCACAACTGGAGGGTGACATCCAAGATGGGAAGAGTGACGGCAGACTTCCAGGAGCTGATCCACTTTGAAGAGGATGCTGCCAAGCTCCTGTGGGGAAGGGGAGACTAGACTCTTCAAGCAAGTAAGTATGGATGAACCATCCATGAGTTGATCACATCCTGACAACCATAATGAGTGATATGCAATGTTGTACAATGCCTGCATGTGAACTAGAGTTAACTTCACTCTCTTACAGGCACCAGCAAGCCCAGACAGACTAACAGAGCTAGCATAAGCCCAAGCCACCTCAGAGGATGCTGCTGACGGTGCAACAGAGGAAGAAGCATCCCTGTATTCACTTGCATTCTCCACCAGTGCAACGACACACACGCCGGTGAGTCATGCATCTAGTTGAGGCTTGGGGTCACATTGTGATGAACACTCCACTGATAAACCTCTGCTGTGGTTGGAGGCAGTGATTGCCCAGGTCTCTCACACTTGTGGGACTGTTGGAGAGCAGGCACATTCTGCGCCTGAGGGTGATCCCTTGGAGGCGGCCGTCTCACACATGCTGGAGGTGCACCGGCAGGCAGCATAAAAAGTTGCGAGAGGCAGTCAGAGCGATGGATGGAGGGTTCTGTTTGCATTCAGTCTGATGTTGTGGCTCTGACATGTGAGCGCCTTGACGTCTCCATGGGAAAGGTGGCGTCTGCATTTGAGACATTGTCTACCAGATCCTCCCAGCTTTGTGTTCAGACCTGCACTCAATCACTATATGTATTGGTGATGAGGTGAATTGGGGGCAGGGCACCTTTACCTCCCTTCAGGTGCCCCTTTATGTGAGAGAGTCAGGGCCCTCAGGCACTCATAGGGAGGAGGATCAGCAGTTGGAAACCAGGAAACTCAGAGATTCCAACTGATCCCAATCCCTCCTGCCTGTAATCCAGTCACCTCTAGCTCCACAGGCTGAGGCGGGTGTACCTGCATCACAGCAGGGCACCCAAAGCAGGCCGAGGCCCTCCAGGTCTTGGCCCTCTAGGGGACATCCGCTAAAGTCATCAAAGGCAATAGGGCAGAGCAGTCAGCAGGCTGCCTCCACCTCTGCTGCATGGGTGGCACAGTGGTTAGCACTGCTGCCTCACAGCTCCAGGGACCCAGGCTTTGATTCTGACCTCGATGACTATGTGCTGTTTACACGTTCTCCCCATGTCTGCGTGGGTTTCCTCCAATGCTCCGGTCTCTTCCCACAGTCAAGGATGTGCAGGTTAGGTGGATTGGCCATGCTAAATTGCCCTCAGTGTCTAGCCATGTGTAGGTTATGGGGTTACGGGGATCGGGCAGGGGATTGGGCTTCAGTAGAGTGCTCTTTTGGAGGTCCGGTGCAGACTTGATGGGCTGAACGGCCTCTTTCTGCGCTGTTGGGATTCTATGGAGATGTTGGGGCTGTAGTAAGACGTAACGGTAGGGTTGGAAAAAGTAACACATTTTGACATCAGTTCTGGGACATGGGTGTTCAAATCACTATTAATATAATGCACTTTTATAAATATATTTTATATTCACAAGAATGGTCTCATCATTTGAAAGCATTGTAGATATGCATCTATGTTCCCTCTTATTGCAAGGGTGAGGCAAGCTCCCACACAGTGATCACCTCCCTTTGTGAGCCTCACATTCATGTGATGTGTAGCTGAGACATGATAGTTACTCGACTCGTTCCATGTCAGGCAGATGTGTCAAACTCTCTCCCAGAAGTGTTTGAAAAGTCCAGAACCAGGGGTAACAGTATAACAATTGGGGTAAATCTTTTAGGACTGAGACGAGGAAAAATTTCTTCACCTAGAGAGTGGTGAATCTATGGAATTTGCTACCGCAGGAAGCAGTTGAGGCCAAAACATGCATTTTTTTCAAGAAGAATTTAGATATAGTTCTTGGGGCTAAAGGAATCAAAGGGTATGGGGGGGGGGGGGGGGGACAGGTTACTGAGTTGTATAATCAGCAGTGATCATAATGAATGGTGGAGCAGACTTGAAGGGCTCAATGGCTGACTTCGCTCCTGTTTCTGTTTCTTGATAACTCATGATGTGCAGGTAGGCCTCCCTCTGATTACGGACCAACCAGCCCAAGAAGCCCTGGGTCCCATTGTAATTGTGGTGGATTTTCCAGCCCTCCCCACTGAATCCATCACTGTTGATGTCCCCATGCTCCATGTGGACCTCACCCCTCCTCTCCTCAAGGCTGTCTGCACGGGCACATACAGAGGAGAACCTCCCTACAGAAGAGCTTCAAATCCAACCTCCCCCCTTTATGAAATTTTTCCCCTTTATAGACTGCAGATGCCTCCCTCAACAATGATCATCCTATCTGCAGCCCAGCACTAATCAGACAATCCCATCGTCACCATCTGTAAGACAATGAACGTGCCCTGCATACCAATCTATGTCTTATCCTAATTGAGTGCACAGGCATTGCTGTTATCTTGATTGAGATGACAATATGCATGTCATGCATAGTCCTGTACCATGGCTCGCAATGCCGCAGGACAACATGTCATCTCCCTTGACTGTCAGGTTCACAAAGCCCCAGCACTGCTTTTAATCTCAGACGAATCTGGTCCCAGACCAGGGACTATGACTGTCTTCCAATGAATGAGCTCTACTCTGACTGACCACAAATTGAATGCCTACCCCCTGCCCACACCTCCGTGAGTCTCTGAGCAGCCCGTCCCTTATGTGCAAGCCTTACCACCCCTCCCCCCGCTGCCTCCATGAGTCCCTCTGCA
This sequence comes from Scyliorhinus canicula, assembly GCF_902713615.1. NCBI lineage: Eukaryota > Metazoa > Chordata > Chondrichthyes > Carcharhiniformes > Scyliorhinidae > Scyliorhinus > Scyliorhinus canicula. The sequence continues at coordinate 114,289,985 of NC_052160.1, forward strand.
ATTCTTCCCTCTTACCCCACACAAACACAACTCTATATCCAAGTACAGCCCTGCCAGAGACCCGCAGCACACGCTGAGCTCTGTCCTCCCAGAACACCCACTGTGAAGAGAACAACCCGATACCCCACCAATGTGACATCCCATTGCCATTGCTGAGAAACTGGAGCAGCGCTGTTGCAAGTAGGCTTTGAACGTTGCACTAAACTTTTTTTTAAATTTCCAATTAAGGGGCAATTTAGCCAATCCACCTACCCTTCACATCCTTGGGTTGTGGGGGTGAGACCCACGCAGACATGGGGAGAATGTGCAAACTCCATACGGACAGTGACCCGGGGCCAGAATCGAATGTGGGGCCTCGTGCAATGAGGCAGCAGTACTAACCACTGCTCCACCATGCTTCCCTTGTTGCGCTAATCTTGAAGTCACGAGTGACTTCGGACAGCTGCATGCCCCTTATATCTGAGTGTGACTTCAAGCAATCTAATTTCCATAGAGTTCCTACAGTGCAGAAGGAGGCCATTCGGCCTATTGAACTGCTGACCCTCTGAAAGAGCGTCCTAATCCCCCACCACATCCCTGTAACCCCATCGAACCTTTGGACACTAAAGGGCAATTTTAGCATGACCAATCCACCTGAATATCTTTGGAATGCGGAAGGAAACCAGAAACCCACGCAAATACGGCGAGGATGTGCAAACACCAGACAGACAGTCACCGAAGGTCGGAATCAAACCCAGGACTCTGGCACTGTGAGGCAGCAGTGCTAACCACTGCTACCATGCCGTACTTAATTGTGAAAAAAGTGGACAGTTAAAATGTGATACAAGGAACAATCTAAGCTTTTCCACAGAGTTATAGCTCATTAGAAAGTTGTTCTAGCTGTTACCTCTTACTCAGCAGGCTTTCTCTGGTAAGTTTATGGAGCAATCACCTAGTCCAATCTCGGTGCTGTGAATGTGAAGGAGTGATAAACAATTGCAAAGTTGCAAAAGCTGATTTTCTGCACCAGGTACAATAAAAAAAAAGCAGGCGTGAAGTGTGTACCTGTTAAAATGAAGGATGTCAATGCTGTGGAATCAACCATATAAGATATAACACACCCAGGTGCAAAGTAAATCTCCCCCTATGCTGTCTTCTTGCACATTAGAGGAGCCCAAACCCCTTAAGTCAGACAAGTATCTGAGTAATGTGAGTGTGCAACTCAATTTACAATCCACTGCCCCAAAGGGTTTCTCTAATATTGATATTGAATGGATCAGGTTGGCTGCCTGTTTTTCACCCTGGATGATTCTGTTCTCCACGGAAGGCAACAGACATGATCCTGTTCGCCACAGTATGGATCAGGCTAAAATTACCTTCACAATTTAAAATATTGGTCACAGGCGCAAACTCCAAGCACTGTAGAAATGCAATGATACCAGTAACAGTCAAATCATAATTTACCTACATGTTCTTTGTACAAATGTAATCAATGAAAGAAATCCCCGTTCGACATTACAAATGAAATATGCATTACTTGCACCAGGTACAATTTAAAAAAAGCAGGCGTGAAGTTTGTACCTGTTAAAATGAAGGATGTCAATGCTGTGGAATCAGCCAAATAAGATACAACACACCCAGATGTAAAATAAATCTCCCCCTATTTTGTTTTGGAAAAAAACAGCTTTTTTTCCACTTCACTCAATTGTTCAGACAAGCCTCGTCTGCTATGATTGGGCAGCACAGTAGCATAGTGGTCAGTACAGTTGCTTCACAGCTCCAGGGTCCCAGGTTCGATTCCCGGCTGGGTCACAGTCAGTGTGGAGTCTGCACATTCTCCCCGTGTCTGTGTGGGTTGCCTCCGGGTGCTCCGGTTTCCTCCCACAGTCCAAACATGTGTGGGTTAGGTGAATTGGCCATGCTAAATTGCCCTTAGTGTCCAAAAAATGCTAAGTGGGGGTTGCTGGGTTACGGAGATAGGGTGGATATGTGGGCTTCAATAGGGGGCTCTTTGTAAGGGCCGGTGCAACTCAATGGGCTGAATGGCCTCACTCTGCACTGTAGAAATTCTATGATTGGAGGCTATTTCACATGACAACTAACAATTTGCCTTTGTAACTAATTGCGGTCTGTACTTTTGGAGTAGTTCCTGTGTAAATGGCAGACAAGTTTCTGCTATGAACAAAGAACAGAAAAGTACAGCACAAGAACAGGTCCTTCGATCCTCCAAGCCTGCGCCGACCATGCTGCCTGTCGAAATTCAAATCTTCTACGCTTCCAGGGTCCGTATTCCTCTATTCCCATCCTATTCATGTATTTGTCAAGGTGCCCCTTAAACGTCACTATCGTCCCTGCTTTCACCACCTCATCAAGCAGCAAGTTCCAGGCACCAACTACCCTCTGTGTAAAAAACTTGCCCCATCACACCTTAAACCTATGCCCCCTAGTAATTGACCCCTCTACCCTAGGAAAAAGTCTGACTATCCACTCTGTCTATGCCCCTCATAATTTTGTAGCCCTCTATCAGGTTGCTCTTCAACCTCCGTCATTCCATTGAGAAAAAACCGAGTTTATTCAACCTCTCCATACCAGGCAACATATATGAACATTTTGCAACAATTGAACTTTGCACTTCTAGGTGGAGATTTAATTTTGTTGGAACAAATTCTTGTCCAGAAGTGCCGGGACAGCAAACCGCCAAGTCTGCTTCACACCTGGATTAGCTTTGATGCAAAAACAGGATGGGCGGCACGGTGGCACCGTGGGTTAGTCCTGCTGCCTCACGGCGACAGGGACGCAGTTTCAAATCCAGCTTTGGGTAACTGTGCAGAGTTTGCACATTCTCCCTGTGTCTGCGTGGGTTTATCCGGGTGCCCAGGTTTCCTCCTGCAGTCCAAAGATGTGTAGACTTGGTTGATTGGCCATGCTAAACAACTTCCCCTCCGTGTCCAAAGATGCGCATGTGAAGTGGGCTTATGGGGATAATCCTGGGCAGTGGGCCTTTGTAGAGGGTCGGTACTGGCTGAATGGTCCGAAAAGCCTCCTTCTACACTGCAGGAATTGTACAATCCTAACAGGTAAATGACTCGCTGGCTCTGTGAGAATCTTGAAAGAGTCATTACAAGTTGATACATTATGATTGTGGTTACCTCTGGTGCTGTTGATGAAATGGTATATTCTCAAAGCTCACACGTTTGAAAACCCCCACATTTCTGCAGTATTGCGAGCATTTCATTCAAGTTCAGCAAAAACAAAAAGTTTTTCTTCTGGTTGTTTGCCAAAACAATAATCTTGGTTCCCTGGAATTCTGTTTATTGATGAAACAATCAGCAAAGGTATAGATTAGGACTTATGTAGATTAGGGACTGCCAAAATAAGGCGAAATGTGAAGATTTAATTAATTAGCCTATAATTTATCAGAGTTTGATTCTTGTCTCAGTCGAGCAGCTAACACATGTTTTCTGGGTACTTGAATACCTGAGTTGCACATACTCACATAACTGTAGCTGTAGTGATAGACTAAAGGGCTTGAAATTATGCCATGTGGTATTTAAGTATGAATGCATGACTTAATGCTTAACACTTCCATCTGACATTCCTCTCTCCTGTAAAACAGCACAGAGAGAAACTTCAGATAATTGCAAAGTGTTGATATTCTAAAATTGTAGCATCGTAGAATGGTCATAGTGCTGTAAGGAGCCATTTGGCCATCATTCCCATGATGGTTTTCTGCAAGAGCTATGCAGAGAGTCCTGACAGTACAAAAGTCTGCCGGAAGTGTGAAATGAAAATAGATATTATTGGAAACACTCAGCAGATCTGGCAGTTTATTTGTGCAGAAAACAGGGATAATGTCAGGAATTTTCCAACCCCACCTCTCCCAACCCCCATCCCTGCATCATGGTGGGTGCTGACGAGCCATTGAAATCTCCGGACACTGCAGCAAGACCAGAGGATCCCACCAGCGAGACGGGTTTGGAGAATTCCGCCCAATGCTTCAGGTCCATGCCATGTTTTGATGAAGGGTTCTCGGCCTAAAATATTGGGCGGGATTCTCCGACCCTCTGTGCCGGAATCGTGCCAAGTGCGGGGGCGGAGAATAGCCGTTCACGCCGGAAATCCGGTGCGACGGAGCTTCTGTGATTCTCCGCGGACCCGCCAGTCCCGCACGTGTAGTTGACGCGGCGGCAGTTGGGTGCCGCTGGAACAGGGCCCTGCGGTGGTTCTCCGCGGTCGACCGGCTGAACTGCCGCCGGTATGGTTTACATGCGGTGCCACCCGCCAGGAGCTGGGACCCGCAGCCACGCTGGCCTGGTGGTGGGGCGGGGGTTATCTGACTCTGGGGGGGGGTCTCAGCGGTGGCCAGGCCTGTGATTGGGGGCCACCGCTAGGCATACCATCGTGACCTAGGAGGGACACACCTTCCTCTTAGTGCGGCAGCCTGCGTACAGCCTGTACAGGTTCCAGGGCGGCGAAGGAGGCATGAAGACCCGCCCACTTATGACAGGGCCAGGTTGGAAATGCACATTGAGGGCAGGCTTTTAAACTGCAGATTGATATTCAAGACCAGGCAACATATTTAACAAGTGTTTTAAAGTTATGTAGAAGTTTTTAAAACAGTTTTTCACTTTTTCCTTTATATCGGAATTGCTTGTGTTATGGATTCTTTTAAGGTAATTTTTCATTTTTTTATGATTAAAGGTGATTTTTTTTTTGTTTTTTTAAATTTAGAGTACCCAATTCATTTTTTTTCCAATTAAGGGGCGATTTAGTGTGGCCAATCCACCTAGCTTGTGCATCTTTGGATTGTGGGGGCAAAACCCACGCAAACATGGGGAGAATGTGAAAACTCCACACGGACAGTGACCCAGAGTCAGGATCGAACCTGGGACCTCGGCGCCGTGAGGCTGCAGGGCTAACCCACTGCACCACCGTGCTGCCCTTAAAAGTAATTATTTATGAGTGAACATAGGCTTGGTTGTTTGTTTTATCTGTAAAACTATTTAAATTGACACTCTACTATTACATAATTTTACGTGTGGCCTGCTTTAAAGTGTATGTATGTTTTAATGCGATGAGGGGATTTTCACAGTAACTTCACTGCAGTGTTAATGTAAGCCTACTTGTGACACTAATAAAGATTATTATTATTTATTTCGATTATGCTCATAAGATTTTAAAAGCGCCCCAGGGCTTTTTACTGTCACTGTCCTTGTAACACCTGTTTTTTTTTAAATTTTGTTTATAGAATCATAGGATCATTGAAGTGCAGTAGAAAGCTATTCGGCCCATCGAGTCTGCATCAATCCTCTGAATTAGGGCATTGGCCTACCCAGGAGGTCGGTGCGGTTTTTTGCTGTAGTGCATTAGAACTGTCGATCAATGAGTCGAGCGCCATATCCCACTCGTACAAGGGCATCTTTCAGCGTCTGTAGATTTCTGTTACGTTCCTCCTCGTCTGAGCAGATCCTGAGCAGTTCCTCCTTGTCTGCTCAGATAAGGGGGAACATAACAGACATCTACAGATGAATTGTCGCTGAGGACAATATACCAAAATGAAAATTAACCTGCATGATTCTTTTAGAATAAAAATGCCTTTCATGAAAAAGATGTCCAGTATATTGTCACAAACCACACTGATGTTATCTGAGAGGGTATGGCAATTTGGAACACAAATTCGTGTGGGTGTATAGTTTTGTTTTTGGAATGGTGTGAGGATCCAATTAAAACCCCAATAAGAATAAGCAGTCCAGTGATCATTTTTAAAGACGATTTATTAAATGAAAGAAAAGATAAATATGCACAAACAGGATTACACTGCTCTAAGATAATTAAGTATATGGACCACTAAATACACACTCAGGGCAGGATTCTGTGATCCTCAGGCTAAGCGCTGACACCGTCGGAAACTCTATCGCGTTTCTCGACGGCGTCAACACGGCCTCAGGATCAGCCATTCTGACCCCTACAGGGGGCCAACACGGCACTGGAGCGGTTCACGCCGCTCCAGCTGCTGCACCCGGCATCAACTGGGCGCCGTGGGATCTGTGCATGCGCAGTGGTACCGGCACCAATACGTGAATGCGCAGGGGCTCCCTTCAACCCCCCCGGCCCCGACGCAACATGGCGCATGGATACAGGGGCCGGTGCGGAAGGAAGGAGGGCCCCAGCCAAAGAGGTTGGCACCCCGATCGCAGGCCAAGCCACATTGGAGGTCCCCCTCCCCAGGGGTCAGACCCCCCCCTCTCTCCCCATAGGCCGCCCCCCCCGACCCTTCCACGCCGGAGAGCAGGTGTGGATGGCGCCGGCGGAACTCGGCTTTATTACGACGGCTGCTCAGCCCATCCCAGGCCAAGAATCAGCGGGGGTGCCGCGTAGAGCGGCCCCGACCGGCACCACGACAACCACGCTGGCGTCGGGGTGGCGTGATTCGCGCCGGTCGCGGGAATTCTCCGGCCCAGCCCCAGGTTGAGAGAATCCCGCCCACAATCTATGTAGAACGTACCCCTTGATCTAAAATATATCTACGATCCCTGAACTCCTTCAGATTTTTCCTATTCCTCAAACAACATCCAAATTAAATAGATCTGTAAGTTAAATCCAGTTTATAATTACCACACAATGCAAGGCTGATTATCAAGTCAGGGTAGTGCCTTTTCCTGGTTCAGCCAAGATATTTACACTCCCTTTAGAAAGGCTTCTGCATTGCCTTGGCTCTCAGGCTTAGAAGCTGTTAGATGTAAAACTTGGCCTTGAGGATGCGAGCCGGAAACTAGCATGTCTGCTTCTGAGGTCACTGTTGTCACTAAGCACTTTCACTACATTATTTTGTAGTGCAGGCCACTGGAACCTTATCCTCCTTGGGTAGTCCCTCAGGGTCGAGGATGACTCTCGTCCTCTATGAGGAGGTGGTTCTGCGGTGGATGAATAGTCCAATCCTGGATCTGCAGAGTCTGCCACAAGTTTGGCAGCTGGTATTTGATGAGGCGCGTGGGACGCTTGGGATTCTGTGCCCTCATCTGTTATTTACGCTTGGCCTCCGCGAGATCCACTCTGTGACGCTAAAGGTGATCAGCGCCTGTGCATTCTAAGGCAAGTAATTGCCATATGTTGATGGGGATGTTGCATTTATTTAGTGAGGCTTTCCGAGTGTCCTTGTGGCGTTTCCTCTGCACTGCGTTTCCTCTTGCCATTGCGAAGCTCAGAGTAGAGCACTTGTTTTGGGAGTCTTGTGTTGGGCATGTAGACAATGTGGCCCGCCCATCACAGCTGATCGAGCATGACCAGTGCCTTGATACTGGGGATATGGGCCTGGGAGATGATGCTCATGTTGGTATACCTATCCTGTCAGTGGGTTTGCAGAACTTTGCAGAGGCAATGTTGATGATATCTCTCCAGAGTTTTCAGGTGTCTGCTGTACATTGTTCATGTTTTTGATGCATACAGGAGTGCATGTCCATGACTAATCTGTGGACCATCAACTTAGTGCTGGATTTGAGATCATGGCCTTCAAATATTCTGTTCCTAAAGGTGTCCGAAGACTGCACTTGCACTTTCGAGTCGATGCTGAATTTCATCGTCGATGTCTGCTCTTGTTGAGAGGAGGTTCCCAATGTATGGGAAATTATCCACATTGTTCAGGGGTTCACCATAGGTCTTAATGGTTGGGGCACAGTTGTTTAGAGTTGCTTATTATGCTTTCTCTTTAATTGCTCTGTTTTAATAACATTTGCTCTAGAGTCGCCAGGTATCTTTCTGATACCACCATGAAGTTCAAAGCCAAGTGCTGATCAGTAACTCAATACACCAGTTAGTAAGTTTCAAATCAATACACATTTATTATTCACACAGTCAATCACTACTCATGCATAAACTCTACTTACTAAACTATCACTGCTACTAAAGGCCTATACTTAGCTTTCGAATGGCCCACCAGATCAGAGGAACAATGGCCTTTGTCCGGTTCTGAATCTGCTGGCTTCAAACTGGTACGGAATAGTAGCTAGGAGCGACTATCTCGTAGCGTGCGTTGTCTTGAGACTTACTTGGTTGATGCAGCTGCTAGGCAGGTCTCTCCTCGCTGAGATTCACGGTCAAGAGTTCTTTGAGAGCTGCCAAGAGAGCGAACTGAACTTGGGGATGCTATCTTATAGGTCCCAGGGGTTTCGCGCCCTTGTGGGCGGACCCCGGACTTGCTCCCAATTAATTGGACCATGTCCCAATCGTTCTAATCGATTTCTCCAATACCGGAGGTGTTCCCTGATTGTTGGGCGGGCCCTATGTGTCCTTTGGCCTGCCTTTGTCCTAGCTCCCACTGGCGCCGGGAAGTCTGTCTTGGCCCCGATTGATTCAATGTTTCTAATTGTTCCTGGGGATCGCTCATTAGTATATAGATGGCTATTGGTTTCGGTTCTGTCTGGGTTCTGCAAATCTTAATACACAGGAAACCTTGCACCTGCTTGTTTTTCCTGTGGCTGGCCAATTCTCCCTGTATTCTTTGCGGGCATCCATTTTGGAATCGGGACATGGCCACCCCAGGTGGCTACACTAGTCTGAGGCCCATTCTCTCATATGCATTGATGAGTGCGTCAACGATGGTCTGTAGCTCGGTCTCTAAGTGTGCGCATGCACAGGCATCGTCTGCATACTACAGCTCGATGACAGAAGTTGGGCTGGTCTTGGTTCAGACCTGGACGTGTCAGAGGTTGAAGAGTTTCCTGCTTGTCCAGTAGGTTAGCTCCACTCCAGTGGGAAACTTCAGGGTGATGGGGTGGAGTGTTGCTGCAAAGAAGATTGAGAAGAGCGTTTGTCCGATGATGTAGCTTTGTTTGACCCCAGATTACATATATGTTGGGTCCGTGGTGGTTCCATTGGTGAGGATCACGGCTTGCATGTAATTGTGGAGCAGGCGGAGAATGGTGACGATTTCTGTGGGCAGCTGAATTTGAGGAGGATGTTCCACAATCCCTCATGGTTGAGATAGAGTCGAAGGCCTTTGCGCGATCGAAGAATTCCATGTACAAAGGTTGATGCTGCTCCCTGCACTTTTCCAGGATTTGTCGCATGCTGAAGATCATTTCCATTGAGCCACTTGATGGGCGGAAGCTGCAGTGAGACTCAGGGAGGAGGGCTTCAGCCACTGGGAGGAGGCGGTTAAGGAGGATTCTTGTGATGAACTTTCCCGTGGTGGAGAGTCGGGAAATCCCTCTGTAATTTCTGAAGTAGGACCTGTCTCCTTTCTTGAAGATGATTACAATTAAGGTGTCTCTGAGATCACCTGGCACACTCTCTTTCTACAGACAAGGTTGATGAGGTTGTGGATCTTCATCAAGAATGCATCTTCACTGCATTTTAATACTTCTGGGTGGATTCCATCTACGCTAAGGCCTAATTGTTTTTCAGCTGTCGGATGGCTTTCTCGACCTCATTGCAAACTTGGGCTGCGCTGAGATCGTGGTGGATAGCGAGTTATGGGATGGTGTCCACTTGCATCGAAGACTGTATCTTCATTGAACACACGGTCCATGCTTACGCAGTAAAATTTTTAGCTCAGAACACAGTTGAGACTTCAATCAGTTCATTATTGTGCCAAGTCACTGTGAAAAGCAACTTGCTATGGAGAAAAATAATTCAACAGTGTTGATCTGAGCTCATTTGTCCTCATTTAACAAATTCACAACATTAATACCTGCTGAAAAATGGGTGGTCCATTTACTCCACTCGAGATAAATGCCGTAATGGAGATGCTTTAATTCAATAAATTAATATTACATTTATCATAGGCTGCCTTATCTGGAGACCAGTGCTTTGTAATTTTGATGCAAAAAATCTTCACCTTCATTGATTTCCTGAAGGAGCTTTCTTGTGTATTAGCATCTCTCATCATTTGCTAGAAGCAAAAAAAGGGCTGGTTTAAAATGGAATGTGAATCATTATAATCAGCATAGTTTTTTTTTGAAGGAGTTAATAGAATCAAATCTACCACAGTACTTGTCAGCTTGTAGGGTAAAATAAAATGGGACTTCTTCACTTCATAGAAGAAGATATGTAAATACAAGATGGAGCTCTTCAGGGAACTATTGAATTGAAACACACTGAACAATCAAACACCATTAGCAGAATTACTGAAGTGAATGTCAAAATGTTTGAGATCAGGCATAAAGAAATTACAAAAAAAAGTAAAGTCTTGGGATTGGTGCATTGACAAAAAAATGACTAAAAATAGCAGATGTTGCAGCACAAGTGTGGATCCACCTCATCTGTCCTCATGTCTAGCTTGTGTAACATTTCTGTTTCACTGGCAGAAGGTTGCCACATGAGTAATGCAAAGAGACATCCTTCACATCAGTCTTTTAACTTTCCCATAAATTAACGACGCAAGACCAACAGAACTTAATGTCTAGGGTATGCCAGCATGCAATTGTCAGACATGACAAGGGTTTTTGATGCTGCGCCTTCTGGGAGTCCAGTGTTGCGTTGCAATGTCACTAGGTGCTGCGAACATTTCTTTCATCAACAATTTAACATTATGCAGTACAGAACAATCAGTAGGAAAAAATATGCTAACTGCAGGGCTCACCATAGCTTGTGGCGTGAGAGTGGAACAGGGAGCTGTGAAATTGCATGGACAACAATTGAATTGAATTTCTACCTCTCTTCTACCCTGTCTAAACAGTCAGGGCACAGGGTTGGCTTTGCGCATTGAGGATGAAAACAAGTAAAAGTTTCATTTTAATTTTGTGCTTTATTTTATGTAGATGTTTGTCAGCACTCACACAATTTCCAGAGTTTTATGCCAGCATTTACTTTGAGTCCAGACATGTTCTGGGCTGACAGATAGACAGCATCTGAAGGTGAATCAAAGAACAAAGAACAGTACAGCACAGGAACAGGCCCTTAATCTGTTGCGAAGAACACCAGAAAGCGCTATCTACCTTCAGTGTCTGGTAGACAGCATTTATTATTCTCTGTCTGCTTATTTTTCCAAATTTTGCCTGAGAATTTTGGCTGCCAATTGTTTTGCTACAATTGTGATTTTGGAAATGGACATTCCAATGAGGATTCCTTTTATTTTTTGTTTATTTGAAAGATAAGGAAAGCTGCAAAACAAGGGATATGAGGCAGAGCTGAATGAATCAAAAGAGAGCTGTATGCACTGACCAATAATTTTGGGTCCATTTCTACTAGCAGAAATTCACCTCCCTTGAAATGTCAGAGGAACACGTTTACTTCACTATGGAGCCAGTGGCAGCAGCTTAACCTCGCAGCTCACCTCAATTACTGGAATAGCGATGCCAGTGACTCTGACCCCTTACTCCTTAAACCTCAGGCATATTCCAAACTGCCCTAGAAGCCATCAACAACATCAATCAATCTGTGGCGCACAGTTCGCTGATACATTGTTTGCTCGAACAAATAGTTTCATTGGTTTCCTCATGGGCAACTTGTAACGGAGAGAGTGAGCAATGCACTTTTCTTAAATTGCAGAGTTTTCCGGTACCTTGGGATCACTGATGTCACCTAATTGGCCGCCGCACACATACGGATGACTCTCATGAACTGCAATGACTTGCACATCATTAATGTACAGATCAGTTTGGGCCATCGTAACTTCCCACTGGGAAGTCCACTTCCCAGGCTGCAGTCATGGCAACGTTAATTTAAAGGAATCCCAAGTACCAGGATTATATGATGATAGACACCTAGCATGGCACTGAGTAGACTAGTGCAAGCCTCATTGGCTATGCTTCACAACATATTCAAACCATCGTGAGCACAAATACAACAAGGTCTGTGAAGCCGCCATTATGGAATACCTTATAGATTATTTGAAACAACAATGTTTTACAAATTTACTATCCAAAGAGATTTAAGCATGGAACTGCTGTAAAAGAAACACACCCACCGACAGAGTGCAAGGCAAAGTTGAGTTGGCAGAATTAAGGTTTTGAACTACCTCTGCAGCCAAATGAAATACATCTGAAGTTGTCAATAATGAGCATTTCATCCACGTATCCCCAATACCAAAATTATGAACCATTATTTCTTCATGCATGCAAAGATATGTGGAGGGACAGGGAATGTTGAGGAAGCGGGAGGTTGCAGGAGGACTTGGATCAGCTAGGAGAGTGGGCAAAGAAGTAGCAGATGAAATAAATTGTGGAAATGTAAGGTTATGCACTTTGGCAGAAAGAATAGAAGCATATACTATTTTCTAAATGGGAAAAGGCTTCGGAAATCAGAAGCACAAAGGGACATGGGAATCCTAGTTCAGTATTCTGTTAAGATTAACATGCAAGTTCAGTTGTCAGTTGAGAAGGTAAATGCAGTCTTAGCATTCATATCGAGATGACTAGAATGCAAGAATAGAGACGTAGTGTTGAGGCTGTATGAGGCTCTGGCATGCCCCATTTTGAGTATTGTGAGCAGTTTTGGGCGCTGTATCTAAGGAAGGATGTGCTGGCCTTGGAGTGAGTCCAGAGGAGGTTCACAAGAATGGTCCCAGGAATGAAGGGCTTGTCATATGAGGAGCAGTTGAGGACTCTGGATCTGTACTCAATGGAGTTTAGAAGGGTGGTGGGGGGGGTCTCATTGAACCTTAGAGTACTGAGAGGCCTATATAGAGTGAACGTGAAGGGGATGTTTCCACTAGTAGGAGAAACTAGAATCCGAGGGCACAGCCTCAGACTGAAGGGATGATCCTTTAAAACTGAGGTGAGGAGGAATTTCTTCAGCCAGAGGGTGGTGAATCTGTGGAATTCGTTGCCGTAGAGGCTGTGGAGGCCAAGTCATTGAGTGTCTTTAAGACAGCAATAGATAGTTTCTTGATTAATAAGGGGATCAGGGGTTATGGGGTGAGGAGAGGAGAATGGAGATGAGAAACATATCAGCCATGATTGAATGGCGGAGCAGACTCAATGGGCCGAATGTCCTAATTCTGCTCCTATATCTTCAGGTCTACGGTTCAATAATGTAGTCATCAAATTTCCTTTCCAACAATGGTCTCTGTATTAATGCAAGTTCCACAAAGTTAATTCTCCTCCACGGCTATGACCTTGATCTCTGCCATCCAAAACACTACTGTTAACACATTTGAAATAAAATATGATCAAATTTCCTGGCCAATAATTACTTCTGCCACTGAAAGTGAGCGGCAGTATTATTCTCACCGCTCAAAACTTAATGGATGAATTTCAACAAAACATGATATGCCAATAGGGTATGGATCAAGGAAAATCAGATTCGTTTTTGGCAAAGATGCAGATCCAGTTCCAGATCCTGGAATTTTTTTAACGATGCATTAATATTGAGGGATAGGGCAAATTGACTTTTTTTAAAAAAAGATTCTTGGAGGGTTCTTTTATTTAGAATGTTGTTGATTATTTTAGAATTTTGTGGATTGGTCTCAGCTGCTGTGGTGGAATTTTTCACAGCTGTCAGATTGTGTGCAGAGTAGTCAGTGCAGGTTATTGGATGTAGATTGGCCTTAAACCTCCTACAATGAGACAGAAATTGTGAAGAAAAATATTGGCCCGTAAGTTCCTTAGAATGGCAATCTCTGGCGGATTGCCCACTCTTAACATACTTACCCAAACTAGGATTTTAAAGCCCCTGCCTTGCCCAACCTGCCTCACTCAGGCTGGGTGATACAGAAACAGTGAAGCCTGCACACCAGCTGCATCGATAACAAGTAACTGGGTGCAGAGAGGTATGAAACACTCCCGTTATACAACACCAGCTGCTGTAAAGGAGGTGTTAAAGTGACAATTAAGAGGTTCAGACAACAAAGAGGTGGACCTGAGTGGGGAGGAGCGTCGGACGGGAGGTCGGGGAGGGGTTGGACTGGAGGGGTGGGGATTGGAACGGAGTGGGGTGCTAAGGGGTTGGGCCGGAGGTGTTGTGTCGGGAGGTAGAGGTTCAGCTTGAGCTGAGGGTGGAGAGAGGGGATGGGGATCTGGATGGTAGGGGTGTGGTTGTGTCGGGAATGGGGTTGGTGTGGTGGGTCACCTGTGGGGTTGTGTATGTGAGGGGTCTACTGTGCCTTTCTGGGTCTGGGTATTTTAAGTGGTTACTCTGCAGCTTGAAGTAATTGTTTTCCTCCATCTCTTTCAGAGTAACTATCAGGCTAAAACTGGCTGAACCATCCAAAGTTAGCCATTTAAATCGCTTCTGTCAGATGGTCCCCAGCCCAGCGCACTTGTCCAGAGGAAGTTAGCTGTTCTGGCTAACTGCAGGGTAAACCCTTACATAGAAACTTCCGAGAGGGATTCCCCAGCACATAATTGTAGTACCCCCTAAATGCAACTCTGGGGAACTGGGGAGCTATGGCTCTGTATGTTTTTTCAGCTTTGTAGTTATACAGCATCAACAAATTAGGGAAAAACTTCAAGGAAGAGCTGCGCAATTGTAATACCGTTGTGTTAACAGAGCGTGGTAGAGGTGTGTGCTTTACTGATTGCCCTCTTCACTTATTGATTCATGTGGCTAGTGTTTCTTACTTCACTGATTCCCCTTGGTGACAGTGTATGTTTTCTGTACATTAACGTGCTCCTACTGTCAGCCATAGTAAGTGAGTAGTCGGATGCATTGGGGTTGAAGTAATCTTTGCCCTCATGGATTTTCATGATATGGCCTTCCACCGGCAGATCCACTGCTGCAATGCGGCATGACGCTAATTACTATCCAACACATTTGTCACTTGAGCAGTTTGTCCAGAGGCAACAGATATATAGATAGAACAGTACAGCACAGAACAGGCCCTTCGGCCCTCGATGTTGTGCCGAGCAATGATCACCCTACTTAAACCCACGTACCCGTAACCCAACAATCCCCCCATTAACCTTACACTACGGGCAATTTAGCATGGCCAATCCACCTAACCCGCACATCTTTGGACTGTGGGAGGAAACCGGAGCACCCGGAGGAAACCCACGCACACACGGGGAGGACGTGCAGACTCCACACAGACAGTGACCCAGCCGGGAATCGAACCTGGGACCCTGGAGCTGTGAAGCATTGATGCTAACCACCATGCTACCGTGAGGCAGTGAAACAATTCAAACAATTACTTCAGGCACCGTGAGGATAATATATTGCCCTGAGAAGCAGCAGCCTCATCTGTGGATATGTCAGCATCGTAGCACTAGAGACTTCGGATGAGATCTCATGACTATGCCACGCCGGATGCAAATCCAAGTGAGCTGGTTAGAACACGGAGGAGTCCGAAATCGGGAACCGTGCCGGGCGGCGACCGGTTTCCGATCTAAGCGGCCCGTTCCCGTTCTCACTGGGGAGGGGTGATTGCAGCCAATCTCCACCCCATTAACGGGAAGGACCACCTATTTGACAGTCTCTCGTGATCTAACCAGCTCCCCAGCTAGCGGTCACACAGGTGTCCTTTAACATACCTGTTTAAAAACGTGAAGCCAACGCAATGGCTGCCGTGGGGATCGGAGGAGGTGAACAGCCATCTTGGAAAATAGACAGTCAGCCTGGGGGGCAATGGGGCTGCTGCCCCAGTGCTCGGTGGGGAGGCCAGGAGGGGACAGGCCTGTTTGGTGGGATCAGTCACCAGCGGTTGGGGGGGGGGTCACCCCTGGGCTGGGGGAGGGGGGGGGCGTGGGGTGGGGGAGGGCGAGGCACTCGATGCCTGCAGTTCCGGCATGTCACTACTCAGATCGTGTGCACCCATACCAGGGGCAAATTCAGCTTCTGTCAGTCCTTCCCAATGAACACTTCCAGGACAGAGTCCATGGTAATATGGTGAAGGTCACTTTAACCTTCACTGATTGTGGTGGGCTCTGGTCACACAGCTGAAAGCGATCGCTAATAGGGAATTGGCAACATTAGTAATTTGAGCACTTCACGGATCTCAAGTGGATAACCATGGGTAGGCGTGCCATGTCAAAGCCAGGTGTTACTGCAGAGCATCCCAATCAGGCTGTGAGTCCTGGACATTTTGCCTAAACACTGGAGGCTTCAACACGGCAGCAACACTCGAACACCCAAGAGCCTCAGCACTGGGGGTACCCCCGGCGACAAGAAGGTAGTTGTTCTTGCAGCATGTGTGGGGGGTGTTGGGGGGGTGTTGGGGGGGGGGGGGTGGTATGTGTGCAGGCGGGATCCCCCTACACAACCAGTTTGTTGGACATCACCCTGAGAGATGGCAGAGAATGTAAGGTTCGGGGAGGCTTTGGGGATTTGAGGGTACTGGGGTGGAAGCCAGAACTGATTGTTTGCCTCACACTCTCTCCAATTCTTTACAGATATCAAGGTATGGGTGATATTGTGGATCCCACAGCAACTGCCCTGGCTGTGGCAATCCAGACAGCTAGATGTCAGAGACGGCAGTGGCAGCGGCAACGACAGAGGCTTGTGCACACCCTGAGGACCCGGCCGCCCACCAGGCCAGGGAGGGACCCAAAGGGGGATGCCAGCGATAGCCCAAGGTGTACAAGCATCGCTGATCATTCAAAGAGATGTCGGACAGCTTGTGTCAACAAGGAGACAGTGCAGTGCCTGTGCCATGTCTTTGAGGGCTTGGAGGCGGATGATGCCCATTCCGGTGTCCGTCAAGGCCATTTCAGCCCTGAACCTTTATGCCTTGGATTAATTCCAGGACATGAGTGGGGACTTGAGCAGCATATCCCAACCAACAGCCCAGAAGTGCATCTATGAAGTCACTGATGCCCTGTTTGCCTGGGCAGCTGATGATATAAACTTTGACCTGGACCAGCCCCATCAAGATGGCCGAGCAGCAGGATTTTCCACCACCACTAGGATTGCACAGGTCCAGGGGGTAATTGATGGCACGTATGTCGTCTTGGTACACCGGGTGGTCCGGAAGTGCCCTTCATTAACAGGAAGGTGCTTCATTCCCGGAATGTCTAACTTGCATGCAACCACCAGCTCAAGATGGTGCAGATGAGAGTGTTCATGACAGCTACATACTAGGGCAGTCGGAGTACCCCAGAGTCTTCAAGGGCCATCCGAGGATGATCGGTTGGCTCTTGGGGATAAGGACTCTTTAGAACAGTACAGCACAGAACAGGCCCTTCGGCCCTCGATGTTGTGCCGAGCAATGATCACCCTACTTAAACCCATATACCCGTAACCCAACAATCCCCCCATTAACCTTACACTACGGGCAATTTAGCATGGCCAATCCACCTAACCCGCACATCTTTGGACTGTGGGAGGAAACCGGAGCACCCGGAGGAAACCCACGCACACACAGGGAGGACGTGCAGACTCCGCACAGACAGTGACCCAGCCGGGAATTGAACCTGGGACCCTGGAGCTGTGAAGCATTGATGCTAACCACCATGCTACCGTGAGGCCGTGAGGTTAGGAGGATTGGTGATACTAATGTCCAAAGATGTGTAGATTAGGACCTGGCTAATGATGCCAGTGCCAAGGCCGGTGGACGAAGCAGAGACCCGCTATCACAAGACCCACGTGGCCACTCAGGCTGTCATTAAGTGATGCTTCGGACTGTTTAAATGTGATTCCGATTCCTTGACCACTTTGGTGGTGCCCTGCAGTACATTCCCCAGAGGGTCGCCTGCTTTGTGGTGGTCTACTGTGCCCTCCACAAACTGGCACAGCAGTGGGACGATGTGCTGGAGGTGGAGAAGGAGGAACATGCAGCCTCGTCAAAGGATGAGCCGGAGAAGGAGTGGCTGGAGGATGAGACCAAGAGAACCTGTGGGAGCAGCCAGAGGATGGAGGCAGGTGACGGCGAGGGGCCAGCATGCTCTGATTGGCAGGGTGGCCCTTGCCCTTGCCCACTTATCATAGGGTGTGGCTTTGTCCATCATCTCATTGCTTCCCTTCTTCTGCCCACCGAGGTGTGTATCTCTATGCTGATGGGGGGTGAGGATGACAGCTGTGATGCCTCAACTGTGGGATCCTCAGAACTCTCCTTCGAGGTGTTCCCTTGGACAGCAAAGGGGGGTGGCCACCTGGGATGTGCTAGCACCATCGGATAGAAATCCTGCGGGAGAATGGACATGTGGTCAGTGAGAAGGAAGGGTCACTATGTCTGACATGAACAACACACATGTGACAGGTCATCTGGGTGGGGTTCGGTGGATACTTAACTCTGCGGCGCAGGCCAAGGTCGACGTCAGTGACCAATCTGTTCTCGACCAACCCCGCAACCTCCAGGGCCCGTTCCTGGTAGGGGATGATGACTATGATGTCCGGCACCCTGCCCCGTCTAGACTATTTCCGATCTGTAGGGGCCAACATTAGATACCTGTGATGGTCTTGCTGGGTCGGCTGTCGGGAAACAGCTAGTAGTTCCCATTCACTATCACACTTAAAAGCTCTTCTATTAGACTGCACCCATCATCTAAGTAGGAGCGGTTCTTTGGGAAGTAATGAGGACAGGAAAGTTACACTTTCTCTCCTCCCGCTTTGTTGAAACTAGACAAAATAGCTTGAGGATTGGCATCTAAGGACTCTATACAGTAGTCCCCCGTTATAACGCGAACCGCGGATATACGGCGGGGGGGTTTATGGACCCCAACTTACTTGACTCATTTTAAACTCTTTTTGAAACAGCACCTTTTTGAGCCGCGATGATTAGACTGATTAGCAGCGATGATTACCCGCGATGATTAGACCGATTAGCAGCGATTATTACCCGCGATGATTAGACCGATTAGCAGCGATGATCACTGTCTTGTACTGTAGAACGATTAGCCGCGATGAGTAGCCGCGACCAATTAGCCCAGTTACACAGCCATAAAAGGGATACCTTTTCCAGTGCAGGTATCTTCGAATTCGAGTTCAGTTGCTGTCGTGTCGTTCAAAATGTTTAAGCGCAAGTCTTACTCAGTGAGTCAAAAGATACATTTGATAGACCGGCTTCGAAACGGGGAAACGAAGGCAAAATTATCCAGAGAGACTGGTGTACCAGAGTCAACCCTCCGTGGGTGGGTGAAAGATGAGCCCAATTTAAGAGCATATGTTGGGACAATTTCTCAGAGTGAAGGGCTTAGCAGGAAAAAGGCAAGGAACGCTAGTGACAGTAACTTAGAGAAGGCTGTGTTCACCTGGTTTGTCCAGGAACAGTCTGGTGGCACCCCACTATCTGGACCTATCATCAGGACTCAGGCTGAGAAGTTCCATCACCAGCTCCACCCAGAGGACAGCAATTTCGTAGCCAGCAAGGGTTGGCTCCATCGGTTCCAGAAAAGACATGGGATAGGTGCAGTTACCATCAGTGGTGAACAGAGATCCGCCGACTCAGGAGCCGCAGCAGCCTTTCCCGACATCCTCAAGAACTACATGGTGCAAGAGGAGCTGACCCCAGAGCAACTCTACAATGCAGATGAGTCAGGGCTTTACTGGAAGATGCTGTCTGACAAGACCCTAGCTGTCAAGGATGATGCCCACAAGACTCTGGGGTACAAGCAAGCCAAGAACAGGCTCACCATCCTGTTTGCCAGCAATGCCACGGGAACACACAAGCTGAAGCCATTGATTGTAGGCAAATTCAAGTCTCCTAGATGCTTTCACCACATCAACATGGAGAACCTACCCATTACCTACCGGAACTCTGGCAAAGCCTGGATGACAGCTTTCTTATTTGAGGAGTGGTTCTTCAAGTTCTTCGTACCCAGTGTCAGGGACCACCTTAGAGCCCGCAACTTACCGCAGAAGGCCACACTCCTACTGGACAACTGCTCAGCCCACCCTCAGGGAGATGTTCTCAAGACCAGGGATGGGCAGATCCAAGTGCTCTATCTCCCAAAGAACACCACCAGCAAGATCCAGCCATGTGATGCTGGCATCATTCAGACCTTCAAGTCTGTGTACAAAAAGGAACTGATCCTGGAAATGATAGACTCTCCTCTCACTGTCCCAGATTACCTGAAAGCCATCACCATCAAGGATGCCTGTTATCTGGCAGGGAAGGCCTGGGGAGCTGTGACAGAGAAGACCATCGCCAACTGCTGGAACAAGGCCCTAGGAGCAGCACTCCCACGACCCCAACATTACCCGGATGAAGAGGATTTCGTAGACTTTACTGAAGCAGAGATCAGGGCAGCTGAGGAGAGGCTAGAGGACCAACTGGATGAGAACCTAACACTCCAGGATTGGGTGGACAGGTGGGCAGCAGCAGAGGATGACATGGCACCCGCAGAAACATTCACAGAGGAGGAGATCATCGACCAGGTCACCCAAGAGGAGGCAGAAGAAGAAGAAGAACCCCAGCCCACAGTGGCAAAGAGCCACTCGGATGCCATCACGCACCTGAAGTGGCTCATAGCATACACAGAGCAGCAAGACTTCGACCCGATATACATCCTGCACCTGAAGAACCTCCAGAGACAAGCACAAGTCAAGATGAGGAAGGGGATGTGCCAGAGGAAACTCACAGACTTTTTTAAATGATTTAAAAAATATGCGTGTAAGTACAATTTTAAGTATATTATTGTATGTATACTGTATATTATTGTATATATTTTAATACATTTAAAACTTGATTTAAGACTTGAACGAACTTTGCTGTTTCTTATTTAAAACGCCCTTCCATTCAGCAATGTTCAGCATAGTCAGCGATGTTTCCTCTCGTTCATTCATTTCGATATCCGCCATCTTGGATATCCGCGGCTCGGTTACAACGCGGGTGGCTGTCTTGGACCCGAACACCCGCGTTATAACGGGGGACTACTGTAGCAGTATTCTGAACACTTACAGGAGATATTAGAGCTGAGTGCAGGATCTCTGTCACTGGAAGTTTCACTTTGAAGTTCCCATGACCTTCTGTCTGAACTAAAGTTCTGGCAAGTGGTCATTTAAATATTTAAAATTTGAGGAGTTAGGTTCTTCACATTGGCCCTCAAATCGTGCAGGGTACAGTTCATTCATGTTAATGGCAAGAATAAAAAAGTAGAATATTTTCTAAAAGGTAAGAAACCTTGAAGTGTTAAAATTCAAAAAGACCTTGCATGTGCGTATATAAAAAATACAAAACGTTAGCATGCAGGTTTGCCACACTATCAGGCAGGCAAATGGCATGTTGCTATTTGCATGCATGTTGCTATGCATGTTGCAAGGGAATTATTTACATGAGTAAAGGAGTCTTGTTACAGTTATACAGAGTTTTGGTCACCGCATCTTTAGTATTGTGTGCAGTTTTGGTCTCCGCATTTAAGCAAGGATATACTGGCATTGGAGGTGGTGCAGTGGACGGTCACTAAATTGGTCCCTGGGATGAGGAGGTTATTCTATGATGAGAAGTTGAGTAAATTGGACTTACATTCTCTTGTGTTTAGAAGAATGAGATGTGGTCAAATTGAAACCTACAAAATGCTGAAGGGGCTTGATCGGGTGGACACTGAGAAATTGTTTCCAATGGTCAGAGAGTCTACAACATAGGTGCATGATCTTAGGATATGGGACCAAGTGGCCAAACATTTAGGATTGAGATGAGGTGAATTGTGTTCAAAGAGTTGTGATTCTTTGGAATTCTCTGCCCAAGAGGGTATGGATGTTCCATTGTTGAAAACATTTAAGATTGGAATAGACACATTTTTTGGTCTCTCAGAGAATTAAGGGATCTGAGGGCAGACAGGAAAATAGAGTTGAAGACTAACATCAGCCGCTGGCGAAACAGGCTCGATGGCCATATGGTTTACTCCTGCTCCTATTTCTTGTGTCCCAGTGCGTAGTTCATCCAGTAATAACTAGAGAATAATGTTGCTCAAAAAACATAATTTTATTGACAAAATACCAGGAAATCCAAATCTTTAGGCCTCTAGCGAGGGAGGAATGTACAGTGGCTTTCCAATCAGTTTAGCTTTGCTGCTGCTCTGTAGCTACCACCTGCTGCTGCTCACTGATTTTGCATCACTCAGTATGCTCCTTTCAACTCACTACTTGAATTCCATGAGGTGAATGTACCTGCACTGATGTTTGCTACAGGTGCCATGAAGTACCTGTCTGGTGGATGCCACTGTAGCTTGCAGATATGTTCTTCAGGAACAACTGTGAAAACAAAAAGAAAATCTGTCAGAATATTATGTCCTGATATTGTGTGTCATGGCGGTATGTGTTTGAGTGAGGCCAGTCGATGCTTTCAGAACCATGGAGCCCCCAACTCAACTTACAATCCACACCCTTTATATCTTCAGATACCAATAGGTTCACATTGTCTTCATTATTCCTATGTGAAGGGTCCAAATTGAGGTCTGTGGTGAAAGTAGAAATTGTTATATACTGTATCTCATATTTGTGGCCGTAATGTTATTAAAAACCCGGTTTTAAAATATATACAGGCAGTGTGTCTACTAAAGCTGGAAGGAAAGAGTTGTAAAAGGTGAGGTAATTATTAATTCCAATGACTTACTTGGTTACTGATAAAGGGTAAATAGAATTGTGTTTTGAGTACTGGAGATTCACTATGTATAGATAATGTATGAGGGAGTGTTGTTTAGTACAGGCTAAGCACGTCATGGAACTTAGTGGGATATAGATTATGTAATTAATGGGTGAAGCCAGGTTTGTCTGTCATTTTGCAATTTGCCATAGGATTTTAATTTGAACCAAATTTTTGCCAAATGCTGTTAGGTTGAGCAGAAATGTATGAGAATCACAGAATCCCTATAGTGCAGAAGGAGGCCATTAGGCCCATTGAGTCTGCACTAGCCCTTGGAAAGAACAACCAACTTAAGCCCATGCCTCTACCCTATCCCCGTAACCCGTAACCCCGCTTAATTCAGGTTGAGGGATAAATATAGGGCAAGACAGGAAATTCTCCTGCGCTTCTTCAAAATATTGCTATGGTATATTTTGTGTTCACCTGAGAACACATAGGAGACCATGGTTTAATGTCTCAAATTGAAGATACAATGAGATACCAGAGGACGACAAGTGCCTATCAAATTATAACCCAGCAACAGAGCACCTTCAGGAGGGGAGATTGCACTTGTCAGTGATCTCTACTGTTGATCACACCAGATCAATGGATAGATGTTTAATTAGCTCGGTGCCTGCACAATACAATATCACTGTGGATGTCCATATGCCCCAATGTTGCTAGAAATCCAGTCCCTAGTTGCCATCGATGAAGCGTTAACAGTTGTTCCCCCTTGACTTGTATGTTAGAGGACAGATCCTAAATTCATTTGAAAATTTGCTGTCTTATCTTTGAGGTCCAGGCCACTTTCCTGACCTCGGCACCCTTTAAGGGTGCACTTACACTCTGTTGGAGACCAGCAGGCCTCAAACACACACTAGATACCTTCTTAGCCAAGGAGCAGGAACACCAAAAATTGAAAGCTGCCGCTACCTTGGCTTTCTTGTCTTGTAAGGAGTTGGCAAAAGTTCCAACCCAACAACTCCAGCCTGATTTCCCTTTGACGCCACCCCACGCCGCCGGGATCCCCACTGGCGGGATCAAAGAATTCCGGCCCAAGGTCACAAAGACTGAAACAAATTGTTCGACCAACTAGAACCTGATCAGATGGTTTAAATATCTTTATGTAATGTCAGAAAATCCAAGAAAACTCAAAATAGAGCACAAAAAATTGTGAAACTGTATCAAATACACTTTTGTCATACCATCCCAAAAATGCCTTGACGTGACTGCTGAGGTGCTCTGAAACCATTCCTTTAAAATTGAGAAAGATATGTGCCGCATGCAAATAAACAAATTATATAGCATTATTCAGCCTATGAAAAGAATCCGCGATAGGATGAGGAATGATGTGTACAGATCTCCAGTTCCCTCCTGGGATAATGTGTCAGTGGTACAGTCCTCAGGTGACAGAGGAAATAATTTACCAATAGACATTTCATCAGTGTTTAACCTACAGGGACTGTGTGAGGTTCTGGATAAACACATACTCTATCATTGCACAGACAGGCAGATGAAATCACTATTGTCCACATCTTAGTCCTGTATTTTGTGACAAGCTCCCCATTGGATTCTGTCATAGTTTTCTTTCAAAATGAAAAAAAGATCCAATTATTCAACAAAAAAAGTTTATTTTTAAAGACGTTTATCTTCCTTTTGCAAATGTGGCTATTGGAGTCTGGTAAGATTGAATTGTCATAGTTTATTGTGCTTTGGAGCAGCTGTGAAAATGTAGATGAGTTTTTATATGTGAGCTTGTAATTACACAATCTGTCGCAATTTTAGCAGGCAACTGAGGTGTACCGTGTCTTTGAATTTTGAAACAAAGAGAATACATTTTCTTTTCTCAATCTCACGTACACGAATCCAATCACACAATTCCCTTTAGTCAGGAAAGATAATAATCATGCTTCTAGTTATGTCCCACTGTGTAATCTTGACTATTATGGTATCCTGATTACCCAGTTTCCTTTGTCCTTCTCACAGCTGGCTTGGGTGCTCCGGACAACCTCTGTTTGGAATAAGTAAACTAACTCAACCAATTGTCCTGGCATGAATTAATTTTTTTTAAATCCAATGCAGTGTGGATAGGGCTAGTCCTTAATCCATCTTCTTGCCTACTCCAAAAGGAGTTCACATTAAAATTGACTCCAATTCAGGGTCTTTATAGAAGTGACATTCAAAGTCCAAGCTGACAAGAACATGCACATGATTACACCTGATCCCAGGCTTGATCCTATGTTTGATCTTAACCAAAATTAGAAAATTGAAAAAATATTACAAGGTACCATACTGCTGGGTACAAAACAAGGCAACCATCTCTATTCTATTCAACAATTACACTTTTCAAAATAGTGCAAAGCTTTCAATAAAAATCTTTGCTTCAAAATTCAAGCACATAGTACACCTCAATTACTTGCTAACATCACTACAGATGGTATAATTATCACCTCACATATCAAAACCTATCTGTGTGCCACAACTGCAGCAAAGTACAATATCTATGACAATCCCACCTTCAAACTTTGCTATATTTAAAATAAACCTGGGTTTCAGTTAACTCTCATGCATGTGCTGCCCATGTCTGTGTCCAGCTTCTTTGTAAATCACAAATGGATGGGTCTGTGAGCTGATAGAAAACCGAAAGGGACCAGTGAGAGCTGTTGAACGTGCCATTGGAGTACATTAACTGTGTGCGCAGTAGATACCCCAAACTGTGAGCAAGCTGGTCGCAGTGGGCAGAGAACTTGGGTTATCCTTAATGGTTCTGCTCTTTGCTCTCAGTAACAATTTCTTGTTGTTGTTCCACTGCCTTCTCATGGAAGCATGAGTGTGAACAGTGGGCGAGCCATTTAATCAGAGAACCATAGAGATTTATAGAACAGAAGGAACCCATTCTATCTAATGTATGGATCAGTTGTTTGTAAGAACAATCTAAAAATGACCCCATGGTCTCAGTCTGTCCCCATAGCCTTGAAATTTCTGTTTTATGTATGTATCCATTTTATTTCTCAACAGCTGCAATGGAATCTGCCTGAACCACTATCTGTCAAAACCTTTCATGCTGTGTAAAGATATTTTTTATAAGCTCTGTCTTCTCTTAGTGATAATTTTAACTTGATCGTTTTGCTGCCTTCCCAACCAAAGGAAATAACTTCTCCTTTGTCACTCTGTGGAAATCCTTCTTTGTTTTTTTTTAAATCACAAGCAGTTATGAACCACAGCAGGAACTGGGAAGGTGGCAAGGGCAGGGCAGTAAGGTGCAAGAGTAGGAAGACGTGCAGGAGATGCCAGATGCAGGCCACAGTGAGGACAGAAAAGCTAAAAGGATAATTGGCAGGTCTCAGGATACTGTCGAGTACAGGATGTCATTGAAAAAGCTGGAGCTCAAGAGCCCAAAAGCAGAAGGCCAGGTGTTACGTTTTTTGGGGTTTTACTTTTACTTCACAGTAGGGATAAAGGATAACCAGATTGTCACATTGTAGATTACTTAACCAGTTGTCAGCGTTTATTGCAAAGTTGTTGCTTGGTTACAGTCAAAGATGGAAGAGAGGGAAAATCTCCCAAGTGCCTCTGATAATGTCACCACATAATCATGTGACATACTATACAGAAGAGCATTGGTTACATTACATATCATCCCTCCCCCTTTACATCTGTAATATATATACACACAAATCAGTACGAGAATCTTTTCAGTGGACGTCAGTTCCGCTTTGGCAGAATCCATCTTTCAGAAGTCTTCATTTCTCAGTAGTCTGTTCCATACTTGGCTCAGGCATATTATCTAATAAAGTTGGTTCTTCTTCAGCTTCTACAGATGCTATTGGTTCAACTGCTGTAGATCTAAAGTTGACTCAGCCGTAATTATTGGTCCAGGGCTTAGCTTTTCAGATACCAACTTCAGATACTGATATTTTCATTTTGAAGAGAGGATTTGATCGGTGTGTCTCCTCTAAACTCTCTTGTCATTGGTTTTCACCGTATAAGTAATATACCGTCTTTGCGAATATTGTGACAGGTACCCACTTCTCATTTGAATACTAAAAGGTAAAGTCACCATCAACCCAAATGACCACAGGCTGCTTTTCCCTTTGAGCGGGAGACCTGACTGGTGGTGATTTAACCTGAGGATCACCACACCTCAGGCGAGGGGCAATGTTGAGAAGGTGGAGTCTTCATGAATAACCTCAAACCATTGATAACTTGAAGATTAGTTTCTTGTTAAAACTCTTTCTCCCTGCTCAAAATATGTTGAATTTGAAATTTGTTCACGATGAGTAACTTGGTTTTGTTGTTTGCTGCCCCACAGTTTTAGGAGTGTCAGACGGTAAGAGCAAATAAAATTTGGTTCTCAACTTCCTTTTTAAAAACAATATTGTTGGTGAGTTTTGGGTTGTCATAGAGTCATAGATGTTTACAGTATGGATACAGGCCCTTCGGCTCAGCTTGTCCATGCCGCCCAGTTTCTATCACTAAACTAGTCCCACTTGCCCGCATTTGACCCATATCCCTGTCCATGTGACTGTCCAACTGCTTTTTAAAGGAACAGTAAGAAGTCTTACAACACCAGGTTAAAGTCCAACAGGCTTGTTTCAAACACGAGCTTTCGGAGCACGGCTCCTTCTTCACGGCTCCTTCTTCATTTTTAAAGGAAGAAAAAGTACCCGACTCTACCACTGCCTCTGGCAGCCCATTCCAGATGCTCACCACCCTCTGTGTGAAAATATTTCCCCTCTGGTCTCTTTTGTATCTCTCCCCTTTCTACTCCCTCTCGTTCTAGACTCCTCTACCTTTGGGAAAAGATGTCGACTATCTACCTTATCTATGCTCCTCATTATTTTACAGACATCTATAAGATCACCACTAAGCCTCCTACGCGCCAGGGAAAAAAGCCCCAGCCTATCCAGCCTCTCCTTATAACTCAGACCATCATGTCCTGGCAGCATTCTCATAAATCTCTTCTGCACTCTTTCGAGTTCAACAATACCCTTCCTATAATTGGGCGACCAGAACTGAACACCGTTTTCCATATATGGTCTTATTCTGACCAATAAAACCTCGCATGCTGAATGCCTTCTTCACCACCCTGTCCATGTGCAACTCCACCTTCAAGGAATTATGAACTGTACCTCTAGATCTCTTTGTTCTGTAACTCTCTCCAACTCCTTACCAATAACTGAGTAGGTCCTGCCCTGATTTGATCTACCAAAATGCATCACCTCACATTTATCCAAATTAAACTCCACCTGCTATTCATTGGCCCTGTGGCCCAATTGGTCAAGATCCTTTTGCAATCTTATGTGAACATCTTCACTATCCACGATGCCACCAGTCTTGGTCATCTGCAAACTTACTAACCATGCCTCCTACATCCTCATCCAAATCATTAATATATATAACAAATAACTGTGGACCCAGCAGTGATCCCTGAGGCACACCACTGGTCACAGGCCTCCAAAACAACCCTCCACAACCACCCTTTGGCTTCGGCCGGCAAGCCAATTTTGTATCCAATTGGCTACCTCACCCTGGATTCCGTGAGATTTAAACTATTGCAACAACCTACCATGCGGTTGCATGAGCAGTGTTCTTATAGGGAATGAGAAACGTATTTACTCTCTAAGCTAACGTTCCGTCATCCTTTGATGGCATTCTTCAATAACTGTACAAACCTCTCTTCCAATTAATTTGTGGGAGGATGATAAGGTGCTGTATTTATAGTTATCTGCCATTGTTTCGAAAGGAGTCCATGAATGTCTTTGACGTGAGCTGTGTCCCATTATCGCTAAATAGTTGTTCCAATTTGCCAAACAGTGCAAGTAAATCGTCCAGATGTTCGATTGTTTTTTCTGTAGTCATCGATTTCAGCGTCATTACATCAGACCATTTGGAATGTGCATCAATTAAGACAACAAACATATATCCTGCAATTGGTCCCGTGGAAAAAATATGTGCTGTTTGCTATAGTTGCTTTGGCCAATCCCAAGGGTGATGTGGTTGCAGAGGTGGAGGATTTCGTATCTACCACAAAACTGACATTGACCGACTCTTTCTCCAATCTGTGAGTCTAGTCCCGGCCGACAGAAATAACTCCTTGCAAACTCTTTCATGTGCACATCTCCTGGATGCCCTTCGAAGAGTTGATCCAGTATACGACTCCACATGCATCGAGGAATGATGTACCATTAATTCAAGTTCTCTTGTTCGGTACGGCTTGAATTCTGGATTCCTCCTCTGTTTATCCAGTGGTATACTTTTCAAGACTATGTCCATGATCTTCCCATCACAGGATAGAACCTCATGCCTCTTTGCACCTGAAATGCAGTAATAGGTATACTATCTACCTGGGAAAAGCACACATAGTTTACATAGCTCTCCTGTGATTCAGCTTTGTTCTGCATTGGTAAACACAATAGAGCATCAACATTCACATGTTGCTCCAATCTTCTGTATTTAATTTTGTAATAATGTGTTGATAAGATGAGGGACCATCTCTGAAAATGACCCGCAGCTAGGCACTTTGCATGGACCAAAATTTGTTATCAAAGGCCTGTGGTCTATCAACAAGGTAGAATATTTTCCATACAAGTAGCAATGAAATCGTCTGGCTCCAAATATTATAATCAAGGCTTCTTTCTCCATTTGAGCATAATTCTGTTCAGTGTTTGTCAACGTTGCCGATTCAAAACCTATTGGTCTTTTGTCTCCATTTGGCGTTATACGAAAGACAACTGCACCCATCACATAGGGTGGTGCATCGCATGCGAGTTGTTTTTTCAACCACGGGTCGACTTCTGGGCGAAATTCTCCTCTACCCAGCGGGGCGGGGGGTCCCGGCATAGCGGAGTGGCACCAACCACTCCAGCATCGGGCCTCCCCAAAGGTGCGGAATTCTCCGCATCTTTAGGGGCCAAGCCCTCACATTGAGGGGCTAGGCCATGCCGGAGCGGTTGGCACCACACCGACTGGCGCCCAAACCAACTCCAGCGGCCTTTGACGCCCGACGCCCAGCACCAGGGCTGGCCAAAAGGCCTTCGCCGGTTCGCACATGCGCCGGTGCGTCAGCTGCCGCTGACGTCACCACCGGCGCATGCGCGCTGGGGGATTCTCTTCCGCCTCCGCCATGGTGGAGGCCGTGGCGGTGGCGGAAGAAAAAGAGTGCCCCCACGGCACTGGCATGCCCGCCGATTGGTGGGCCCCGATCGCGGGCCTGGCCACCATGGGGGCACCCCCCGGGGTCTGATCGCCCCACGCCCCCCAGGTCCCCGGGGGCCCGCTCGCACCGCCGATCCCACCACCACCAGAGGTGGTTCAAACCACGGTGGGGGGAGAGGCCTCCCAGCGGCGGGACGTCGGCCCATCACAGGCTGGAGAATCGCCGCAGGGGCCTAGCCGATCGGCGGAGCTTGATTTCCCCCCTGCGGAGGGTCGGAGAATTTTGCCCCTGATTTCTGCAGTACATTTTTGATTTCAGAATATGTCACTTCGCAGTCTGTTGTCCAAGCCCATGGTTGATTCTGTTTACTCCCTTATTTCCCTTTCTTTTATCTTTGCTCTGACAATTTTGTTCCATGGATAAGTCATGGACCTGTGACTTTAATGCAGCCAATCTTTAAGGCAAAGAAGCAGCCTGTACACAGCCTTTAATTAAAACAAGCAGATTCCAGAAGGCTCTGCTGTTTCAGTCTGACATCAGTGATGACTCATTTGATTGACTTGGCTGGTGGCCAATGAATTGACCCAAATGTCTGTGCCCTGCCGGTGGCCAGTGGTGATTGGTCCTGGTCCCACTGACATATTTCTCACTGTCACAATGTGCTGTGATATCAGGAAACAGTGAATCCCGCCCCTGATGAATTCTCTCAAGAAATCCAGGATGGGATCACCATTCCCCGAAGCCAATATCGTAATCGGCGATCAGGCGGAGAATCCCTTCTAACAGCCAAATTGGGGGCGATGCCAGTTTAATGCTGGTTTTCTATCCTCCGCTCTCTCTGAAATGGCATAATCGCGTTGCGCGACACATACCATTGGAACGGTATTGGCGTGTCACCTGAAGCCCCTCCCCCGATGCTCTGCACCGATTGGCCGAGTTCCCGACCGCTGCGCACTTGCCCAGGATGTCATCACAGTTCAACATAATAATGTATGAAGTTGTTTTAATATGGTAGCGAGATTTGGTATTTCCATAGTAATTAAATATAAATAATAACAAATAATGTAGATGCTGGAATCTGAAACAAAAACTGAAAATACTAGACTATCTCAGCAGGTCTGACAGCATCTGTGGGGAGAAAAGGGAGCTAACATTACGAGTCTGGATGACTCTTTGACAAAGCTAGAGAGAACTGAAAAAGGAGTCAGATTACTTTTCTCTTCACAGATGCTGTCAGACCTGCAGGGAGTGTCCAGTATTTTCTGTTTTTGTTTCCATAGTAATTAATGAGTCCCAGAAAATATCCCAGTTGCGATACATTCTGCTGTTTTGGCACATCTAAAATCACTGTAATCTCCTTAGGTTCCCATGGAGCCTGTCCTGATCAATTGCATTGCCAAGACAGCTTATTGTAAAAATTCACATTTCTCTCTCTTGATGTGAAGGTTGTGCCTTTCAACGCACTCTAATGTGTCTTCTAAATTGTTTAGGTGCTCCTCTTCATTCCTGCCAGCAATTAAAATGTCATCCAAATACCCATGAAGGATTTGATCCATGGACGTTTGGAAGAGGGTTAGTGCAGACATTATTCTGAACAGTAGGCACTTGTACCTGAGCAGTGCTTTGCGTGTTACAGTAGTTAGAAGAGTTTATGATTCAGCTGTTACCTTCATCTGAAGGTATGCTTGGGACAACATCTATCTTACTGAACTTTGACCACCTGACAATCCAGCAAATTTGTCCTCTATTAATGGCAACGATATTGGTTGGCGCGCAACACTGGGTTAATGATCATTTTAAAGTCACCACAGGATCTACCGTGGGAAGCACATTCACATAATGGTTAGCACAGTTGCCTCACAGCTCCAGGCTCCCAGGCTCGATAACCAGCTTGGGTCACTGTCTGTGTGGAGTCTGCATGTTCTCCCCGTGTGTGCGTGTGTTTCCTCCGGGTGCTCCGGTTTCCTCCCACGGTCCAAAGATGTGCAGGTTAGGTGGATTGGCCATGCTAAATTGCCATTAGTGTCCAAAAAGGTTAAGTGGGGTTACTGGGTTACGGGGATAAGGGGAATGGGGTGGAGGCGTGGGGCATGGGTGGAGTGCTCTTTCCAAGGGCCGGTGTGGACTCGATGGGCTGAGTGGCCTCCTTTTGCACTGTAAATTCTAAAAAATTCTATCATTCTTACTGAGCCATCTGGCATGATAACTGGAACAATTGGGGTTTCCCAATCGTTTGCTTTCACACTCTTGATCACGTCATCTTTAATAAATTTGCCAAGTTCGACTTCAACTTTTGCTTGATAGCTTATGGCACAGTTTATGTCTCTTAGCATTTAGGGCGCTATCAAGTTGCATCTTAAGTCATACCTTGACTCCGGTTATTTCACCTAAAGTGTTTTCAAATATGTTATTCCACTTTTCTAAGAGTTTTTTTAATGTGTTCTTTCCATCTACCAACTGGCTCACAGCATGCCAATTTATTTTGATTTTGTTCAACCACGCTCTTCCGAAAGTGCAGGAAAATTTCATTTTTCCACATGTAATTATAATTTTTCAGATTGACTGTTCCCTTCAACTTTCACCAAGATATAACACCTCCACTGGAACCACCTCTTTCACGTCAGTTCTCAAGATTATATCGGACGGTTTTAATGGCATGTTCTTGAGCTTTTGTTGATATAATTTTTCAGAGATAAGAGATACAGTGGCTCCTGTGTCTACTTCCATTTTAATTTAGCTTCGGATAGATCCAAAATCTCCATGTATCACCTTGCATCGATAATACACTGAGTTTTAGTTCTTTGATCCCTGTAGACACCGTGGGTGGGATTCTTTGCTCCTGAGGTGTTGACGCTATCGTAAACACCGTCGCGTTTTACGACATCATCAACAGGCCCCCAGGATCAGTGATTCTCCGTCTCACAGCGGGCCAGCACGGCACTGGAGCGACTCACGCAGCTCCAGCTGCCGATACCGGCATCCAACAGGCGGCGCGGGTATGCGCGTGCGCACTGCGGCTGGCGCGAATTCGCGCATGCGCGTTACAACCGGCACAAACTCGTGCATGCGCGGCAGTTGTCTTCTCCACCCCGGCCCCGACACAACTTGGCAGAGAGCGACAGGGGCCTAGCGGGGACTAAAATAGGCCACCACCAGGGGAAGCCGGCCCGCCGATCGGTAGGCCCCGATTGCAGGCCAGGCCACGGTGGAAGCCCCTCTTCCAGGGTCGGATCCCCCCCCCCCCCCACCAGGCCGACCCCGCAGGATGAACGCCGAGGTCCTGCCGGGTAGGATCACACGTGCACGGTGCTGGTGGGACTAAGCCGATCCTGGTGGCCACTCAAGCCCAACGCACCGGTGACCGGAGAATTGGTGGACTGGCATCAGAGAGGCGTTGCGCAAATCGCACCCCCCCCCACCGAATCTCCACCCGACACGGGGTGGGAGAATCCCACCCCGTGTCTTCATGAGAATTTTCTTCTTTTTTTTAAATAATTTTTATTGAAAAATTTTGAAATTATACAGCAACAATGAGCCATAATAAAATACCAAAAATAACAATAATATTAGCAATCATAAACATTCGCCCCACCTCCATGAACAACACAGCATATTAACAACAACGCAAATTAACACAATATTAAGTTACATAATAGAAACTGCAATAAGGAACACCCCCCTTACCTGCTGCCATCGTTTATAGAACCCTTGTATTGATCCTCTCAGGGCAAATTTGACTCTTTCCAATTTTATAAATCCCGCCATGTCACTGATCCAGGTCTCCTCACTTGGGGGCCTCGCATCCTTCCACTGCAGCAAGATCATTCGTC
The DNA here is from genome assembly GCF_902713615.1 of Scyliorhinus canicula. NCBI lineage: Eukaryota > Metazoa > Chordata > Chondrichthyes > Carcharhiniformes > Scyliorhinidae > Scyliorhinus > Scyliorhinus canicula. Next base: position 114,323,325 of record NC_052160.1, read on the forward strand.
GGGCTACTAGGGACGCAAAGGCCAGGACACCGGCCTCTTTCGCCTCCTGCACTCCCGGCTCTACCGCAACTCCAAAAATCGCGAGTCCCCACCCTGGTTTGACCCTGGATCCAACCACCCTCGACACCGTCCCCGCCACCCCCTTCCAGAATTCTTCCAGTGCTGGGCATGCCCAGAACATATGGGCGTGGTTCGCTGGACTCCCCGAACATCTGGTACACCTGTCCTCACCCCCAAAGAACCTACTCATCCTAGTCCAGGACATGTGGGCCCGGTGCAGCACCTTAAATTGGATGAGACTAAGCCTCGCACATGAGGAGGAAGAGTTAACTCTCTCCAAGGCATCCGCCAAAGTCCCGTCCTCTATCTGCTCCCCGGGTTTCTCCTCCCATTTAGCCTTCAGCTCCTCCACTGATGGCTCCTCCACCTCCTGCATTACCTTATAGATGTCAGACACCTTCCCCTCTCCGACCCACACCCCCGAGAGCACTCTGTCCATCGTCCCCCGCGAGGGCAGCAAAGGGAATCCCTCTACCATTTGCCTAGCAAATGCCTTTACCTGCAAGTATCTGAACATGTTCCCTTGGGGAAGCCCAAATTTATCTTCCAGTTCCCCCAGGCCCGCAAACCTCCCGCCAATAAACAGGTCCCTCAATTTACTGATGCCCACCCTTTGCCACCCCCTAAATCCCCCATCCCTGTTCCCCGGGATGAACCGATGGTTGCCACCCAGTGGAGCCTCCATCGAGCCCCCTGTTTCCCCCCTATGCCGTCTCCACTGTCCCCAGATTCTTAGGGTCGCCTCCACCACCGGGCTCGTGGTAAACCTCTTAGGGGAGAATGGCGCTGTTACCATGGCACCCAGGCTCGTACCTCTACATGACACCATCTCCATTCTTTTCCACGCCGCCCCTCCCCCCTCCATCACCCATTTACGCACCATTAACACATTGGCCGCCCAATAGTACCCCAAAAGGTTGGGCAGCGCCAGCCCACCTCTATCCCTCCCTCGCTACAGGAAAACCCTCTTCACTCTCGGAGTCCCATGTGCCCATACAAAGCTCAAAATGCTGCTAGTCACTCTCCTAAAGAAGGCCCTGGGGATAAAGATGGGCAGGCATTGAAAGATGAACAAGAACCTCGGAAGCACCGTCATTTTGTCGGACTGTACCCTCCCCGCCAACGACAATGGCAGCATGTCCCACCTCTTGAACTCCTCCTCCATCTGATCTACAAGTCTGGCGAAATTATGTTTGTGAAGAGTTCCCCAGTCCCTGGCCACCTGCACCCCAGATACCTAAAGCTCTCCCCTGCCTGCCTAAGCGGGAGCCTACCAATTCCTTCCTCCTGGTCTCCAGGGTGCACCACAAACACCTCACTCTTGCCTAAATTTAGTTTATAACCTGAAAAGGTCCCAAACTCAGCTAGCAGCTCCATCACCCCCGGCATCCCTCCCACCGGGTCTGCCACATACAGTAACAGGTCATCGGCATACAACGACACCCTATGTTCCTCCCCACCTCACACCAAACCTCTCCACCTCTCTGAATCCCTCAACGCCATCACCAACGGCTCGATTGGCAGTGCAAACAACAAGGGGGACAGGGGGCAACCCTGCCTGGTCCCTCGGTAAAGCCGGAAGTACTCCGACCTCCTCCCATTCGTGGCCACGCACGTCATCGGGGCCTGATATAGCAGCCTTACCCATCTAATAAACCCTTCACCAAATCCAAACCTCCCCAACACCCCCCATAAGTACCCCCACTCCACTCTATCGAAGGCCTTCTCCGCATCCAGCGCCACCACTATCTCTGCCTCCCCTCAATCGCCGGCATCATGATGGCATTCAACAATCTCCGCACATTCGTGTTCAGCTGCCTTCTCTTCACAAAACCTGTCTGGTCCTCGTGTACAACCCCTGGCACACAGTCCTCTATCCTGGTGGCCAGGATTTTTGCCAGCACCTTGGCATCTACGTTGAGGAGAGATATGGGCCTGTATGAACCACACTGCTGGGGGTCCTTGTCCCTCTTTAAATTTAACGAGATCAGCGCCCGCGACATCGTTGGGGGCAAAGTCCCCCCTTCCCACGCTTCATTAAGTGTCCGCACCAGCAAGGGGCCCACTAGGTCCACAAACATTTTATAAAATTCCACCGGGAACCCATCCGGCCCCAGTGCCTTCCCTGACTGCATCTGCCCGATCCCCTTAACTAGCTCCTCCAGCTCAATCGGCGCACCCAACCCCTCCACCTGCACCTCCTGCACCTTCGGGAAAGAAAGCCCGTCGAGGAACCTCTCCATTCCCCTCCTCTCCCCCGTTGGCTCCGACCGGTACCGTTCCCCGTAAAAGTCCTTGAAGACCTCATTCACCTCTACCCACTTCCACACCACATTCCCACTCTTGTCCCTCACTCCAGCAATTTCCTTAGCCGCATCCCGCTTGCGGAGCTGATGAGCCAGCATCCTACTCGCCTTTTCACCATGTTCGTACACTGCCCCTTGTGCCTTCCTCCACTGTGCCTCCGCCTTTCTAGTGGTCAGCAAATCAAATTTAGCCTGCAGGCTGCGCCTCTCCCCCAACAGTCCCTCCTCTGGTGCCTCTGCGTACCTCCTGTCTACCTCCAGCATCTTTCCCACCAGTTTATCCCTCTCACTCCTCTCGCTCCTCTCCCTGTGTGCCCGGATGGATATCAGCTCCCCACGAATCACTGCCTTCAGGGCTTCCCAGACCACCCCCACCTGAACCTCCCCCGTATCATTCACCTCGAGGTACCCCTCAATACTTTCCCGGACCCTCCTACACACCTCCTCTTCCGCCAACAACCCCACATCCAACCGCCACAATGGGCACTGGTCCCGCACCTCCCCCATCTCCAACTCTATCCAATGCAGAGCGTGGTCGGAGATTGCAATGGCCGAATGCTCGGCCTCCTCCACTCTCGGAATCAGTCCCCTACTCACCACGAAGAAGTCTATCCGAGAATAGACCCTATGTACGTGGGAAAAGAAAGAGTACTCCCGTGCCCTCGGCCTCACAAACCTCCATGGATCCACCCCACCCATCTGGTCCATAAACCCTCTCAGTACCTTGGCCGCCGCCGGCCTCCTACCCGTCCTAGAGCTGGACCGATCCAGTGAAGGATCCAACACCGTATTGAAGTCCCCCCCCCCCATGATCAGACCTCCCGCCTCCAGATCCGGGACCCGTCCCAACATACGCCTCATAAAGCCCGCATCATCCCAATTTGGGGCATACACACTAGCAAGTACCACCTTCTCTCCTTGTAGCCTGCCCCTAACCATAACATACCTACCCCCCTTATCCGCCACCACCTCCGATGCCTCAAACGACACATTTTCCCCCACCAGAATCGCCACTCCCCGGTTCTTCACATCCAACCCAGAGTGGAAAACCTGCCCCACCCATCCCTTCCTCAGACGGACCTGGTCCGCCACCTTCAGGTGGGTCTCCTGAAGCATTGCCACATCTGCCTTTAGCCCCTTCAGATGAGCAAGTACCCTCGACCGCTTCACCGGCCCATTCAATCCTCTCGCATTCCAGGTGACCAACCGAATCAGAGGGCGTCCCGCCCCCCTCCCCCGTCGACTAGCCATAGCCCGTCGACTGCCCGCCCCAGGCCAGCACCCTCTGCCCGACCCAGTCCCCACAGCGACAACACCTCACCTTTGTCCCCCCCAGCCCCTACCAGCTCCTTCCTGACCCTACCAGCAGCAACCCGATATTCCCCTTTCCCCCCCTCCCTTCCCCCCAGACTAGGAACCCTCCTAGCCGCGAACCGTCCTCCAGTGTACTTCCGTGGGTCAGCTAACTTCTGCTGACCCCGGAAACTCCCGCCAATAACCCGACCCCTCCCAAAGTGGGATCATCCCCTAATCTATCCCTCCTCCAGGCACTGCTCCAGCGCGGGGGAGAACCAGTTAAGGCCCCGCCTCCCCCCGTCATCGTCTCCACCCCCCAGCCCCGCAGCGCGGGAAACCTGAGGAAAGCCCGCGCTTTCGCACTGCCCCACCACACCCTTCTGACGCATCTCCCAAATACCAGCCCCACTCCATACCCCAACCCGACATAGAATACAACAAACCCCCCCAACCCTCCCCGCAAGATACAAAACTCAAACAATGCCCCACAGCAAACAAAACAGAACAACACCCCCATAAATAACCATATCAAAATTGCAAAAGTACAAAAAAAGAGAACACAGCAACAGCAGAATCCAGTAATAAAATATTACAACTGACACCGCAACACCGCGACCCCTAGTTCAAGTCCAGTTTCTCCGTCCGCACAAAGGCCTACGCCTCCTCCGGGGAATCGAAATAATAATGTCGGTCCGAATAAGTTACCCACAGACGCGCAGGCTGCAACATTCCGAAATTTATCTTTTTCTTGTAAAGCACCTCTTTCGTCCGATTAAACCCGGACCGCCGCTTAGCCACTTCGGCACTCCAATCCTGGTAGATCCGTACTACCCCATTCTCCCACTTGCTGCTCTTCACCTTCTTGGCCCAGCGCAGCACACACTCCCGATCACTGAACCGGTGGAACCTCACCAGCACCGCACGCGGGGGTTCATTCTCCTTAGGCCTCCTGGCCAGTACTCTGTGTGCTCCCTCAAGCTCCAAGGGCAGATGGAAAGACCCGGCCCCCACTAGCAAGTTCAGCATCGTAGCCACGTAGGTTGTCAGGTCCGACCCCTCCAGCCCCTCCGCAAGGCCCAGGATCTGCAGATTTTTCCGCCTCATGCGGTGATCAAGCTCCTCGAAGCGTTCCTGCCACTTCTTGTGGAGTGCCTCGTGCCCCTCCACCTTACTCACGAGGACCACGGCCTCCTCCTCTCGTTCAGTGGCCTGCGTCTGCAACTCCTTGATGGCAGCATCCTGGGTCGTCTGAATCTCCGAGAGCCTTCTGTTCGTTTCCTGCAGAGAGCTCAGTACCTCAGCCTTGAAGTCTGCAAAACAGGAGAGCAGGAGAGCAGCTTGTTGCTCCAGGGCCCACTGCTTCCACTCCTCTGGAGCTCCGCCGGCCGCCATCTTGGATTCCTTCCCCCGTCTTTTCTGGGGAGCTGCTGCCGTTTTTTCCCCCTTTCCACTCCGAGTTCGAGTCATGGACTGCGGGGAAAGTCGATCATCACACCTTCTCCCACCGGGAGACGTCGAAAAATTTCCGTTTTGGGCTCTAAAAAGAGCCGAAAAGTCTGTTTAAAACGGGAGCTCCCAAATGTGTGGCTTCCTACGTCATCGCCGCCACCGGAAGCCCTTCTTGAGAATTTTCAATGTCTTCAGTCATTCTATAGACTCTTTTTGTGGATTTGGGTGCATTCTTGCCATTAAACATCTTCAAGGTTTGAAGATTTTGTCTGTTCCAGCATGCCTTTGTTATGTGACCTTTCTTGCCACAATTACAACATTTATTTTTTCAACACCAATATTCCTGCCCTATGCATGTTTGCATATGAAAAATGAAATGAAATGAAAATCGCTTATTGTCACGAGTAGGCTTCAATGAAGTTACTGTGAAAAGCCCCTAGTCGCCACATTCCGGCGCCTGTCCGGGAGAGAACCTCTTTTTGCAGTGTTCGTCTTGCTTATTTTGGCACCAGCCCCAATTTGGGAAGCTTCTTTAACAGCCAAATGCATAGACACTGATATTTAAATAGCAAGTTTGAGTGTGAGAGAAATTTCTGGCAGCAATCGTTTCTGGATTGTCTCATTTCTCAATCTGCACACAAGTCTGTCTCACAGCGTGTCCTCAAGGGTCAATCCAATCACAATTCTTGGCTAGCCTCCATAGTACAGCTACAAATTATGAAATATTTTCACCCTCTTCTTACCCATGTTGATCTGCTATGATTAAAAATTTGTGCGAGAAGCATTCTGCAAGGGTCTCAGTCAATTCCTCATCAGGATGGACAAGACTTTGTAATTTGTTAAAGTTTTCCATCCTTTTACACTCAAGACAGTTGCTACTTTGATTTCATTTGGTATCCTGTTTGAAGTAAGGTAGTACTAGAATCTCTCTTCATAGGAACGCCATGATTCTCCTTTCTCACCGAATGGCTCCATGGCGCCACCTTGTCCCACTACTGTAGTCACCTGCTCTTAAATTGCAGTACTTTCTTTAACTTTTCCTCCCCTCTAATTTCTTTCCCTTCCAATTTAATTTGTATGATTTCTTTTGTTGTTTCTTCAAAGATTTTCGTGGCTGGACTGTGGCTTTAAGAAAACAAATTCTTCGTGAACACTGATCTGTTTTAAATTCAGAAAATTTCAGCTGTAATTCTGCTTAATCTTGGTTACTAATGTGTTATTTTTCCTTTTTATGCAGTTGCTTTTCCCAAAGGCAAGTCTCCCTCCCTCTGAGTTTGATGATCAAACGAAGCAGCCCTCCAGTGCAAAAGCATGCCGTGGTTTTCTTATAGCCTTACTTTCTGGCTTTCTCTTTTTCAATGGATTTTTTCTTCTCTGAGCCCAAGTGTGCAAATCACCTGGCACAACATAGAATCACAGAATGCCTAGAGTGCAGAACAAGGTCATTGGGCACATCGAGTCTGCACCAATTCTCCAAAAGAGCAGCCTACCCAGGCCCACATCCCTGCCCCATCCCCTCCTAACCTTTGGACAATAAGGGGCAATTTATCATGGCCAATCCACCTCACCTGCACGTCTTTGGACGGTGGGAGGAAACTGGAGCACCCGGAGGAAACCCACGCAGACGGGGGGTGGATGTACAAACTCCACACAGACAGTTACCCAAGATCATGATCGAAACCAGGTTCCTGGTACTGTGAGGCAGCAGGGCCAGCCACAGTTTCACGATGCTGCCCCTCGATGCTCTGGCTAAAAAATGTTCTTTTTTCCCGTCTCCGACTCTCTGAGGGCCATGGTCTCGGAGAAAAAATTTAAGAAGTCCTTTTTCTAAAAAAAAAAATTTAGAGTACCCAATTTATTTTTTCCAATTAATTGGCCAATCCACCTACAATGCACATTTTTGGGTTGTGGGGGGCGAAACCCACGCAAACGCGGGGAGAATGTTCAAACTCCACACGGACAGTGACCTAGAGACGGGATCGAACCTGGGACCTCGGCACCATGAGGCAGCAGGGCAATTAAGAATAGTCCTGAGTGCTGCCTATCACTTCTAAAATTAACATGCACTCTTTTTGCAATGCTAAAACCCCATTCCCAATGCTCAGTTTTCCTACTGCAGAGTCTTTATTCGTATGGCTGTGGTGCACTCTAATAAAATTATCATTCACTGACAAAGAAACTAAGAGACACTGGGGTTCTGGCAAGAATCCACTGATTTCAGTTAGTTTCCCTGCAGCAAATAAATGAGGCTGCAGTGAACTGTGGACATCATAAACTGGATAGGAAATGGTTTAATTCCCAGTGCGACTAGTGGAGCAGCTACTGGTGCCAAGAAAGTCAGGTAGGGTTAAAACAACAACAACATTACCAGCAACATTACCACAGTCTCCACCCAGGTCTTTTACTTCAACATGGCAGCATTTTAGCTGCTGAATTATACATGATACATGAGCTGATGATCTGCTTCTGCACAGGTTTATGAGTCCACCCTTTTGCTCACCATGAGTAATGCCATGACGAATCTACTGGTCTCTATCGAAAATAAACATTGAAATGAAACCTTACGCTTTCCAATTTTTTGAATGGAGAGCTTGATTACTTCAGAGTTAAAATGGAATTCTCAAGGTTGTGCCATACGTCCCCTAACAAATCAGGGGACAGCAACTCAATCTGACATTTGATTTGGTTCCCAATGTGGAGATGAGGTCTGAAGCTTTCCTGCTGATGAATGGCTGGTGTTCTGTCCAAGTGAAAAGGATACTGAAACTCTCAGGCTTGTCTGCAGATGACAAGCATAATGAATTTTACCAAATTCTGCTCTGAGGTACCAAACAAAGGGAAGTATTAGCAATTGATAAATTCAGTTGATGCCGTAGAAGCTGCTCTTTGAGATTTAGCTCAAGGCTATATTGTCAAACCGTGTGAGAGGGCCTCCCATCGCGGCTGATGCCTGACATGAATGCTTGCTCAGTGCTGCTGATGGATGAAAAGGGAATTTAGTCTTCAACAAAAATGCTAACACAAGAATGAAACACAGTTTTTGACATACAAGGTCAAAGCAATATTTATCAATGGCAATGGTAAATGGCAAGGGCAGCTAAGTTTTGTTTTATGCTATGAACAAGGTGTAAAAGAATACGAGTTACTAAAGCCAGCCCTGGAGCTCAAGGAACCCTCCATGGTCTTTGGAGACCCATCTTAAACTCATGTCACCATGTACCACAGGAAGATTAATTTACTGCAGACTGCTCTGAAATGGAAAGACAAAGGTTCCTTTAACTATTGATCTGCAAAAACAATGAACGGAAATAATCAAATATTCAAATAGAACAACTTTTACATTTCCAAAACTAAAACTATTCCAAGTTCTAAACCATGCAGCAGCCAAGGCAATCTGGGTATTGATGAGCCAAAAAGGATGCCTACTATCTGACAGAATGCTCTATATGTCCCAATCAGAGATAATATGAAAATGTTTAAAAATTGTCACATTTCTGGCAGCACGGTGGCGCAGCGGTTAGCACTGCTGCCTCACGGCGCCGAGGTCCCAGGTTCGATCCTGGCTCTGGGTCACTGTCAGTGCAGAGTTTTCACATTCTCCCCGTGTCTGCGTGGGTTTCGACCCCACAACCCAAAGATGTGCAGGGTAGGTGGATTGGCCACGCTGAATTGCTTAATTGGAAAAAATGAATTGGGTGCTTTAAATTTTTTTTTTAATTGTCACGTTTCTGTAGATACACATTAAACTGAGAATTAATGATCAGTACAGATTGCTTTTCTGACTGAGTCAAAATTCAAGCCCATTCATGGTCAACATGGTCTCTTGATTCTTGGATTACAAAAGTCAGAGGTTAAAAGGACTTGCAGTAAATCAGCCTTGCCTTATTGGTCATATTTATCCTAGTTTTTATCACTTTTCTCTCATTGCTTTCCCAATATTTTATTATTCTTCAATTTTGATTTCTTTGGCTGGAATTTTACACCAGCTCCCTCCCTCACCTCCCAACCCCCACTCCCCCCCCCCCCCCCCCCCCCCCAGTGGGAGGTGTGAACTGAGGTGGGACAATGGGGAAAAGGCTGGGGGAGGGGCTGTGCCTGTCGCTTTCACACCTCTGTTAGTATTTTACCAGTGTAGCAGAGTAGCTGGAAGCTGGCTTATCTGCCCCTTCAGTCAGTTGAGGACTTTAAGTGGCGATCAGGGTCACTTTCTGTCACTGCTGGTACTTTGGAAGTGGTAGGGCATTTCACCACCTGGGGAAGCTGCCCAGTGAATCCTGGTTTGAGATGAGGGGGGTGGTTGGACATCACCTCTGATTGGCCACCCCATGGCCTATGGCGGATATCCTCCCCTTCAGAAAGCAGTAGGAGCTGGCTCCAATGGTAGACCACTCCCGCTTTCATGAGTGATACTCCCACCCCTTACCATATCACCAGCAATCCATGACCTCACCTAACTTCTTTCTGTGCGTGCTCCATTTTCGTCAGTCCAGGGATGGACCATCGCTCTAGGTGTCACGGCTAGGACTAACCTGGCAGCCTTCTGACTACCAAACAACTCTCAGACATCCTGCCTTAGGGTGGAGGAAGCCATGATGTCAAGTAATTAATTGCCTAAACCATGTAAAGCAGAGGTTTGGTTTCCAGGGCTGGCAGAGATGGATTCAGGCCCAACTTTCCAGCTGGTGGGTGGGCCCACCACCTCAGTGTGAAATCACGGCCTTTGTCTTTGTTTAATTTTCTATTTATCTTCTCATTGATATACACTTTCCTCCTTTTTCATTTCGCACTCTTCATACACTTCAGGAGTCTGTTCCTTGTCAAATTAATTCAAGGTAGTGGTGTAGGTGACATTGTGTAATGTGATGAAAAAAACCTTATTGTTAACACATCATTGGCTATTCACATCCTCTTAAAATAGTTAGGCAGCATGCCTAAGCATCTGTTGCCCAACTGCAGAACCGTGTCCCTTGACACCAGGCTTAATTCAAATTAGTTCAACTTCAGTAAAATAAGAATGAACGGATTCTCTTATTTAGAGTTGATCTAATCATTGTCCTTTTCATAACAGAAAATAAAACAAGGTGAGGTAAAGTAATGAAGCAACATCAATCAGGTAAAGGTGTCAACCAGTCAAATCGACTAAATATGTGCACGATTCCTGTCAAAGGATTTCTGTACTGTAAAGAATTACGAGGTAAATTTTCAATGACATATGACTTGTGAGTCAAACTTCAGTTTTTGGACCAAAATGTGAATAAGAATGCCAAGTGCCAAGTGATATTTTAATGATTTACCCAAACTGGTGGAGATCTTTAACTTTCTGACCTGCAGAGAATTGGCCATAAGAAATATATATTCCGACACAATACCTTGAGACTAACAAAGTAAAATGTGAAATTTACTTTTTAAAGTTTCAAGTCCATCTCAACTCATCACTTCATTCAATGTACCAATATCCTACCCTCTTCAGTTTTAGCATGTTGCTCATTGATGGACAATATGGGACAATTGCTATTGTCTTTAGCACGTCCTGGGACTGTGTTTTCACACCAAATGTAGGTTGGAAGGGAGATGGGCTCCCGGGTAAAATGGCAGTGATGCCATGCAGCCGAAGGCCCTGCCTCCATTTCTGTCCTCCCTGTTTTTTTTCCGGCAAGGGACAGCGGAGGTCTCTGTATGTGCCCACGCCCCTAAAAAAAAATTAAACTAGTTAAGGGCTTATTTAAAAAACAAAATCGGCAACCTCTCTGGATTTTCCTGGGGGCCAGCGTCTGAATCAGACGCAGGCAGGTGAAGGATCACATTGGAGCTGAATCATAGAAGTGAGTGAAGTTTAAGAAATGTACGTGTTCAGGCTTTTTGTAGTTTTAAGATCTTATCGCTTTGCAGGTCAGGGGAGGAATCAGAATCAAGAACTTTGTCAGTTCAGGAGGCCCTCACCCTCTTGGCATTGCGTGGACATTGAGGCAGGAAGCAAGGCTGTTTGGATCCCACCTGAGTGCTAGCAAGTGTCAACTGAAAATGGGTGTTGCATGCTTGGAAATTGAAGACAACGAAGATGAGAAGCAGCAGCCAGCACATGGAGGACAGAACGGCAGGCATCAGGAGGCCAGAGAACAGGGATGAGGGTCACAAAGGAGAAAGAGGCATTAACTGGATCACAGGATCCTCAGGCAGAGGTGAAGATACATGGAGATAACTGAGAATTAATGCCAAATGAGGCTGAAATCCTCGAGGCAGACGGTCATCTGTGTCCTCCACAGCGTGAACCTCAGCAGCATCTCGCAAGTGATGAGGCACATTGGTGCATCACAGATCCCTTTTTGCAAAGACAGCACATCAGAATCGTAACTGATGGGGCATTGCAGTCTCAGAAGGCATTGGATCCAGTGTCTGAACAGTCAGGGGTGCCCTCCAACACACTCCTTCAAGGGCCTCAGTCATTATGGTGGTATTCTGCCCTCCCTATAGCATGACTCTCCAGAGAGGTATGGACCTTAAGGATGGTGAGGCCCTGGAATGGGACAACTCATCAGGATAGGAACAGGAGGTAAGAGGAGAGGAGGGACTGAAGGCAGATGTAGATGGCTTTGAACAGAGAGAGGCCCATGCTGCATGGTGAGGTAGCCTCCTCCAGCCACCCTTCAGGAACGGGCTTTCAAGACAAGCATTGCTAAAATTACTCCTTAATTTTCAAAGATGTGCAGGTTAAGTGGATCAGCCATGATCAATACTCAGAGTTACAGAATAGAGCGGGGTGTGGGTCTAGTTAAGGTGCTCATTTGGTGGGTCGGTGCAGACTCAATGGGTCAAATGGTTTCCTTCTGCACTGTAGGGATTCTATGGATTCTATGGAATAGATGCCAGTTCTCTGGTTCTATGACATCTCGCTTAATCCCTATGGTGCAGTGGCAGAATTTGGCACTAACTTTCACACTCAGGACAACAAGCAACCTCAGTGATGACTGCCTTGGGTATTTGCAACTTGCCTCCATTTCTACCCCACTAGTGTTAATTGGACTAGAAACCCATCTCCATTTCAATTAAGGGCTTTCTCCTGCAAAAATTATAAATTAAGTCAGTTTCCCATTCGATGCAGGTTCCTGACACAACATGTAACCCAGCTCATGCTTCCCGCCTCTGTGATGAAAATGGTGTTGATTGTTAAATTTTCAACTGTGGTCACCTGATATAATACACTGGCGACTTTTAGTAACAGCAAAGAGGGTTTATTAACAATAGGCAAAGATAATGATGTACAGGCTCAGAGCAGGTCTTCCAAGGTGAAACATATGATACTAACAGTTTGGCACCACAAGATGTCTGAGCAGTTGAGGCCCAACCTAACCCGCAGGGACAAGCTCACCTGCGAAGCTGGAGTAATACTTTGAGGGTCTTGAATTATCGTACCACCCCCAGCAAGAATTACATAGTGCCCATCCAACAGATATGGTGGAGTCTCCTGGACCGGTGTCCTCTGCAGAAAACAAGACAACCTCAATGATAGAGGAGTCAGATCAGGAACTCAGGCACTCCAAAGGACTCGAGGCTCCCCGGACAGACTGACTTTGTGATGGACTCTTTCCCCTTATGTCTCTTGATCTTTTCACATTGTAAAAGATTTGTACATAGATTGTTTTGTAAAATGTAATTAAGGGACTTAAGGGGTGAGGGATGTGGTACTGTGGCCTCTTTAAAGGAGAATCGGCGTGCCAGCCGCGCCAACCATGCCGGCGCCGATTGCAACGCTTCTCCGCACTGCGGAGAATTGCGGCGACGCGCTGATTCTCCAACCCAGCGGGGGATCAGAGAATTCCGCCCCAGCTTCTTGGGGTATTGGCATTGGCGCCTGCCTTTTTGGCAAGGGGAGTCGACTCAATGCATCCGCATTGGACATTTGGGACCTGGTGTATGTTGGAAAGTGTAGTGATGTCCTGCTGGAACACTGGCAGAGGCAATTGGGCGTATTGACTTTTCTTCTCGTAAGAGTCCCAACAATAGCTTGTGCTCACTTATTATTATAAAGCGCTACCCATGGGCATATTAGTGGAACTTTGTAACGCCACGAATAACGGCAAGTCTCCTTTTCAATTTGGGCGTATTTTCTCTCAGCTTCTGAGAGAGTCCTGGAGGCAAAGGCCTTTCTGCCATTTTATGGGATAGAACTGCCCCTATCCAATATGGCAATGCATCGCAAGTTTGGACAATTTGTTGGGTTAAAATGGACGAGATGATTGCAAAGCTTGCCCAGGTGGAAGGCTTCTTCTTGTTGCTCATTCCAGTCCCAATGCTGGTGCTTTCTCAACAGCAGGTGTCGTGGCATTAATGTTGTGGCTAGGGTTGGGGATGAACCTACCATAATAGTTCATCATCCCCAGGAAAGACTCCAACTCGGCTATGTTCCTGGGCACTGGGAGCTCTTGTATGGCTCTAACTTTTTTTTTGAGTGTAGCCTGTAGCATCCATTCTCAACCAAGTACATTCCTTCTGTAGCCTGGAAGGTGCATTGCTCATGTTTAAGGTGGACAGTTGCATCTCGGAATTTTTAAATGACTTTTCCCAAGCTTTACATCTGCTCTTCATGTGTAGTTCCAGTTACTAATACATCATCTAGGTAGACCATCACTTGAGGGATACCCTGAAGTGGGTTCTCCATGGTGCAATGAAATATAGCGCAGGCTGAGTGAAATGCTGAAAAGTAGTCTAGTGTATTGGAATAAGCCCTTATGTGTGTTGATCATGGTGAATTTTTGTGACTCTTCATAATAATAATAGTAATAATAATAATCTTTATTGTCACAAGTAGGCTTACATTAACACTGCAATGAAGTTACTGTGACAATCCCCGAGTTGCCACATTCCGGTGCCTGTTCGGGTACACAGAGGGAAAATTCCGAATGTCCAAATTACCCAATAGCACATCCTTCGGGATTTGTGAGAGGAAACCAGAGCACCCGGAGGAAACCCACGCAGACAAGGGGAGAATGTGCAGACTCTGCACAGACAGTGACCCAAGCCAGGAATCGAACCTCGGTCCTTGTGCCGCGAGGTTTTAGTGTCAACCACCATGCCACAGCACCGCCCACATGTAAAACAATAACAGCAGAATCCAATCACTTGTGAACTTGCAGTTGTATCAGTAGGTGAGGTGAAACTCTGAATCCCTTCCCACATTGAGAGCAAGTGAATGGTCTCTCCCCAGTGTGAACTCGCCGGTGTCTCAGTCGGGTGGATGAATCACTGAATCCCTTCCCACACTGAGAATAGCTGAGTGGCTTCTCCCCAGTGTGAACCCGCTGGTGTTTCCGCAGCTTGGATGAAACACTGAATTCATTACCACACTCAGAGCCGGTGAATGGTCGCATCCCAGTGTGAACTCACTGGTGTCCAAGCAGGTTGGATGAATCACTAAATCCCTTCCCACATTGAGAGCAGCTGAATGGTCTTTCCCCAGTGTGAACTTCGCTGGTGTGTCTGTGAGTGGGGTGAAACACTGAATCCTTTACCGCACTGAGAGCAGGTGATCAGCCACTCCCCAGTGTGCATGCTTCCAGCTCTGATAGGAATCTGTATTTCTTTCCACAGTCCCCATATTTGCATGGTTTCTTCATGTTTTGCATCTCCTTGTGTCTCTCCAGGTTAGATAATCAGTTGAAGCCTCATCCACAGACACAGAAAACGGGTACATTCTCTCTCCGCTGTGAATGGTGCGATGTTTTTCCAGGTTGTGTAACTGGTTAAAGCTCTTTGCACAATCAATGCAATGCATCTAATTCCTACTACAGGTACATGTGGATGAGGCCCAGTTTGGAAAATACATAGGCTCCCTCCAATGTAGTGTAAAGGATCTCGACTCTGAGAATTGGGGGGCGGGATTCTCTCAGCCCGGGGCCGGGCCGGAGAATCCCCACGACCGGCGTGAATCGCGCCCTGATACCCCAACGCCCCGACGCCGGGACGTGATTCTCCGCAAAGCGGAGAAACGGCGCCATTGGCGCTGGCGTGGTTGGCACGGCACAGGTCAGGGGCCACTCTACGGGGCCCCCTGGCCATCGTAAAAAACCCGAGTCCCGCCGGCGCCGTTCACACCTGCTCTCAGTCGGCGGGACCTCGGCGTTGAATGGTCCGGATGCGGCCTGTGGGGGGGGGAGGGGGGGTTCCGATCCCGACGGGGGGCCTCCGATGTGGCCGGGCCCGCGATCGGGACCCACCAATCAGTGGGCTGGCCTCACTGGCTGGGGGCCACCTTTCTTCCGTGCCAGCAC
Source organism: Scyliorhinus canicula (assembly GCF_902713615.1). NCBI lineage: Eukaryota > Metazoa > Chordata > Chondrichthyes > Carcharhiniformes > Scyliorhinidae > Scyliorhinus > Scyliorhinus canicula. The sequence goes on from NC_052160.1 coordinate 114,338,701, forward strand.
CTGTAGCCCTGCGCCATGTTGCGTCGGGGCACGCACGTTGAAGGGAGCCACTGCGCATGTGCGCGTTGGCGCCGGTGACACTGCGCATGCACGGATCCCTCAGCACCCAGTTGACGCCAGGATCAGCAGCTGGAGCGGCGTGAACCGTCCCAGTTCCGTGCTGGCCCCCTGTCGGGGCCAGAATTGCTGATCCTGAGGCCATGTTGATGCCATCGAGAAATGCAACGGCGTTTTCAACGGCGTCAGTACTTAGCCTCAGGATCATAGAATCCCACCCTGGATAATTGCCTCCCTGGGTTGCTTGATTGATTGTCAACTTGTAGTCCCCACATATCCTCACTGACCAGTCTGGCTTCGTTCAGGGACTATGAGCGCTACCCACTCAGAGATTTGCACAGGTTTAGTAATTTCCACTTCCACCAGAGTTCATCTTTCACCTTTTGATACAAGGTGTAAGGGACACTTGCCCTGAAAAATGTTGGCGTTGAGTCCAGATCAACATATAGTTTAGTCTTCATACCTTTTATCCAGCCCAACTCAATGTGGAACATGTCCTTGTCTCTGTACAGAAAGTTCTGGATAACACTGCTTGAAATCTTAAAGATCGGCAAACAGTTTAATTTAATTCACTGCTGCCAGTCCTGTCCCATCAGGGTTTGTCTATGCCCCTCTACGATGATCAAAGACAGCTGGGCCTCTTGTCCATTGTGAGGCATTGGTGTACTGATGGTCCTCAGCATTTTCAGGGTTTCTCCATATCGAGGGCCACCGTACTGCACAAATTCAGGGACTGAACCCCTTCTTGAATGCAGTCGATAGTTTGCTCCCTTACAACTGTGACCCATGCCCTGGTGTCAACTTCCATCTTCAAGGGACATCCATTCACTTGCAGGATTATCTCGTTTGGGCTCTCTTGCGCACTTCTATGACATTTAGTCGTTACATGTCGTGCTCCACATCAGAGTTCTTCTCCAATTGGTTCAGTGGTGTAGTGACTTGCTACTGCTGATGCTGTTTTATTTTTTGAATTGGCGTGCTTTGATGAGCACATCAATGTACCTGGATATGGCGTCTTCAAATGCAACGAAAACAGACAAACCTGCGACAATGGCATTCTTCCTGGGGGTGGTCTCCACCACAATGGTAACAATCTACTGTCTTGGACTGATAACCCGTTATCTTCACGGTTCTCTGACTTTGGTCCTGTCCCGAGGACTGTGGTTGATTCTCTTCTGTGACTGTCGGTTTTGCTGCGCGCTGTGGTCACACTGCCCCACAACTGGTTTATTTCCACTTCTGGCACACTTTGGAGCTCAGATGTGTCTTTTCCGGCACTCTCATTCATCTGGGCTATCTCAATCACTTTATTTAATGTGATTTTTATTTCTGCCAGGAGTTTTTCTGGATGCTTAGTTTGTTAATCCTGCAGACCATCTGGTCACGCAGCATATTGCTGAGTGCTGTACTGGATTCACAATTCTCAGACATTTTGCAGAGCCTTGCTACAAGGGCAGAGATGGACTCTCCTGGGTCCCTTATAAAGGATATAATTTGTACAACTGTAAGATAATCGAGGATCTGGGGGTTAAAATGTTCTTTGCCAATGCCACTAACTGGTCGCAGGTATTGGTGTCTGGAGCTTCCAGGGCATTAAGAATCCTTATAAGTTGGAGTTTGCAGGTCCACAAATCATCAATTTACCTTTTGTTTTCCCTCCCTGCTCTTTCACTCGCTGCGCAAATGTAGTGGAGGCGTTTAGGGTACTGGCTTCAGTTTTCAACCCTTGGTCGAAAGTCTCTAAGTTCCCAATCATGGCATATTCACTCACTATTTGCTCCTGATTTCATGAACTTCTGAGGACTAGCAATTGATCCAGTTTACTCTCGTCGCCAATGTAGTAGCCTGAGGCAATTCACTGGAGACTTCCAGCAATGGCAAAGGGGGTCATTAACAATAGACACAGATAAATATTGATAGTAATCATTGGATAAAAGCTAATTATTGCGGATGCTGGAATCTGAAACGAAAGGGAAAATGCTGGAAAATCTCAGCAAGTCTGGCAGCATCTGTAGGGAGAGAAAAGAGCTAACGTTTCGAGTCCGATGACTCTTTGTCAAAGGTAGCAGACAGAGAAAGTGGGAAATATTTATACTGTGGAGTAGGAATGAAAGATGAGTCATAGCCACAGAAACCCAGGGAAACTTGGTGCTAATGGCCACAGAAACCAAGGGGAAAGAGTGTTAATGGCAGTCCCCAGAGAGGACAAACGATGTGAAAGGTCAAATAGCAGGGAAACTAACATCAGAGGATGAACTGTAGGTGTGGGGGGAGGGGAAGAGGGAAGCAAAGAGGAGAAAGGTGCAGGAAAGGTGCAGGAAAGAAAGAAATGGTAAAAGACAGTTAAAATCAAATGAAATCAAATGAGTCGAGGCGGGGCTGATCATCTGAAGTTGTTGAATTCGATGTTCAGGCCGGAAGGTGTGCCTAACAGGAAGATGAGATGTTGTTCCTTCAGTTTGCGTCGCGCTTCACTGGATCATTGCAGCAGGTCAAGAACAGACATGTGGGCATGGGAGCAGGGTCTTTTGTTAAAATGGCAAGCAACAGGAAGGTCAGGATCCTGAATGTGAACAGACCGAAGATGCTCAGCAAAGCGATCAGCCAGTCTGCGTTTGGTCTCTCCGATATAGAGGAGACCACATTGGGAGCAGCGAATGCAATACCGGATTGAAAGAGGTGCAAGTAAAACGCTGCTTAACCTGGAATGAGTATTTTGGGCCTGGAATATTAAGCATGGAAGAGGTAAAGGGGCAGGTGTTACATCTTCTGCGATTGCATGGGAAGGTGTCATGGGTGATGGGAGAAGTTTCTGTGGCTATGACTCATCTTTCATTCCTACTCCACAGTATAAATATTTCCCACTCTCTCTGTCTGCTGGATTGATAGTAATCAACTATTTTCTGATAGGTAAAAAGGCTATTTTAATGTAAATATTAAAGTCCAGTTTTAATACCCATTTTAAAATAAGGATTTCAGTACTCATAGCCTCAGGCCATGACATAACTGTTTAGCACAGTGCTGTTTAGCACAGGGCTAAATCGCTGGCTTTGAAAGCAGGCCAGCAGCACGGTTCAATTCTCGTAACAGCCTCCCCGAATAGGCACCGGAATGTGGCGACTAGGGGCTTTTCACAGTAACTTCATTTGAAGCCTACTTGTGACAATAAGCCATTTTCATTTCATAACACATAACTTCAACATAAGCACAAACGCCTGACACATGCATAAACTAATTGTAGATTAAAACAACATTTCTGCTGACAAAATGAACAAGCTATTGTTCTAATAAACAGATTTTCAAAGTCAGTTTGACATTAAGATATAAGCTGTACCGGTAATCGAGATCAAGGTCGAAGTAAGCACCATAGGAATATGAAGGCACCACTGTCCAGAATATGGATAAAGCAAAGTCAGCAGAAAACCAGTAAAAACCAGTCTTGATAATAGCACAAAATCACATTCCATAGCGTACACAAATATTCAAACATGAAACACTCAGAACTTATATTGCACATTGAGGATTGACAGTTAACCATCGAATCAAATGTATTTGATTCTCACCCACACCAATTAGGACAACATAGAGGTGTAGATAGATGGCTTCCGACTGATAAAATTCTCCTTAATTTTCCGGGATCACTCGATACTTTGATCCAACTATTCGCTATCTCTATTTTCACTTTTCCATTCTAACTCTTGAATTTCATGCAAGCTGTTTTGCTGTAAGCGAGAAACCATTTCTGTATTATTTTGAAAGTTAAATTGTTTATAAGTTACTTCTCTTTATGTCCTTTTGCCAGCCGGACTTTATCGAGAATTGATTTAAGTTTTTCTCAATTGTAATTAAGTAGAGGCAATAAAAGATTCTTATTTGCATCCGAGAAGTGTAACTCAAATTTCTACTGAGTTTTAGTGTTGCAAGACTTCACTAGATCCGCATGGTAGATCTCTACAAGTATGTACAGACGCAGAGCAACAATGATTACATTATTATTTCTATCTCTGAGGTCCATACTGTCCAAATCCCTGCTCCCAGGCCCTCGTGCTTTAACTCCATTGGTTGAGGTAGGTGCGCTTCCACGCAATTCGCCCTGATCCGGTGGACGACATGGGGGCTTGACCTTTCAAGGGGTCAAACTACACCAATCAACATGGCTGCTGAGAATATGGTCTGCTATTTTCCTCCCAGCTCCAGCTCTCAAAACTAATTCTCTCATTGGTTCCACAGTTCTGTCATCCCTTCAGATCCTTCCTATTCCAGGAAGCTCTACTTTCAATGTAGATTTCAAGTTGGAGCTCAATTTTCAGATACGGAACGCAAAGCCAGTTATATCTGCAAAGTGTACTTTGCATCACCTCCACTGCCACCAACTGCCCACCTCCGACACCCAACCCCCCCCTACCCAACCAGCGCTGATGAACTTCTCCAATAATTAGATCTGAATGCTCTAAACTCTTCCCACTCGCTAATCTTAATCTAAATGCTGAACTTTTTCTATTGCAATATTTTTGATTCCTACTTTCCTTAGTTGCTCTATCCTTGACTATCCTCTTGCTAACAATGTGTTCATGGAGAATTGTTTCTATTATTGTGCTGTGAGTTTATTTTTTGATTGTTTTTTTCTCCCATTTTATGGCATTTCTAGATTCATTAAATTTTTTTAGGTACCCGATTTTAATTTTCGTCTGAAATGAAGGGTTGGTATGTAGACTGGCTATTAGGGGCCATTGGATTGGATCGGGAAAATGAGTTGGTTTGAGGACTAGAAGAGATTATGGTGTTGGATGGGGGCCGTGAATTCACATGAGTTGGCATGAGGACTATAAGGGGCCTTTGGGATTGGTGAGTGCATGAATTGGCATGGGGACTCTAAAGGGACAGGGGGTTGTATGGGGCTATGAGTTGACATGGAAGTGGCTTGAGGGTTTAAGGGGCTATGTGGGGTGAAGGCTGGAGTTCCTAATAGATTTTAGTATAACTGGGGCAAAGTCTCAAGGAATTGAGATGGGCCTTCTAACCAGCTTGCCTGGCACTCTGCTGCCCCTGTGACTGTCTACATTATGTTCCTGGGTACGGCAGGCCCAGCTCTATCCCCCCCCCCCCCCCCCCCCCCCCACCCCGAGATCGATCCTGGATTTTCATGACTAAGGCAGGTAGATCCAGTTGGAAAATTTCTCACCTAGAGCTACCCACCTCAGTAACTAAGATCCAGGCCTTGTTTTCAGTTGTTCTCTTGTCGCAAACCATTGCAAAAAAAAATAAATCATACAGTTAGCCATGAAAGGGCAAGGTACAGGCTTGCTTTATGAAAAGAAAATAGCCCTTTCAAATTTGCTGGATGGGGTCTTCATTCGACTGCACAGATTAAATATTCCATGTAACTTGGAATTTGATATTTAAATCTGAACAAAGACCTATTTTTAAAAATTCCTTCTTCTGTGAAGAACATTGCCATTTACATTTTCAGACGTTTATGCTTAGGTCTACAGATATTGACTTTAAAAAAGATTGACACTGTTTATCCCTTCAGTGGAAGTAATCTAAACCATTCTGTTATCTAAGGGTTCGCAATAATTCATAGGTAGTCAATAATATAATCTGAAGTTCATGGCATTCTTCAGCAGGACAAGAGTTCCGTGTTATCTTTTGAATACCAGGTTACACAGAACAAAGTTCACACTGGTTAATTGCTATCCAGCTGAGATGGATTAAAAAAGAACCTGTTACTATTAACCTGTTCCTTAGTTTGTATCTGAGAGATAAATGAATATTTAAAGGAAGTGTGGCCAAATTCCCCTCCAACTCGATTTTCAAATGTGCTGATGACACCACCGTAGTGGGTCGAATTTCAAACAATGACGAGACAGAATACATCGACTTCAGGAAGCGTAGTGGAGTACATGCCCCTGTCTACATCAATGGGCATGAAGTAGAAAGGGTAGAGAGCTTCAAGTTTTTAGGTGTACAGATCACCAACAGCCTGTCCTGGTCCCCCCATGCCGACACTATCGTTAAGAAAGCCCACCAACGACTCTACTTTCTCAGAAGACTAAGGAAATTTGGCATGTCAGTTATAACCCTCACCAACATCTACAGATGCACCATAGAAAGCATTCTTTCTGGTTGTATCAGAGCTTGGTATGGAGCCTGCTCTGCCCAAGACTGCAGGAAACTACAAAAGGTTGTGAATGTAGCCCAGTCCATTACGCAAACCAGCCTCCCATCCATTGACTATTATCTATAATTCCCGCTGCCTCAGAAAGGCAGCCAGCATAATTAAGGACCCCACGCACCCCGGACATACTGTCTTCCACCTTCTTCCGTCAGGAAAAATATACCAAAGTTTGAGGTCACGTACCAACCAACTCAAGAACAGCTTCTTCCCTATCAGACTTTTGAATGGACCTACCTCGTATTAAGTTGATCTTTTCTCTATACCTTGCTATAACTGTAACATTATATTCTGCAGTCTCTCCTTCCTTCCCTATGCACGGTATTCATTGTTTGTACAGCGTGCAAGAAACAATACTTTTCACTGTATACTAATACATGTGACAATAATAAATCAAATCAAAAATCAAATCAAATCAAAGCGTTCACATGTAGAGGTGTTTTCTACATTGATTGATGTGCATAATTCTGTCATTTGTTCCAAGTACATTTTATTCTAGAATGATCTGCTATAGTAAATCTCAATTACATTTTTCACAGATTGAATCACCAGTTCTATAAATCTACTGATTTTGGCACGGTAAATGCATACTAAAGATGCCCGTGTTTTATGCAAGGAGACAGACATTTTGGACAATGAAAATGTTTAAAAAATGGACTGACAAAATCTATTAATAGTGAATTCCATCTTTGTTACAGCAATTTTTTGTTGCGTTATTCCTTTCAATGCATAAAGTATCAATGCTGCAAATATGCAACTAAAAAAGCCACATAAAAACTCCAGAATTTAAATTCATATGCACTCTGATTTATAATATTAGAAACCAGTAATAATGTTATACCATGTGCAGTCATGCACAGCAGGCAGCATCTCGATTTAAAAAGAAGGGATGAAGGCATTCAGAGGGGCGATTCTCTGTTTGGGAGAAGTGTGAAGGGGGTGATTGGAATGAACTTAACTTTCTTTAATGTGGTTGATGTTTGTAAACATTGTGGTTACAGCAATTTAGAATTACTGAACCATGGAAAAGATGAATGAAGCATGGCTTGCAGCTGTGTTTGTGGAAGCTCTTAATCACAGCCCACTAAGGGAAATGAAAGAATGGTTTGCAGCTCAAGGATCTGAGGGATTTAAATGCTGGTCACTGGTTTTCTCTTTCCAGGAATGGATACACGGTGCTACCTCTGTCTGAGCCAGTAGCTGCATGGACAGGTGAGTATTACAACAGTAATTCTTCTCACTTGCCCCGTCTGGACTGCTCTCTAGCTTCCAGACAGGTGTCTCTTTTCAGGGGGTTCTGTGGGGGGTCCCTTTATTTAGAGGGGTCTTTATGGGGAAAGTCTCCCAATTCTGAGGGTCTCTGTGATTCCCCAAATTTAGGTGGCCTTGGGGGAAGTCGTTCTATTCAGGAGGTCTCTGAGTGACGCCCCATCCAGGGTGTGTCTGTGGGAAGTGTAATGATATGCATAAGCAATTATGTAAATAGTGATGTAAATGACCACCAACCAGCAGGTGGCAGTGTAAATCTACCACATGACTCTGTACCCCGAGGAGTCTGGAGGTAGTCGTGTTAGTGGATAGTCATGTTTGCAGTTACTCCAGGATAATTTATCATAATTAGTAGTTCGTAATATATTCCTCATGGTTACCTGAAACATGCACTTATTTTATAATGAAACACCTTATCAAGTCAAGAACTAGACATTCTATTGTGCATCATTCCTACAGGCCAAGCACGAGAACGTAACATGGTACCAGAAATGAAGATCTACTAAGAAAACAAGATTCTTTGAAGATCCGAACAAATAAAGCTAACTGCTGAGAAGAAATAAAAAATAAAAAGTCTTCTACTAACCTCATGAACTACTGGCAACTCGCACTCAACGCACCGCTAGATTTCGAAGTCCAGGATTGAAGGTCTGAAGGCACTGGAATGTAGATGAGAATTGGAGCATATGTATACAGCAATTCACACTCAACGTTGCAGCTCTTGGTTTGCAGGCACAGCCTGATGAGAGACACATAGTGTTGCTGCTCACTGTAGCAGGTCCACAAGTGATATAAATATTTAATATGTTCATTTTCGATAGTGAGGCGGCTAGCAAGAACTTTTATGAAGTTGCAAAACAGTTCGATCGGCATTGCACTCCAAAAAAATGAAACGTACGAGTGCTATATATTTCACACGAGTACCCAGAAGACAGGCGAACCGTTTGATAGTTTTCTGACCAATTTCCGATTGAAAGCTCAGTCATGTAAATTTGCTATAAGCATCGATGATCTGCGATCAAATCATGTTTGGGATTTGTAACGACAGGTATGCGAGAGGCTGTAAAGGGAAAATGAGTTTCAGCTTGATGTGCTAATAAAATTTATCATGCCAGTAAGCTAGCTGCAATGCAGGTTAGCACTTTGAATCTCAAGCATTTTGGTGCGAAGATAGCAGAGGCAGCTGATTAGTGTTGTGGTGCATCAGAGTGCAAAACATGGCCCCAGCACCGGCAGCCATTTTAATAGACCAATCTAAATCTCCATTTCATGCAAGAAATGCAGCAATCGACATTTGCAATGGCAATGTCCGTCGTTTGGAAAGATATGTTCCAAATGTAAAGGCAAAAATCAATTTGCCACACAATGCTTTACCAATAAACAACGGAACAAATAAATTCAATCAACATAGTTGATGAAGCAAGCCTCAGACACACGTTCTTCGTAGACATGGGGTTGGATTCTCTGCCCCCCGACACCAAAATTGTGTTCAGCGATAGGGCAGAGAATCCGTTTTGGTGCACAAAATCGTGGAGTATGCCGCACCGAGTATCCACCGCCTCAGGCCATTGCCTGAGGTATGCGCCGCGATGCTCTGTCCCTGAGTGGCCTAAGTCCTAATGCCTTGGGACTCGTGTGGACCCGCCGTCCATGATCCTTGCGTGGCAGCTGCGGACTTAATCTGGGGCTGCCACAGTTGGGGGAGGGCCAATCGGAGGGCAGGGAGGCTTCTTTCAAGCCTGAAGCAATGTGTGCGGGCGGTCCGGGGCGTGTGAGCGGCCAATGCGGGGCACTATTTTGCCAGTCGAGGTCCACGGGCTGAGTCCGCCATGGAGCACGGCGTGGCCTCTGGAAGCTGCCGCCGTGCGCATGTGTGGCCTCTGACCTGGTGGTGTGGGGGGCCGTGTCGGCAGCTAGAAATGTGAGCTCTATGATGACTGCCTGCTAGCCCACAGCAGAACAGGGAATCTGTGGCCTTTTGACACTAGTTTTCCTGGTGTAAAAGACCAGTTTTCCTGATGGCGTGGGGACTTAGTCCCAAAAATGGAGAATCCAGCCCATGATTTCTCATGAAGACAAGGTTTACAGCAACAGTGAAGCAAATGCAAATGCTCCAAAAGACAGTTCCATTACTAATTAACAAAACATTAATTAACTTCAAACTCGACACGGGAGTGAGGACCAATTTTATCCGTTTGTCAGATTTAAAAGAGCTGAGAATTAAACCGTAAGTGCGGGTGCCAGGGCAGCGTGGCGGGAATTGCCTGACACTCCCGCAATTCTCCCACCCGGCGTGGGGGTCGGAGAATCGTGCCCCACATGTGAGATGTATATGTTGATGACACAATTGTCTGTGGATCAATACGGTAAGAGCACGACAGAAGGCGTGACAGAACAACAGACAGCACTTCAAAGTGCTGAAGAGCATTAAATAGAATGGCATAAAGTTAAAGAAGACAAATGACAGTTTAGTGTCGACAATATCACATTCTTGGAAGATAAACTTTCTGCAAAAGGTATACAACTTGATCTAGAAAAAATAAAGGCAATTTTGAATATGCCATGTGCCAATGACAAAAAACAAATACTCCGAATGTTAGGAATGATAAATTCTGTTGGAAAATATTTTGACCTGACAAAAAAGACGAAAATATCGGCAGATGCATGAAAAGGTGGGTTGGGAGCGGTGTTATTGCAATTATACAATGATGGAAATTGGCTTCTAATCGCCTGTGCTTCCAGGTCAATGTCTGACACAAAGCGCAGGTATGCTCAAATTGAAAAAGAATGTTTAGGTTTAATTAATGGACGTACCAAATTCCATGACTACGTATATGGCCTACAATTTAGTGGAAACTGACCACAGACCACCTGTCACGATAGTTTAAAAAAATCTGAATGAGATGTCCCCTAGGATACAGCATATGATGATAAAGCTACAAAGGTCTCATTTTGATCTTATCTACATGCCAGGTAAACATCTCGTAGTAGCTGATGCACTATAACGAGCCACAGGCATGGCAGAGATATATCACCAGATGAGGGTGTTCAAGTCCATGTGAATCGTGTCACAGAATCCTTTTCAGTACCTGATGACAAATCAAGACTGATAAAGGAAGAAACGACCAAAGATATAGGGCGCGATTCTCCCAGAGGGGGAGAAATCGTAAGGCTGGCATCAAATCCGGGCGGGTTTGACGCCAGCCCCCCCCCCCCCCCCTCCCGACCGGGAACCAATTCTGGTCCCCGGTCGGGGCTAGCATGCCGCCGCCGTAAACTCCGGCATCGCGGGCTTAACGAAATTCGTTAAGCCCGCTTGCCAGAGTTTGCGCCGGTTGACGCGTCATATGACGTCAGCCGCGCATGCGCGGATTGGACGACTCCAACCCGCGCATGCACGGATGATGTCATCGCGCATTTGCGCGAAACCCGCGCATGCGCGGGCCGGGATGCCCCTCAGCCGCCCCGCAAAGTGATACAGCGGGGCGGCGGAGAGACAAAGAGTGCGCAGGCATCGGACCCGCTGCCCGCGATCGGTGGGCACCGATCGCGGGCCCATGGCACCCTTGGCACGGCCGTGGTACTTTATGGCCGTTTTTACGAACGGCCAGACCAGGGGCGGCATTCTCCCCTACCCGGCGTGACGGAGGGTGCCGGCGTAGGGGAGTGGTGCCAACCACTCAGGGGTCGCGCCTCCCCAAAGGTGGGGAATTCTCCCCACCTTTGGGGGCCAGCCCCGCGCCGGAGCAGTTTGCACCGGTAGACTGGCGCAAACACCCGGCGCCGTCGGAAGCGGGGCTGGCCGAAAGGCTTTCGGCGGTCGGCGCATGCGCCGGCAGTGACGTCAGCGGCAGCTGGCCGCTGACGTCACTGCCGGCGCATGCGCGATGCGGGGTTCTCCTCCGCGTCCGCCATGGAAGAGGCCGTGGCGGCGTGGAAAGAGAAAGAGTGCCCCCCACGGCACTGCCCCGCAGAGTGAGCGGGGGGCCCCGATCGCGGGCCAGGCCTCCGTGGGGGCACCCCCCCGGGTCCGTTCGCCCCCCGCCCCCCCCAGGATCCCGGGGGCCCGCTCGCGCCGCTGAGCCCGCCGTTCCAGAGGTGGTTTAAACCTCGGCGGCGGGAGAAGGCCTCCCAGCGGCGGGACTTCGGCCCATCCGGGCCGGAGATTTAAGGTAATTTTTAAAAAAAATGAAATCCCGCCGGCGCCAGCTGTTTTCACAGGCTGCCGGCGGGATTTGCACAACGCCGGTTTTTGACCGGCGGGAGAATTATAAAACCTGCGGGAGCGGAAATAACGCCGCTTCCCGCCGATTCTCCGACCCTGCGTGGGGTCGGAGAATCCCGGCCCTGGTGTGTTTGCCATTCGTAAAAACAGCCGTAAAGGGCTGGGAACTTGGCCCATCGGCCAGATGAGAATCGCTGCTGGCCGTAAAAAAACGGCGGCAGCGATTCGTATCGGGAGTCGGGCGTGGGGGGGGGGGAGAATAGCGGGAGGGCGTCGGATGAGCGTGGCCGTAAAATGTTACGAGTCACGCTATTCTCCGCACCGTCGTGAGTGCGGAGAATTGCGCCCATAGTTTTTCAAAAGGTAATAAAATATCTCCATGAAGGATGGCCTGAAGGATCCTGCACCAACTATTATAATGTTAGGGCAGGGTTGAGTGATGCCAATGTTTTTTTTTGCTTCAACAACAAAGGATTGTAATTCCAGAATCGTTAAGGTCAATGATTCTTCAAAAACTTAATGAAGGGCATTTGGGAATAGAAAAGTGCAATCGGAGAGCCAGGGAAACAATGTATTGGCCAAGTGTCAATAGCTGCGGTAATGGTCGATAACTGCGTAACTTCCCAAAGGTTTCAGTGGAAACAGAGGAAAGAACAGTTGCGAATGGGCAAAATCATTCCAGCTCCATGGCAGAAGGTGGGAATGGATCTCTTTTATCAGGCAGGAAAGGATTACTTCCTAGCAATTGATTACTTTTCCAGTTTTCCAGAAGTCGTACAGCTCGCAAACTCTTCTGCTTGGTTCGTTATCAAGCACACTAATGATATTTTGACAATGGCCCATAGAACATAGAACAGTACAGCACAGAACAGGCCCTTCGGCCCTCGATGTTGTGCCGAGCAATGTTCACCCTACTCAAACCCACGTATCCACCCTATACCCGTAACCCAACAACCCCCCCTTAACCTTACTTTTAAGGACACTACGGGCAATTTAGCATGGCCAATCCACCTAACCCGCACATCTTTGGACTGTGGGAGGAAACCAGAGCACCAGGAGGAAACCCACGCACACACAGGGAGGACGTGCAGACTCCGCACAGGCAGTGACCCAGCCGGGAACCGAACCTGGGACCCTGGAGCTGTGAAGCATTTATGCTAACCACCATGCTACCGTGCTGCCCCATGTTTCAGAAGTCATGAATGGACAGGCGTCGCACATAATTACGATTTCAAACATATAACTTTGAGTCCCATGTGTCCGCAATCTAACGGAAAGGCTGAGAAAGGTATTCACATTGTGAAGCAGCTACTCAGAAAAGCCATGGTTAGCCAAGGAGAGACTTATCTCGCGCTACTGAGAAATCGAGCAGCGCCATTAATCAATGGGCTTTCATCAGCTCAGTTGCTGATGAACCGGCAACGTAGGACTACTTTGCCCTGTATTCTGAAGGAACCAGTTAATCGAAAACAAGAGAGGAAACATTTTTGTCAAAAAAGGAGGCAGAAGACGTATTCGGACGAATCCACAAGAAGGTTCCAACCATTCCAATAAGATGATAAAGTTAGGCTGAAAAATCCTGATGGGAAGGGATGGTTGAAGTATGCAAAGGTACTGCAACAGGTAGGCCCTACTTCATATCTAATCATCACTGAGGATGGAACAGTCTAAAGGATAAACCGGAGAGCTTTGCTGAAGGTTCAGCAACCTTTTGTTATGGAACCACAAGACCACGTTGTGAGCAATCCAAAGACAGTTGAAAAAGAAACATTTCAGCATGCAGAGTCAGGACAAAGTAAAAATGCACAAATTAAAGAACAACAAGAAACATCTACAACAACAAATGAAAATGAAACATGTTCACAAGTTCAACCTATGCTCAGAAGGTCAACACGACAAAGAAGAAAACCTGAGAGATTGAATTTGTGACGGACTGCAAATAGTTAATGTTCTTAAGAATTATGCATATCGTTAGAGAGGAGAAGGCTGAGAGGTGACTTAATAGAGACATATAAGATAGTCAGAGGGTTAGATAGGGTGGACCATCTTTAAAGGGTGCCCCAATCAGCAAGAACACTGTACTCTCTCCCACCCTCCCACGGTGATGGAGGACACCCTCCCCACAAGCTTCGCTTGCATTCTCCCCCCCCCCCCCCAACCATGGACATATTGGGGGGCACACTCCCCTCTCTCCTCCAAAGCCCCACCATGCATTATGCATATCCCAGGGCGCACTCTGAGTGCTTGCTCTATTGAGCAGGTGTTCTTTCTGACCGCAGTTTTTATAAAGAGGCTGCATCTTTGTTCCAAAAGCTTCCTAAAAAGGCCAAGTGCGGGGGCAGCACTCAGACAGAGCACTTGATCTTTTTAGGAAGCTGTTCAGAACAAAGAGACAGCATCTGTAAAAAAAAAAGCAATGGTTAGAAAGAACACCTGCTCAAAAGAGGAAGCACTTCAGAGTTAAGGGATCCCTGCAGAGCTATAAAAACAAACAATGTTAATCTCTCCTTTGAAATAGCCTCGACCTGTTAATTAAGAGGCTTGCAAAAGGAAATGGGCTATAAAATTGAATGTAAACGAAGCAGTTCAAAGTTTGAGGTTTCTAAGCATGCCAAGGGGCTTGTAAAAGTTTAAAGGGAGAAATTGATAATTAAAAACACTTCAAAGGCTTTCATCTTCTTCTGACAGATAATTGATTTTGACATGATGGGAGAAAATTTAAAGTTTTAAGACTGCAGAGAGAAAACTTATACCTTCTTCTGACAGATTTTTGAACTTGACATGCTAGGTGAGAGGCTGGGGGCTGGAGCATCCCAAGAGGCTGGTGAATTGGGCTTCTTGTTACATAATCACATTAAAATTTATGTAAATGGGATTTAGTATACTCTCGTCCACTCCGGCAGAGAACCTCATCAGAACCGGTGTGAACCTGATGGGGGCCGGAGGAGTAGGCCAGAAGACTCGCAATGGGTTTGACACCAGTGAGAATCCTGTTTCGGCCCTCCTGCATGATTTATGGGGCCAACACATTTCCTGCAGAGAATCGCCACCAAAGTTTTTGATTCTCTATCCTTTTCTTTTTCTCTCTCCAATAGTTTTTACTGAAGTTATAATGAAGAGCATCTATTTTTTGATGCTATTCATGGTTGATCATTGGTCCCAATATAAACCTCATGCAAATATAGAGGGGGTAATTGTTCAATTGTCCAGGGGGCATCTCCCAGCATCAATGCAAGAACAATGCAGTTTTTGGGCCAGTAAATTATATCACAATATGAACACCCCACAACTCTGTCCTTGGAAAATTAGCCATTGAGATAAGCAGTAGGGGATAAATAAAATATTTTATGGCCAAATTTATTGGGTGCGATTCTCCGCTGCCCACGACGGGTCGGAGAATAGCGGGAGGGCCTTCCCGACATTTTTCACGACCTCCCGCTATTCTCCCCCACCTCCCCCCCCCCCCCCCCCCCCCCCCCCCCCCCCCCCCCCCCCCACGGCCGCCCCACGACACAAATCGCTGCTCGCCGTTTTTTACGGCAAACAGAGATTCTCCCCAGGCCGATGGGCCGTGTTTCCAGGCCTTTATGGCCGTTTTCACGAACGCAAACACACCTTCTCTCACCGTTCGTGAAAACGGCCGCAAAGTGCCGTCCTGGATAACCATGGCACCGATTGGCATGGCCGCACCACGGCCGTGCCAAGGGTGGCATGGGCCTGCGATCGGTGGGCACCGATCGCGGGCAGCGGGTCCAATACCCGCGCACTATTTGTTCCTCCGCCGCCCCGCAGGATCAGTCCGCGGGGCGGCTGAGGGATATGACGGCCCGCGCAGGCGCGGGTTTGACGCATATGCGTGATGACGTCATCCGCGTATGCGTGGGTTGGAGCCGTCCAACCCGCGCATGCGCGGCTGACGTCATCGTGCGCGTCAGCCGCCGTGACCCTTGGCGCGCGGGCTTAGCGACGGTCGCTAAGCCTGCGATGCCGTGGTTCACGGGGCCCCGCTGCTAGCCCCACCCAGGGGGAAGAATAGGGTTCCGGGAGGGGGTGCGGAGGCTGTCGTAAAACACGGCCAGTTTCACGGCAGCCTTTACGACTCGCCGCATTTGCGGAGAATCGCGCCCATTATTCTTCAATTTCTCCCAACCTCCCCTACTTGATGATAGGGGAAGGGAGGTGAGTTGAATCTTTGAATCTTGACAAAGGTGCTGAGCATTTTCCCAGGCCTGTCTTATTTTTCATGTATGATCCTGTTCAATGGTCAGAATCGTCCACAGCAATGACTCCCCCCCCGCCCTCCACCCAGTAGCATCTTTTCCAGTGGCGAAGGTGGCCTGCCATTGTCAACGGGTTATCCTGTTGTTTACACCCTTCACCGCCGGGGAACCTATAGGCGGGGGTGGGGGGTCACGTTTCGCCGTGTGCGGGAGCAGAAGACAGCTGGAAAGTTTCGTCCAATAAGTGTGATAGTGTGTTGAACTGTGAGGTACATTAAAGTAAAGCCTAATCGCTCCTCACTGTAGGTCAGCCATGATCCTTATTGAATGGCGGAGCAGACCCGAGGGGCCGAATGGCCTACCCCTGTTCTTATTTCTTGGGCATGGGTACCCACAATCCCGTCAAGTTCGGAGGGGCCCTGTTTTTCCAAAATATGCCTCCGGTTGGAAAATCGGGAAATTCCAAAAAAGTACACAAGGACTGATCTAACCTAAAGATATATCTGTGCCATAAAAAGTCATTGATCGATGATAAGTGGATATCGAAAGGGAACGTGTTTGATAGTTTCATTTCTATTTCATGTTCAGCTAAATTAGCGGTCTCAGTTGAGATATGTTGATCGTCATTGGATTAAAACATTCAAGTAAACCACATCAATCTAATTTATGCTGTAAGAACACATTGTTTATTAGCTTCAGTTATTCCACAACAGGCAGCATGCATTTTAAAGCCTTTCTCCTCTAAACTTAATTCATGCAGGTTTTAAATCAGCAATAATTAGTAATGTGCGATCCCCGTAATGCATAGTTCAAACAACAGCCCATTGAATGGTACCGTGCTCCAGAAATCCTTTTGCTGCATTGAGAATAGTAAATATGCATTAGGTCAGATAAAATTAACTTTTGAATCTCAGGGAAATTTAAAAATTTTTTGAGTATTCTTTTCCTGATATATCTATAATAGCTTTGTGTTCGGGAAGGCAGAATCACATCAAACATTTTTCTACATTCGATCTACATTCAATCTAAATTGTGAAAATGTAGCAGATATTATAGGTTTTGAGGCAGTGAGAAAGGAAACCACGGAAGTAATAGTGCAGTCAGGAGATTAGGCAAAATATTCTGCCAAAATATGTCCCTCCTGACTTTTTTTTTACGGATCTGCCAAAGAAAACACAAATTAAGCTGGTCTTTGTTGTCTGCTGCTTAAAGTCCCTTGTGCACCGTCATGTGTATAACTGCGCATGAGGCATTCTCCATTAAATGTGAATTTTAATTGTGTTACAGAGTGTGCAGCTTCTGAAATTTTGCAGTCCTTTGAAATGATTACAAAAAGTTACCAATTATAAGGGTGATGTTGCTCTGCTGAGAATGTTGTGAATGTTCAGATGCATTCTGAAAGCAAGTGCAGCATCATGTTAGCTTTGCTTTTGCTCTTTATTTACCTCCGATTCAAGGGACAAGATGGAAACAAAAATCTCAACAACCGGTCTTCCTGGTGATTTCTGAAGCGGTGTTGTGAAATTGCATGGCCAGGATTCCCACCAGGATTCCATCCTCCCCGTCGTGGCCGTAATTTTGTGCCAGAGCCGGAGAGCCCACCCTTGACCCAATTTTTAGGTGAAGGGAGGAAGTCCCGCCTTATGTCAATCAACACTTGTTAGAGGCTGAAATGGCATCATGCCTGCTGGATACCCACTGACTCTTCGGACATAGATCACTTTTATTACAGGATGTTTGCCAAAACTGTCTGATGGCAAAGGTTGTTTGTAGAGACTGATTAAAAATCGTAAATTGTGTTAAAATTATTGATATCAAGGGCAGCATGGTGGCGCAGTAGGTTAGCCCTGCAGCCTCACGGTGTTGAGGTCCCAGGTTCGATCCCGGCTCTGGGTCACTGTCCGTGTGGAATTTGCACATTCTCCCCGTGTTTGCATGGGTTTTGCCCTCACAACCCTAAAAGATGTGCAGGGTAGGTGGATTAGCCTCAATAAATTGCCCCTTAATTGGAAATAATGAATTGGGTACACTAAATTTATAAAAATAAAAAGATTGTTGATATCAGAATTTAACAAATCGGAATATAAAGTTACCAGATGGACCGGTTGCTACAGTTAGCCTGGAAACACCCAAGTAAAAACCACCAACAACTAAGTCTCAACTACGAGCCTTCTTAACCAATCAGATTGAAGTGTTGGGAATTTAACATCATAGAGTCTGAACAGAGTGTCATACTTTGAAGTTAAACATCCAAATCAAAGGAGAAAACCTTGGGGGAAGTTTGGTGCAGACTCTAGACATATTTTGCTTCCAAAAATTGCAGCAAATGCAGAGTATATTAAATCACGGACCCAGGCTCTCAATTATGAATGCAACATCCAAAGTTCGAGTAGTTAATTTCAGGATAAGAATTAATTCTGTGTCAGGGCTTAACTGCAATGCCCATGCTATGATATACGAGAATTCCATGGACAGAATTGTCCACTGCCCCTAATGCAGGTTCTGAGGTGGTGGGGGTGGGGAGGGTAAAAATTAAATGGATGGGTCTGCCATAGGAACCAACCCGCCCAAACCAAATGCAATTTCACACTTGACTGGGCAGGGCCTTGGGTGGAAAAGCTACCTAAACCCACCCATTTAACTATTAAGGACCTTCAGAGCCTCATCACCCCAATCTCATTTTTTAGGCTGGCCAGATCAGTGGGAAAGTGGCATTTAAACTTTACCCTATCTCAGGCGGGAGGAGATTGGGGGCGCTTCACTGTGAAGGCACCCTCCAAGTTGGGACACCATCTACTCCCCCCCCCCCCAAGGACTTTGGAGCACCGGGAATTCCTATTGCCCCCACCCCAGCCTACCCCCTGATGCTGCGATCACCCACTCTTCTGATCCCCCCCCCCCCCCCCCCCCCCCGCCTTCCCAGGACATCCCTACCCTCCCACCCCAGGACTCTCGGGATTTATCTTCACAAAGGCCCCGGAACTTAGCCCGAGGCAGAGTCCTGCCGTACCACTCCCGATTTCTGCAGCACTCTGCCTGGCCGGGTTGAAGAGCTGCCGGCTGCTCAGATTGCCAACAGCTCTCATGGGCAGGTATTCCTTGCAAGGATGAGCATTTAATGGCAGTTGGAGTTTGAGAGCCAGTGGCTGCATGTTAGGCGCAGACTATGAATCAGTGATGGGTTAGGTACTTTTTGGCGCAGCCATTTGGGCGCGGCCGTCTTGGCGCGGCCGTTTTGGCGCGGCCGTTTTGGCGCCAACCGTTTTGGCGCCGGCTGTTTTGGCGCCGGACGTTTTGGCGCCAAAATAACATTTCTTTATTATTAGCCTCAGGTGAGTTGGCTGGTGCGGGTGCGTTGAGTTGGGTGCTGGTGCATTCTATCACCATCTGTTTATATATTGGCGTTATATATTGGCATTATTGACGTTTTGGCACCAAAATAACAGATTAGCAGATAAAAGAATACATGAAACTGTTCTTAAATTTGAAAACATGGATGCTATCGAGTACTTGAGGAGCCTTGCTCATAATTACCAAATGAACTAAACTAAAGGTTTTTAACTTTAGTTTTAACTAAATGAACTAATTTAAGGTTTTTAACTAATGAACAAATTTAAGGTTTTTAACTAAATGAACTAATTTAAGGTTTTTAATTTACAATAAAGATAAAAGAATACATGAAAGTGTTCTTAAATTGAAAATTTGAGTACTTGAGGAGCCTTGCTCATAATCACCAAATGAACTAAACTAAATGAACTAATTTAAGGTTTTCTGTCGTCTGCGCCCAAACGGCCGCGCCAAATTGGCTGCGCCCAACTGTCCCAATTGACCCTCCAAAGAAGCACTCTTCCTAAGCTCACTCCCCTGCTCGATCTCCATAACGCCGCACAATGATCATGGTCAATCAAACTAACCTGCACATCATTGGACTGTGCGTGGAAACCGTAGCACCAGGAGGGAGCCAATGCAAACACAGGGAGAATGAGGAAACTCCACACAATCAGCTAAGGCCGGAATCGAATCCGGATCCCTGGCATTGTGAGGCAACAGTGCTAACCAATGTGCCGCTGTGCCACCCATTTGGTGGATAAGTAGAGCTTGTAAACTGTACAATGTACAATTCCCCTGCCCGTAGGAAACCAGAGCACCCGGAGGAAACCCACGCAGACACGGGGAGACTGTGCAAACTCCACACAGACAGTCACCTAAGGCTGGATTTGAACCTAGGACTGGAGCTGTGAGGCTAACCACTGTGCCACCATGCCACATTGAACTTGAAGACTTGAAAACAGGTAAAAACAACACGGGAGTGCACAGAGATTTTGCACTACTTGAACTATCCATTTTAACCATTGCCTGTTGAAGACTTAAATGATGCAGTGTTCATGGGATGTCTTAGAAACAGTCTTACCCATAAGTCAAGGATATCAAAAAAGATGTGAAAATATTGATGGCAAAAACTTCAAGATAAGGCTGTAGTTGGTTGCTGTTGGATATTGGAAATAACTGGGAGAGTGGCACTGAATGCAAAAAATATGGGCTGTACCTAATTAGGACCGATTCAGACTTCTAGTGGATCAGTTTTCAGTACTAGTGTCAGCCAATTCTACAAATTTAAGAAATAATTCCCATCTTGTTGGAATAACAGTTACTCTCTAATACATTTGAATGAGATCACCTATCTTAACTTCTCAATTCCAGAGAATACAGGCCCATTCTACTTAATCTCTCCTTAAAGATCAATCTAATGAACAGTAGTTGCATCCCCTCGAAGGCAAATGTAAGTTTCTAAGGTAAGAAGACCAAAACTATAGATAGTACCCTGGTGTGGCCTCACCAAAGTATTGCATAATTTCAGCAAGACTTTTTTACCTTATACTCCATTGGTTTGACAGAATTTACAGTGCAGAAGGAGGCCATTCGGCCCATTGAGTTGGCATCAACACTTAGAAAGAGCACCCTACTTAAGTCCATGCCTCCACCCTATCCCCGTAACCCAATAACCCCACCTAGCGTTTTGGACACTAAGGGTCAATTTACCATGGCCAATCCACCTAATTTGCACATTTTTGGACTGTGAGCGGAAACCGGAGCACCCGGAGGAAAGCCACGCAGAGTGCAAACTCCACACAGGCAGTCGCCTGAGGTCGAAATTGAACCGGGGTCCCTGGAGCTGTGAGGCAGCAGTGCTAACCACTGTGCCACCATGCCACCCTTGCAACAAACAATTGCCTTCCTAATTGTTGCTGTACCTCAATGGCAATTTTTCTGTGATTTGTGTGGAAGGATAGCCAATCCCTCAGAATAGCAATGTTTATTATGTCTCTCACTTTTAAAAATATATATTTGCCGCGATTTAATGCCCACATTTGCTGTGAATGCAAACAACGAATTGGACACGCAATGTCACTGTGGTGTTCTTTGTGTTGCTTATTTCAGGATGGTTGGCGTAGTGTTCACAAAGGCCACAAAATAGCTTGAATTTACACAAAGCTATGAATTTATTAACACTACTAACTTGGATTCGACACGTACTCCTAAAGAATACAGTTGATTAATAACATCTAAACTACATTCATCTACAGTTAATCTCACTACTGATATAAACGATGTTCTGAACTCACTTACACTATCTATAATTCTGACTGCCCAGCGAATTCCTGCACATACTCTCCCACACGGCTTAGCATCACTGCCTGTTGTAACTCTCCCTCCCTCTAGTGGCTACTCTAGACACTTCATTAACCCTTGCAGTTCTTACAATTATGATAATACCACAATCACGAGACCCAGAAAACATGAATCTCACCTGCAAAATCGTGCTTTAAAGTTCTCTGCCCCCCTTCCTTGCTGCTGATGTAATGAGGTTCCGCCCAGGAAGGTTGGGAACTTCATTTCAATATATTTAAATTTAATTAGCGAGCTTCCCCCCTACATTAGGAATCCGTTCCCCCCCAATCCCCATCGCTGACACAACATCATGTCGGCGGAGTTTACAACAGGTTTGGCAAAACATGATCCAGGAATAGGGAACCTGTCCTCAATTATAGTCCTCAGGGGGGAGAGGGACGTACTGTGGCATTGGACAGAGGGGCAGTGGTAGGGGGGTTCCTCTAGGGAGCTTCATTGGATGGGGGGAAGGGTTCTCCTTACCATTTATAGGAGTTACCCTTCTGCATGTGGGTGGGGGTCCCCATGTCTGTGGGGAAGGTTCCCCTTGTGCATGTGGAGGGTGTGGGTGTTCCCCATTCATGTCCATTGGGGGGTCGGATTCCCTGGCGGGGATTCTCCCTTTAAGTTGCCACGCCCTCCGGAAACAGGCGGGAATCACTCCGGACTTCTTCCTCAAAAGTCTGGGGTGATTCTCCGTTTTCCAGGGGGCTAGCAGGCGGGACCCTGCTGTCCAGACTGCGTGGCCATGCATGCGATGGCGACCGCAAGCAGGTCCGGGCATGCGTGCAGCGGCCCACTTCAGCACGGGCGCCGCCAACATGGCGGTGCACACAGCGGGCCTGCGCGAAGTAAGGTAGGTCCCTCTCAGATCGCGATGGCCCGCCGATCGGTGACCCCTGATCGTGGGCCTGGCCACCGCTGAGGCCCCCCCCGGAGTCAGATTCCCCCCGCCCCCCCATCAGGATCGCCACTGCGGCTGTGGGTCCGAGCTCCTGCCGGGTGGTACCAGATGTAAACCACGCCTGCGGGAGTTTGGACGGTCACCCACGGAGAATCACCGCAGAGGCCTATTTCAGCGGCCCCCACAACCGGCGCCACGGCAAGCGCGATTGTCCGAATCGGCGGCCCGGCGCCGGAACGGCGTGGCGGGAATTTCCCACGCCCCAGGCGATTCTCCGACCCGGCACGGGCTTGTGAAATCCCGTGTCTGTTTGAGGGTGTTTGCCTTGTGCATGTGGGGTAGCGGCGAGGTTCCTGTGTTTTCTGTCAGAGATCGGGGCATCCTTTCTCTCAGAATTCCCCACCATCATAACAACCCATTTTGTTTTTCCAATCTTCCAACCCAAATTTGACAATTTTACACTTCTCCAAATGATAATCCATTGATTGGCCACATTTTTAACCAATCACTTAACCAGTCTATGCCTCTTTGCAACTTCTTTCTGTTCTCATCACAGGTTAGCTTCCACCTATCTTTGTATCATCAGAAAACTGTAATATGTTCATTGTAACCTGAACATTCATCGAGGTCATTCTTTGAGATTGTAAATAGCTGAGATCCAATCACTGATCCTTTGAAACTCCACTAATCACACTCTTGCATCCCAAATACTGTGTATTCCGACTATCTGTCTTTTAAAATCCATCAATTAATCCTTAATCCATGCTAATATGTTATCCTCAGTTTAAATGTCTCATTATCATTCGACTCTTGATGCCCCACAAATTCTTGTCTGTTCTTTGTATTTTCTACCATGAAGACAGATGAGAAATATTGTTTGAAATCTCTATCATTCCTTCAGCTCCAATATAATTTCTCCCGTCTCTGCCTCTAAGGGAATTAACTAATCTCCTTTTTTATATACTTGTAAAACCCTCTTACAATCTGTTTTTATATTGCTTGCTAGTTTAACCTCATATTCAGTTCCCTTTCTATCAATTTATTTTGTCATAGTCTGCTAATATTTGAAACCCACCTGATCTTCAGGCTTCCTATTATTTTTGGCCACATTGTCAGGTTCTCCGTTTAATCTAAGGCTATTCTTAACTTCTCTTAGCAGTGCCATACCCTTTTGAGTTGAATTTTATTCCTCAAAGAAACATATTTTTGTTGAGACTTATGAATGATTTATTTCAATATTTGTCATTGTTTATCTACCATTAAGGGAGCCAGTTAATTCAGCTGGCTGGACCTTGATCCTGATATTAACACATTCTGATATTTTGTTTGTAGACAATGTTCACCTTTATTCTGCTATTAACACCTACTCTGGCCAAGATTTGTGCCTGAATACGATTATTGCCACTGCCTATGCCTTGTATTCCATGATACCTTTGTAGTTTAATCTCCTCTGCGATCTAACCTATTTGTGCCCTTCTCTTTTGTTACACCTGACCTTACCCGCTTTTTCAACAGCATAAAGCCCATCACATTCTTCCCTGTATTCAGTTGCAAGGAAGAGTCAACTGACTCAAAATGTTAACTCTGGGCAGAATTCTCTGATAATGGGGCTAAGACCCCACGCCCGCGAGAAAACGGGCGCAAATCACTCTGGACTTTCTTGGAGAAAGTCCAGAATGATTCTCCGGTTTGAAGGGGGCTAGAAGGGCCCCGGAGTAGTCATCACAGCTCCAGCTGCCTATACGGGGGCCCTGCACTTCCGGCCATGGGTCCGCGCAACATGGCGGACCCACACAGATGGCTGGCCCCATAAATATAGGGCCCCCCCCCAGATCACGCCCACCAATTGGATGCCCCCCCGATCATGATCTCCCCGCCCCCCACCAGGGTGATAGTGGACTGGGTCCACAGCCGCCACTCCGAGTTCCCGCGGGTGGAACCATGAGTAAACTAGGCCGGCGGGAACTCGGCCAGTTGTCGGCGGAGAATTGCCACGTGAGCCTCTTTCAATGGCCCCCCACCGGCGTCGCCTCGAACACATGTGCACGACTGGTGGCAGTTCTCCGGTCTGTGGAGAATCGCGGGAAGGCTTTGGGCCCGAATGCAGGTCTGACACCCCATTCTCCGCCCCGCGGCGAGCCCGATTTCGGCACGGAGGCTCGGAGAATCCCGCCCTCTGTTTCTCGTTCCATAGTTGCAGACATACCTGTTGAGTTTTTCCAGAACTTTCTGTTTCTTTTATGGCTAGGTGTCTGGTGTGTGCTTCAGAATAACACCAACATCATGGGCTCAATTCCCATTCTGCCTGAAGTAGACGGAGGACCTGCCTCCTTACCCTGTCCCAAGAGAATAGAAGACAATGGCAAACCCCCATCGGCAAAAACAATATGGAGCACCTAAAAACAATGAGCCTAGTGTGTGTTTTTTGGGCTAGCACATTTGAATAAATGAATCTACCATTAAGTCTTTTAACCTAATCTCTCAATTAGCATCAGCCAAATTGACCATGTGTTCATAACTTGACTGGTTTAATTTTAAGACTACAATTTTGGGCTGAAGCACATTTCGCTCAAACTGAATATGGAGTTCTATCATATTGGTTGAATTTTCATGGAGTTGGGGAGAATCCGTGGAGGAGTGAAATGGCAGCCAGGACCCAATTCACTAGTGTTTGAAACAAACATGTTGGACTTTAACCTGGTGTTATAAGACTTCTTACTGCATTCTATGAACTCATAGGTGAAGCTATTTTCACCAATTTGCTTTGCCAAATCTACATGAAGATTAAAGTCTCCTCAATTATTGCATTACCCACAGGTTTATGTTAGTTTTTGTGGTTTTCTAAAAATGCTACTTTGTTCACAGTAAAGTGAGTGATTCTGCAGTTCACGGGCTAATGGTTAAAGGTCAGATTCTTCAATGAGGGAATTCTCAGACAATTAAACAAAATCGAGACGACTGGTTTGAGTAATAAAACTAAAACAGGAAAAGGTTTTCAAGTACTCAGCAGGTCATGCAGGGCATCTTCTGTGGGGAGAGAAGGGTACGGTTCACCAGAAAAATGTCAAAGTCCGGTTTTGGTCACATTTGGTGGGGTGTTTTGCGAGAACTGTAATGCTGAGACCCTGCCCTGTCCCTGATCACCTGAGGTGGGATGGGGGGGGTGCTCTATTGGCTTGTGAAACCCCTCCCATACCCTAAGGCCATCTCCTGGTCCACGATTGGAAACCAATGCAAAACGGTACCTGGTTCAGGCCTCGTAGGCGCGGCCGTTGACTCCTGGGCTGTGGCATTGGGATATTTAAATGAGCCTAATGTTTTATGCCCACGTGAAGCCTGATTTGGGCCTCTTCCGCGATTCGCCCAGGCACAATGCTATGGGAAAACTGTGTCCAAAGTTAGCTTTTAGATTGATGACCTTTCATCGAACGCAGTTATAATTTGCGTCAGATTTCATATTTAAAGAGTGTAAACCAAGTTACTGGAATAGAACACCTACTGTCGAGGTAAAGACATGGTACACTACAATATTCTAATAAAGAAATACTCTTTTCAACAAACATTTATGGTCAGAATAATAATATTTTCATTTGCAAAATAATACACAGACAACAGTAGCATCTATGGCGGCAGTGTTGATAGGATAATTATTGTTTTCTCAGCATCACAGTTAAACTGTTGGAATATGAACATTAAAAAAACAATTATTTAATGAAAAAAGCAAGTTGATCCAAATCTCTCTTTTTTCTTCTCGTGTCACAAGGCTTGAGGGGATCGTGGAACGTTATTAAAAACCGACCTGCCATGGTGCATATATGGCATTATAAGCCCACTCACGGCATGATTGATGCCATCTGCATGTCAATGATACGTGACATCCCAACACATAAATTACCTATTAAATATGTTGCTCAAAAGTAGGGTTGCAGCAGAAATGATTTTTGTCTATTTTTAGGTTAATGTTTGCCTCTTAAATCTAGTCACGGTTCATAAAGCGGTCAACAGCTAGCAAAGACATTGGGGGGGAGTTTTCTGATGCTGCCTGTGGCTGGGATTTTCAAACTCCGCTTCATTTAATGGACTATTGGCGGCATCGCCAAATTTTCCTTTGCCGCTCACGGCAATTCCCACAGCGTGTGGAACCGCAAAATCCCTGCTGTGATTTATTAATTCTCAGCTGATTGGTATCCCGAGCAATGGAAATATTTATTGCTTATCTTTCATTACACTGAGAAGGAAGCGGAGACCTTCTTCTTCAAGGGCTGATAGCAATTTTGATACAGCCGAGTGGCTTTTTAGGCCACTTCACAAGGCAATGAAGAATAGAATTGGTATGGAACCATGGAAGGATACAAGGTTTCCTTCTCGAAAGGACATCAATGAACCAGTTGGTCTTAAAAACAAGCCCATTGTAAATTTTTCGGGCATCAGCTTTTTAATGACCAGATATGTATTTTGTAAAACTAAATGCTGGAAATTCAGAAAATGGTGGAAACACTGAGCAGGTCTGGCAGCATCTGTGGACATGCAAACAATGTTTACGCGGCAATCGCCCAGGAAGTGCAAACCTCCGAGGCGCGATTTTCTTGCACAATGTCTGTACAACGCATGTATTCCTTAGTCACCATAATAACACCAGGGAAATTCAAAACAAACCATGGTTTGTAAGAATTTTCACAATACCTGCACTGGGAATCATCCATAAATGCCTTTTAAATAGCCAACAGGAGATGGTTTCGACTCCCTTACATCAATACAGAAAAAGTTAGAAGAATTAAAATCACTTCTGCCTTCTGGGCAATGATTGCACAGATCAACACTGAACATTGCACCCCCCTGTCTCCCATGCAATTCCCCCCCCTCCCCCCCCCCCCCACCACCACAGGATTCCCCTACAGCTAGGAGTTATCTCACCGGTCACCATGTCAACACAGTTAAGTTTTGGTTATGGTCCCAAAAACAAATGACTTGACTGGAACCTGCGTGGATTTAACTCAGTTAAACAAATCAGTGGAATTTCAGTCCCACCCATTAGCCCTATGGATGAGAGCCTTGCTAACTTGCCAAGAGCACTTTATTTACCAAATAGCAAGCGAATATTGGGTTCTGGGACTTGCCTCTGAACAAAGAATCCAAATTGCACACTTATAATGCCCTTCAATTGTTATTGTTTCCACAGATTGTGCTTTTGGAATTGTATCTGCTGCAGAGATTTTGCAGAGAGCAATGCCCAGCAATTCAGAAAGCACAGAAGGAGTAATAGGTCATTTGGATGATATACTCGTACATGGGTCCATGAATGAGGAGCATGATGGCGGGGTCAGAGCAGCCCTGAGAGTCTTACAGGATGCAGGCCTATCACTGAATGAAAAATCACCCTCAGGATGGTGAACTAAGTAGACAAGTTTCTACCAAATTTATCAGAGCTCAACGAGCCCTTGCTCTAGCTTTTGAGACATCATCAGCAGCAGTACTGGAACAGGGACCTGCAAAATGCTTTTAAAAGGATTGACTTTTAATCTCTTCTGAAATCGTGACACATTACCACCCAGATTTATCGACCATAGAGCGGCACATGCAATATCCACAGATCTGGAGACAGTATGAAAGATAACAGGTTCAGAACAGTCTACTCTGTGCCTGGGTAACCAGCGGAAACAGAGCGACAATATGCCACAATCAATAAAGAGGCTTTGGCAACAACATGGGCATGTGAAAACTTTTCAGACTCTGTTATTGGATTGCTTTTCAAAATTGAAATCGACCATAAACCACTTCTGAATTTGGAAGCAATTGCAAAGATTCTGCCCAGAATCTAGCAATTCAGCTTAAGATTGATGAGATATGACTCCATCATAGAGTAGGTGTAAGGGAAATGTCAAAAAACAGTGGACATACTGAATACCATCAGAAGGAACTAAACAAGCTGACTTAGATTTGAACGCAGAGGTGGATGCATATACGTCCTTAATCACTCAGCGCTCACCAGTTCTTGCAAGAAAGTTGCAGGAAATAAAGCAAGCCCAGAAATAGAATGACAAAATGTCTTCAAATCCAAACATATTGTCTGGAAGAATCCACAGTAATAAGATATTATGCAAGTATTTTGAACAATGTATGCACCTCACTGTCATTGATAATTTACTGGTCTTCAACAAGAGATTAGTCATACTGAGAGCTCTTCAGTATGAAATTCTTCAAAGACTTTACCAAGGGCATTTAGGAATTGCAAAGTGTTGTGGGAGGACATAATAATCAGTCTGGTGGCCAGGAATACTGCTCTCTATAGAAGAAATACTTTCTAAACTGGCAGGAACGAAAAGGACCACTATTCCATATTTATTTACCGCAACAAGTGCCAGACTTAGCCTTATCCAATTTAAGGTGGTTCACTGGGCTCACATGACAGTGGCCTGGATGAGCAGATTCTTTGGAGTGGAGGAAAGGTATGTGAAATGTGCGGGGGTGGGGGGGGGGGGCTTCAAATCATGTCCATATGTTCTGGGCATGCCCAAAATTGAGGGGATTTTAGCAGGGGTTTGCTGATGCCATGTCCACAGTATTAAATATGAGGGTGGCAATGAGCCAGAGGTGGCGATATTTGGGGTATCGCAGGACCCAGGAATCCAGGAGGAGACAGAGGCGAATGTTCTGGCCTTTGCTTCCGTGGTGGCCCAGAGGCGTATTGCTGGCATGGAGGGACTCACAGCCCTCGAAATCAGAGACCTGGCTTTCAGACATAGCTGACTTCCTCTGCCTGGAGAAAATTAATTTTGCCATGAGAGGATTTCTGCTGAGGTTCACCCGGAGTGGCAACCATTCGTCGACTTCCTCGCAGAGAACTAATCGTCAGCAGGAAGGGGGGGAGGAGGGGAGGGAGGGGGCTAGGTCAGCATAGGTTAGGGGGGTGAGTATTGGCAAGACCTGTGGGAGAGGGAGGTGGAATTTGCACTATGTTTATATTTTTCTTGTTATGTATATTGTTGATTTTGTTGTTGTTGAAATGCTAAAGAAATACCTCAATAAAACGTTTACTTATAAAAAAAAATACATACTTATTTTCCATCAGGGGTGTGAGGGCTCTTGGGAATGGACTTCTTTGAATTCAAGGGGAAATCGGGTCATTATTATTATCCTCAGTGGATTGAAGTTTCTGAGACAAATAAAGGGAAGATACAATCATTGAAAAAACTCCAGAACCAAGATTGTATAGGGTTGTCACAAACCAGTGTATCATAAAGTGAAACAATTTATAAAGAGAAATGGAAACTTAGATGGTGACATAGAAAATAGGAGCAGGAGCAGGCCATGTGGCCTTTAAAGCCTGCTCCGCCATTCAATATGGTCATGGCTGTTCCTCTATCTCAACACCATATTCCAGCACGCTCTTTGACACCTTGGCACCTTTAGAGTTTAAAAGTCTAATTCATTTTTAAATATATTCAATGACTTGACCACCACACCCTCTGTGGTAGAGAATTCCACATATTTACCACCCTCTGAGTGACTAAATTTGTCCTCATATCAGTCCTAAATTGCCTACCCGATATCATGTGACTATGACTGCTTGTTCTAGCCATCTTGCCAGCCAAAGGAAGGTACATCCGTACAGCCAATATGTCCAGTACTGTCAGAATGTTATACATTTCAATTCGACCTCGTCTCATTCTTATAAATTCCAATGAATACAAGTTTAGTCGACCCAACCTCTCCTCGTACAACAATCCTGCCATCCCAGGAATCAATCCAGTGAACATTTGCTGCCCCCCCCCCCCCCCCCCCCCCCTCTCTATGGCAAGTGTATTCTGCTTTGCATAAGGAGACTAAATCTGCAAACAATACTCCAGGTATGGTCTCACCAAGGCCCTGTGTAACTGCAGTATGACATCCCTGCTCCTGTACTCAAACCCTCTTAAATAAAGGCCAACATACCATTTCCCTTCCTAATTGCTAGCTGTATCAGCATACTTATTTTCAATGACTGATATACTGGGACACCCAGGTCTTCTTTGTACATCAACATTTCTCAATCTATCACCATTGTTTTTTTTTTAAAAGTTCAATTAAGGCACAACCCTGCATATCTTTGGGTTGTGGGGGTGAAAATCACACAGGCACAGGGAGAATGTGCAAACTCCATGCAGACAGTGATTTGGGGCTCAGATCGAACCCGGTTCCTCAGTGCCATGAGGCAGTAGTGCTAACCACTACGCTACCATACCACCCATCTATCACCAATTAAATCACACTGTCATTGTGTTTCTCTTTCCGAAGTGGCTAATGTCACGTTTATTCACATTATACTGCATCTGCCATGTATTTGCCCACTCACTCAACTTGTCTAAATCACCTTGATGTTACTTAACATCCAATTTAGCGCTCACATGCTCACTAAGTTTTGCGTCATCAGCAAACCTGGAAAGATTACTTTTGTTTCCCTCATACAAAGCATCAAAGTATAATGTGAATAGTCGGGGCCCAAGCACTGATCCCTGCTTGTTACTGCTGCCACTTTGAAAAAGACCCATTTATTTCTACTCCCTGTTTCCCGTCTGCGAACCAATTCTCAATCTCAAAACTCCGACCAGTTTTTCAAACATGATTTCCCATTTATAAATCCATTTTGACTTTGTGTAATCCATTGATATTTTCTAAGTGCCCTGTTATTGTATCCTTTAGAATAGACTTTAGCTTTTTCACTGGTACACATGCTCGGCTAACCGATCTGTAATTCCATGGTTTCTCCCTCCTTCCTTTATTGAAAAGCAGGGTCACATTTGCCACCCTCCAATCTGCTGGGACTTTTCCAGAATGTACAGAATTTTGCAAGCTGACAACCAACACTTCCATTAATTGCATGGCCACTTCATTTAGTACCCTGGGATGTAGATCATCAGACTCTGAAGATTTATTGCTTTTCCATTAATTTCTCCACCACTATTTCCCTGCTAATCCTAATTTACTTCAATTCCTGCTTCACACTAGACGATTGATTCCTTAGCATTTCGGGGAAGTTATTTGTGTCTTCCTCAGTAAGGCAGAACTGAACTAGTTGTTTAATGGCTTTGCCATTTCCTTGTTCTCGGTTATAAATTCTCCTGCTTCAGGCTGTAAGACATCTGTCTTCACTAATCTTTTTATTTTTATATACTTATATAGAAGATTTTACCGTCTACTTTTATATTACTTGCAAGTTTACTTTGATGTTCAATTTTTCCTTTTAATCAATTGTTTGTCCTTTTTTAAAAATAAATTTAGAGTACCCAATTATTTTTTTCCAATTAAGGGACAATTTAGCTTGGCCAATCCACCTAGCATCTTTGGGTTGTGAGGAAGGAACCCACACAAACACGGGGAGAATGTGCAAATTCCACACAGACAGTGACCCAGAGCTGGGATCGAACCTGGGACCTCGGCGCAGTGAGGCAACAGGGCTAACCCACTGCGCCACCGTACTGCCCTTTGTTTGTCCTTCTTTGCTGGATTATGAACTTCTCCCAATCCTCAGGCTTGATACTTCTTCCAGCAACTTTGTATGGCTCCTCCTTGGATCTAATACTGTCCTTAATTTATTTTGTAAGCCATGGTAGGGCCTTTTTTTGTGTGTTTTTGTGCCAGGAAGGAATGCATAACTGTTGCAAGACACACATTAGTTCCTTAAAGATTAGACATTTCGTATCCTGTTAATGGAAGTGTTGGTTGTCATCTTCCAAAATTCTGTAGATTCTGGAACAGTCATGATTTTTAATGAATAAATTTCCCGAATCTCTCTTAGCCAACACTCACCTCATACCTTTGTAGTTTCCTTTGGTTAGTTTGAGATCAGGCTTCTTCACTTTCCATCCGAATGAAGAATTCTATCAAGTTATGGTCACTGTTCCCTGAAGGACCCTGAACGAGAAGATTATTAATTAATTCCTACTCATTGCGTAATACCAAATCTAGGATAGGATGTCCCCTAGTTGGTTCTTCAAAATATCGGCCTAAAAAAAGTCTGGTACAAAATCCAGGAATTCATCTGCCACAATATTGCTGCTAATTTGATTTGCCCACCAACATGTAGATCAAAGTTACCCCTGATTACTGTGACACTCTTTTTACATGCATCTCAAATTTTCTATTTAATGCCATCCCTAACTTACCACTATTGTTTGGAAATCTATAGATAACTCACATGAATATTTTCCACCCCTTGTTGCTTCTTACTTGGACTTTACTACGCAAAACCGGAAGAAGCGGAAAGACCTAGTAAAAGTTCTGCAGTCACCGAGAACAACAATCATATCAACTGAAGGGAGAGGACGAAATATTATCGACCTCAGAAGGAATTCAGATCAAAATCGGGGAGATTGTTGAGGCATCTCGGAGACTAACTCTGTGAAGGCTGAGGATGGGATTTTCCAGCTGTTCCCACTGGCGGGATCTTCTGTTTCTGCCATTGGCAATTCCCGCCACCACGGGTTCCTCACGGAGAGTGCAAACAATGGGAATCCCCATTAACTGTAGGGACCGGAAGATCCATTCCCTGGCCAATGGAGGGGTGCCTCCACCACTGCAAAACATGCCATGGGGAGGGGGGCAGTCACTTGGTGAGAATTGGGGGGGGGGGGGGGGTGATGTTGAAGGATGTAAATATGATGAGGACAAAGCCTTGGGGGAGATGTAGAGTAAAGAATTAACATCAGGAGCATACATGAAGCTGATGTAATACTGATGTCAGATCACATGACTGGGAAGTAAGAGAAATCTTGAAAAGAGCCGATGCTCTTACCTCATGTGATGACCCAGATGCGTAAGTACATACGAAAAATAAATAGTCCTGGCCAAAAGGATTCTGGACTCTGACAGCAATTTTGGGAGACTAGATAATCCCCAAACCCTGACGAAAACCCTACTGCACGACAAAACAACATGATTCAAAGGAGACATTCTGTTCCAATCGAAGAGTATTTTAAAGAATTTGCGGTAGAATTGACTTCAAATTTCTGGAAAGAGTGAATTGATTTGAACTTTCCTGAAACAATTTAGCTTAATTAGCAGTCAGTGGGTCAAGGAACATTCTATTGTTCAACATTATTTACAAAGTGTTGATGTTCTTCTTATAAAGTGAGACTTTATAAGTCACTTATATAAGTGACTTATAAAGTCAAACCAGGTTTAGCACACTGGGCTAAATTGCTGACTTTGAAAGCAGACCAAGGCAGGCCAGCAGCATGGTTCAATTCCCGTACCAGATGCCCCGCACAGGCGCCGGAATGTGGCGACTAGGGGCTTTTCACAGTAACTTCATTTGAAGCCTACTTGTGACAATAAGCGATTTTCATTTTCATTTTTCATTTTCAAGTTGCCCACTTTAATTAGAACTACCAATGCATTTTAAAGTATCAACGTTCAGCCTCTCAGATCATTGAAGAGTAAGGGGTTTCCTACAACAGCTGGTCACACAGATAGTCAAATGGTTTGTTCACCTGAACTGTTTAAAAATGTAAGTGCCAGTAAGTAGACTGGTAATCTGCTGACTGTAAGAACAGCTGTTACAATAGCCAGCTGGCTTTATAGGCTCAACATATGTTCTGCTTCGATCAGTTTACCAACACTTCAACAAATCTTAAACATTGTTGGTGAGCTGATCATTTGCCACTTGCATGACCAATTGTTGCAATGATCAGCTCGATGCACCCCTGAATCTTGGAGAGTCTGAGGGAGACAGAGCATCAGCACTTTAAAAACAAGATGAAGATGTAGATTAAAATGATGGAATAATGGTGAGGTGGGTTGGGGGAGAGTGTTCGGGGGAGGGGGAGAGAATGGTGGTGGTGGGTGGGCAGGAAGTGGTTGTGGGGAGAAATTGACTGAGATTGTCAGGAAAATACCTCCCTCTCTTGCCTGCAGCTGATCTTTTGCCATTTATTGTGACTTTTAATTATCTCTTTGCCATGGCAAAATTGTTGTTCTCCTGGAACAAAACTGGATTCTTTGATCAAGTGGGATTGTAGCCACCTTTTGAAAAGGGGGATATGTCAGAAATCTACAGAGAAGTAACCCATCCTGTCTGACACAGGGAGGTCTGATGCCATAAAGTATGGGAAAATATGTTTCCATTTTGTCTTGTTGTGACTTTGTTCTTGGTTGTGCTTTGCGTGAAATCTGTGTGCAGTAAATCAAGTCTATTTAGATTAATGCTTCTCTTCATTTCACAAGGATAAGCTTTAAAAACCATGATGACCAAACTTTTTGAGGTTAAAATAAAAACCCTCCTCACATTTAAATCATTAATATCTTTGACTGGGAGACTCAATAAAGCTCCAGTAATACAAAATAATTAAAAGTTAAAAGCATGAAATGATGAAGAGCAACAAGGTTACCGTAGCCCCGCTAACTCAATGAAGGTCGAATAAACAGTTAATAGAATTCATAGTAATTTATACAGAATACTTTATACATTTTAATGTGATGAAAAACATGTGACTGTGCCAAAAGCTACTCATTCATCACTCAGGAGGCTAATGTGTTGCATAAGGGGCAGATTTGACTGCAGGGTTCTCGCAACATTACTGACATTACAAAGTCAGACTTCTTCCAGAGGCTTAGAAACCTATACTCGTCAAAACATGCAGGGTTATTTTAACACATAGGCCAAAATTTTATGCAGGTGCGCACCCGACCAAACCTTGTGGTAAATCGCCCGAGAAGATGCCGTCATGCGCCCTGGCACCATGGTGCCCTCCCGCAAAATTATGATTAGTGGGCGCACTTGTGAGTCGGAAACACACCCGCCGACAATCAAAAGTGCAATCAAGTCCATTAAATATGGAAGTGTCATGAATTGTACGTGGTCTGGGTGCTTTTACATTTGGCGCACAGGCCAGTTGGCCAGGCGGCATTCATGTTTTTTCACCATTCTCGATCCCTGGTAGGATAAAAGGCCCAAATTTGTTTAATTGTTTGTTGTTTGTGTTTGGAGCATTCTTTGTATGCTGTTAGCGAACCCCCCCCAGACCACACCCCTGAGCACTTTTCATGCTGGCTGGCAGTTAATTGACCAGCCAGTGTGAAATCACCAATGGAGGGTGGGAGCGGGAGCGAATTGTGCTCCCGTCCCAAACATATAAGTCAGACTATAGAGTTTTCCTTTGAGCAATCGACAAAGCAATTGATTCATCTGTCTGCAGCTACAATGCACTTCAAACAATTGTATTTTTATCCGCAATTAATTGGTTATTTTTTATAAGACCATAAGACCACAAGACATAGGAGTGGAAGTAAGGCCATTCGGCCCATCGAGTCCACTCCGCCATTCAATCATGGCTGATGGGCATTTCAACTCCACCTACCAGCATTCTCCCCGTAGCCCTTAATTCCTCGCGACATCAAGAATTTATCTATCTCTGCCTTGAAGCCATTTAGCATCCCGGCCTCCACTGCACTCCGCGGCAATGAATTCCACAGGCCCACCACGCTCTGGCTGAAGAAATGTCTCCGCATTTCTGTTCTGAATTTACCCCCTCTAATTCTAAGGCTGTGCCCACGGGTCCTCGTCTCCTCGCCTAACGGAAACAGTTTCTTTGCGTCCACCCTTTCTAAGCCATGTATTATCTTGTAAGTTTCTATTAGATCTCCCCTTAACCTTCTAAACTCCAATGAATATAATCCCAGGATCCTCAGCCGTTCATCATATGTTAGACCCGCCATTCCAGGGATCATCCGTGTGAATCTCCGCTGGACACGCTCCAATGCCAGTATGTCCTTCCTGAGATGTGGGGCCCAAAACTGGACACAGTACTTCAAATGGGGCCTAACCAGAGCCTTATAAAGGCTCAGTAGCACATCGCTGCTTTTATATTCCAATCCTCTTGAGATAAATGACAACATTGCATTCGCTTTCTTAATCACAGATTCAACCTGCATGTTTACCTTTAGGGAATCCTCGACTAGCACTCCCAGATCCCTTTGTACTTTGGCATTATGAATTTTCTCACCGTTTAGAAAGTAGTCTATGCTTGGATTCTTTTTTCCAAAGTGCAAGACCTCATATTTTCTCACGTTGAATTGCATCAGCCATTTCCTGCACCACTCTCCCAAACTGTCTAGATCCTTCTGCAGCCTCCCCACTTCCTCAGCACTACCTGCCTGACCACCTAACTTTGTATCATCGGCAAACTTCGCTAGAATGCCCCCAGTCCCTTCATCCAGATCATTAATATATATGATGAACAGCTGCGGCCCCAACACTGAACCCTGTGGGACACCGCTGGTCACCGGCTGCCATTCCGAAAAAGAACCTTTTATCCCAACTCTCTGCCTTCTGTCAGACAGCCAATCCTCAACCCATGCCAGTAGCTCACCTCGAACACCATGGGCCCTCACCTTACTCAGCAGCCTCCTGTGTGGCACCTTATCAAAGGCCTTTTGGAAATCCAGATAGACCACATCCACTGGGTTTCCCTGGTCTAACCTACTTGTCACCTCCTCAAAGAATTCTAACCAGGTTCGTCAGGCACGGCCTCCCCTTACTAAATCCATGCTGACTTGTTCTAATCCGACCCTGCTCTTCCAAGAATTTAGAAATCTCATCCTTAACGATCGATTCTAGAATTTTACCAACAACCGAGGTTAGGCTAATTGGCCTATAATTTTCCATCTTTTGTCTTGATCCTTTCTTGAACAAGGGGGTTACAACAGCGATCTTCCAATCGTTCGGGACTTTCCCTGACTCCAGTGATTTTTGAAAGATCTCAACCAACGCTTCCGCTATTTCTTCAGCCACCTCCCTCAGAACTCTAGGGTGTAGCCCATCGGGGCCAGGAGATTTGTCAATTTTAAGACCTTTTAGCTTTTTTAGCACCATCTCTTTTGTAATGGCAACCATACTCAACTCAGCCCCCTGACCCTCTATAATTTTTGGGATATTACTCATGTCTTCCACTGTGAAGACAGACGCAAAGTACTTATTAAGTTCTCCAGCCATTTCCTCGTCTCCCATCACTAGCCTTCCGGAATCAGTTTGAATTGGCCCAATGTCTACTTTGGCCTGTCGTTTGTTTCTTATGTATTGAAAGAAACTTTTACTATCATTTCTTATATTACTGGCTAGCCTGCCTTCATATTTGATCCTCTCCTTCCTTATTTGTCTCTTTGTTAACCTCTGTTTGTTTTTGTAGCCTTCCCAATCTTCTGATTTCCCAGTGCTTTTGGCCACTTTATAGGATCTCTCTTTTTCTTTGATACATTTCCTGACCTCCTTTGTCAGCCATGGCTGTCTAATCCCTCCCCGGATAATCTTTCTTTTCTTGGGAATGAACCTCTGTACAGTGTCCTCAATTATGCATACAGACTCCTGGCATTTTTGCTCTGCTGTCTTCCCCACTAGGGTCTGCTTCCAGTCGATTTTCGCCAGTTCCTCTCTCATGCCCTCGTAATTACCTTTATTTAACTGTAACACCATTACATCCGATTTTGCCTTCTCTCTTTCAAACTGCAGACTGAACTCAACCATATTATGATCACTGCTTCCTAAGTGTTCCCTTACTTTAAGATCTTTTATAAAGTCTGGTTCATTACATAGCACTAGGTCCAGAATAGCCTGCTCCCTTGTGGGCTCCATGACAAGCTGTTCCAAAAAGCCATCTTGTAAGCATTCCATGAATTCCTTTTCTTTGGATCCACTGGCTACGTTATTTACCCAATCCACCTGCATATTGAAGTCCCCCATGATCACCGTGACCTTGCCTTTCTGACATGCCTTTTCTATTTCCCGGTACATGTTGCGCCCCTGGTCCTGACCACTGTTAGGAGGTCTGTACATAACTCCCATTATGTTTTTTTTGCCTTTGTGGTTCCTCAATTCTACCCACACAGACTCCACATCATCCGACCCTATGTCGTTTAGTGCCATAGATTTAATTTTGTTCTTAACTAACAAGGCAACCCCACCCCCTCGGCCCACCTCCCTGTCTTTTCGATAGGCTGTATATCCTTGGATGTTTAACTGCCAGTCCTGAACCCCCTGCAGCCATGTCTCTGTGATGCCTACCACATCATAATCATTCACGATGATCTGTGCCATTAGTTCGTCTACTTTGTTACAAATGCTACGAGCATTCAGGTAAAGTGCCTTAATGCTAACTTTCTTATCATTACAGATATTGGAAGTCCTAAGATGTCCAAAGTTATCCTTCCTTTTTGTTGAATTCCTAGTCTGCCTCAAACTTAAATCCACCTGCCTACATGTTATCCTCCTGCATATCTTACCATGGCGAAGGTGGAAGAAAAAGAGTGCCCCCACAGCACAGGCCCGCCCGCCGATCGGTGGGCCCCGATCGCGGGTCAGGCCACTGTGGGAGCACCCCCCGGGGTCAGATCGCCACGCCCCCCCCCCCCCAGGACCCCGGCGTCCGCCCGCGCCGCCAATCCCGGCAGTAAGGTAGGTGGTTTAATCCACGCCGGCGGGAGTGGCTTGTCAGCGGGCCGGAGAATCGCGGCGGCGGGCCTGCCGACCGGCGCGATTCATGACCCCGCCGAATCTCGGGTGGCGGTGAATTCGGGACACAGCGGGGGCGGGATTGACGCCGGTCCCGGGCGATTATCCGACTCGGCAGGGGGGTCGGAGAATCCTTCCCCATAATCCATAATCTCACAATTCCTCTTTAGCTATCCTACCACTCCACATACAACAACGAATGTTCCACCAGCAGAACTGCTAATAAAAAGTAATAGTCTGAAGGGGTTCTAACATGAGCCATATCTGTCCTGTAAAGCAAGTATTACTCTATGCCATGCTGATTTTAAGATGGATTGAGAGCTGTATGGGTCTTTCTTTGTTGTTTATTGGGGAATTGAGTCGTAGTGTTTAAGCAGTAATTATTCTTTTCGGGGATGCAGTTAAAGAGTTTAATCTTGTATTCCTAATAAAGTGTTATTTTAAAAATAACAATCCCAATTACTTCAAGCAATCACTCCTGGAGCGAATCATTATTCCCACACAGTCTTACAAACCAAAAAATTGGGATTTCGGTCCAGTATCCTAGCCAAAGTTGGGATCTGGTCTCAGATCATATAGGGTGGAGTGATAAGTTGTTCATAAACACTGGGACTACTTGAGGAGTAGAGAGATGCTCCAGCAGTCAATGTTGATATCAAGAAATGTTTTCAAACCAGTAATCACTGAAGTACATGCTTGACGTTTTATCAGCATAACTGATGTCGCTGTGGAAGCAAATAGCGATGAATAGCCTGTACCAGAAGAGATGCCGGTTAGGTTAGGTAGATTGGCCATGATCAATGCGCAGGGTTACGCGGATAGGGTGAGGGAGTGGGCCTAGATAGAGTGCTCTTTCGGATTGTCAGCGCAGGCTCAATGGACCTCATGGCCTCCTTCTGTACTGTAGGGATTCTGTGGATATTTGGTTTCATGGGCTTGGCTAATATTTATTGCTCATCTCTTGTAACCTTGAGACCTCTACTTGGACCTCCGCATTCAGCCACATGGCCTGCCCAGTTTCTTTTTGTTTTTCTTTCTTTAAAGTGGTTTAATGCAACTAAATGGTCAGCTAGGCCACCTCACAGGAAAATTAACAATCAACCATGTTCATGGGGACCAGGTGCCAAGGACAGATTGCTGGAGAGCTCCATAGAGTTGCTGAGATTAAACGACAACTTCACAAAGAGGTGGTGGTGGGAGGGAAATTTATCCTCACTTGTTTCTAGGGAAGAAGCTGGCTCTCTTATAATTTACATAGCAGGTTGCTACCATTGGATATCCTGGAACCAGTGTTTTCTGTGAGATGCACGACTGCTCAGCAACCTGGAAGTCCCTTCTCAGGCTGCAAACAAATTGGCCCCTTTAACTTACTGCATGTGTGTAATTAACCAAAAATAAAGAGCCACACTCCTAAATAAATCATCTGCTTGCTCCAAAAAAAAGTTAGATGGTACATTGTTAGGCACTCAAAATTTCTCAAAGCTAGTGGACCAAAAATCCCATGCCACATTTCAGATTTGGATTTGATGTGGGTTTGATTTAGTGTCACGTTTACCGCGGTACACTGAAAAGTATTGTTCTGCGTACAATTCAGACAGATCGTTCCAGACATGAAGAAACATAGGAGGTACATAAATACACAATGTAAATACATAGACATGGGCATCGGGTAAAGCATAAGGAGTGTAGTGCTACTCAGTAGAGAAGATGTGTGAAAAGATCGGTTCAGTCCATAAGAGAGTCATTCAGAAGTCTGGTAACAGCGGGGAAGAAGCTGTTTTTTGAACCTGTTAATGCACGTTCGCAGACATTTGTATCTCCTGTCCAATGGAATAAAGTGGAAGAGAGAATAACCTGGGTGAGAGGGGTCTTTAATTATGCTGCCCTCTTTCCCAAGGCAGCGGGAGGTGTAGACAGAGTCAATGGAAGGGAGGGGGTTTTGGGCTACGTTCATGACTCTCTATAGTTTCTTACAATCTTGAGCCGAGCAGTTGCCATACCAGGCTGTGATGCAGCACGATAAGATGCTTTCTATGGTGCATCTGTAAAAATTGGTCAGAGTCAATGTGGACATGCCGAGTTTCCCTAGTTTTCGGAGTAAGTATAAGTGCTATTGTGCTTTCTTGGTCGTAGCCTTGACGTGGCTGGACCAGGATAGATTGGTGATGTGCACACCTTGGAATTTGAAGCTGTCAACCATCTCCACCTCGGCACCACTGATGCAGACAGGGGCGCGTATGATACTTGGCTTTGTGACGTCAATGACCAACTCCTTAGTTTTGCTGGCGTTGAGGGAGAGATTGTTGTCGTTACAACCATTTCAAACCATTCCAGAGTCGTAAGAGCACCTCAGTCACCAGCAGTGTCTCACATCAGCCCTGTAACAATTACCATGAATGCAGTCATACATTTGCCCCTTTCGTAATATTTAAAAACTGAAACTAAAGTTCATTTTAATACATCTAGCAGTTATTTAAAAGAATGATATTTATCTCAAGTGTTATACAATCATTTTGTAGTTTACCTATTATTGCATAGTATCAGCTAAAATCTCATGTCAGTCAAGTGTTTTTATTATAGTTATGCAATATTTTCAGTTTATTTGTTCATTAATTGGATTTAAAATACTCACTCCCAAACAATCATGCATTTTACATTCTTTGGTCAATTAAATTTTCAGCACAATGTTTATTAACTAATCTTTACTCATACTCTTTCATAATTTCCTTTCCCCCACAGCCACCATCAGACATTCTGCCTTTACCGTCCAACATCTGCCCAGTCATAGACTTTGCCCTTTCAGTATTTGCATGGAGAGGAAAGCACAGCCATCAGCTATTTTTCCTGTTACAAAGCTGTGTGTGTAAGCATGTATAGCCCTTAATCATTCCTTGAAAAAAATAATTCTGGTCAATGGCATCCCAAACTTCCCTATTGACTACATAAACAGTTTTTTGTGCTCCCACCTGGTTGTCCACTTTTACCATCCATTTGTAGTTGTTGCCTCCTTAAAGGTCAAACCTTGCCTTTTGAAGATTTGCCATGTTACACACAGCACTATAGGAAACAAAATATTCACAGATGTTCTGGGGCTACCGCTGTGTAATATAACCTCAGGAATTCATTTTTTCAAATGTCAAGTATTGTATGATTTTTAGTAACAATAATGTGAGAAGCATTGGCTTAGACAGCTAAGAAACATGGGGTGTAGCGTCAATCCTTAGACTCTGTGACCTGCAGACAAGTGACATGATACAACAATAACACAGAAAGGAAACATGTAGATTGAATGATTTGGAGATTGTTAATCTATTTCATGGCCGACAAATGTTTCTTTAAGAAATGTCTTGCCTTGTATTACATTATTGCAGAAATAAATTAGACGTGAATATTTCTAGCTTAGATTGCCCATATATTGGAGTGGATTATAACTCTAGCTCCAAATATAGACTACCTTAGATCAGGAGAACTCTCTCAACAATCTCCCTCATATAAGTTCAAGGCAACAACTTAACACAGACTGTTACTTTGGGTCTGAGAAAGTGAACACATCTCCCCCCCCCCCCCCCCCCCCCGCAAGGAATGCGGCTATTACAAGATATTGGGAGCAATTCAGTGATCCTTTTGCACTCGGCACGGATCAAGGTGCAACGGATGAATCTCATGAGGGCCCCAAATCAGGCGCCAGGTCGATCGTGAGTCACCCAACTTACTCTGCCCGGCAAGATTTGGATCTTGCCCTCATTGGGTGTAAATGTGAACCAGGGTAATGGCTCTTGGGGGCATTAGAGGCCATTAGCCTCTAATGACCCGTGTGGTCAAGGACAGGATAGGGTGCAACTGTAAGAGGTCGGGCCTGGGGGGGGCTTGCCAATTGGAGGAGCAGAGGTGAGAGGTGGTTCCCAGGGGCATTGACAAGGTTGGAGGTGAAGGAAGGTGGCCTGAAAGGGAGACGGGGGAGGGGGGGGGGGGGGGGGGGGGGGGGGCGGGGGGTGAGGAAGATCAGGGCGCCCGATCTGCGAGCAACCATTCCTATTGGCTCGCAACCAGTGCGGCCTTGGTAGAGATATCCAAGGCCAAAAAAAAGCCAAGTGTCATTGGATAGCGGGGTGATTCTCTGCACTGCAGCTACTGAGAATCACCTGCCAAACACGCCTGAAAGTGGACTTAGTTTTAAGTCCACTGAATCGTGCCCATTACCCAGATAGCCTGGTAAATAATTTGTGGACCAAGTTATAACTACCCAGATATGAAAAGGGTTCAGTGGTCTCTGTTCAAAAAAGTGTATCTTCCCACTTTCAGAAAATGCAAGATAGGTGGGTTCGTATGTTGCATGGAGAAGACTACATGAGACATTAGGCGGGATTCTTTGTTCCTGAGACTAAGTGTTGACGCCGAGACAGGATTTGTGGACTTCTACGACAGCAAAATTGGTGCCTCATCTGGACCTATTCACCAAACGTTGGGGGGCTTGCACCAGTGCCATGTGGAACACGACCGATTCCAATGAAAAATGGTGTCTGATTACTGGGTCCATAAATGACACTCAGGAGGTTGACAAACTGAAGCTGCATATACACACTTCACTCCCCCCACGCTCACTCATCCCAGCCAACAAGATGGCACTTGTTGCGCTGGAGCGCACCCATCCTGTTGGGAGTACCTAGGGGGTGAACTGGGGGGGGTATACCCATACAACCTGTGGCATTAAGTTCACAGTGGGCAGTCAGTGACATGCACAGCTGCATGGCTGCCTTACAGACTGCAGCAATGGTGTTCCATTCCCATTCACCCCGATCCCACTACCCACCCCTTGGCTACCCCCCGCTACACCCCCTGGTCCTGGTATGAGCCTCCCGGCCAGCAGCCCAACTATCAGCAGACTATGGCGATGTTGGACTCTTTCCGTACCCACTTTCTCCCCCTCAGCAGCCACGGCGACTGTTTCATGATTTTTGAAAGCAAAAGTGAAACCTGCCACCATCAGTATCCCCCCCCCCCCCCCGGTGGAGGCGGAGAATCGCGGGGGGCCCAGAGAATACTGGGAAGACCCACCTGTTATATTGTACCAACAGATTTACAAGATTATTACAGAACTAGTTAACATGCAATCCACTTTAAATTGGACAAGAACATCACAAAGTTATTGACTATCAGAGCCAAAAATCAAAGCCTTAGTTCTAATACAGAATCAAATTTAAATTTCAAAATAAAATATCACAGCACATATCAATTTAAGTATCAATGCTGATTTAGCCAGAAAAGCTCACATCCAGGAAGTGCCAGTGGATCCACCTTGGATTGCTCCTCCTGATGTCTCTAGCTTCACAGATATCAATCCTTAGTCAATTCAATTTGCTCCACGTGATACGAAGAAATGACTGATGGTGTTAGATGTAACCCTAACCCTAACAACATTCAAGCTGTAGTACCGGAGACTTGTGCGCCATAAATAACGACCCCCCTAGTTAAGTTGTTCCAGTAGAGTTACTTGACAATCTAGAAATATACCCAAATTAATCATGTCCACAAAAAGAAGGACAAATCCAATCCAACTATTTTTTAACAATTCATTCACTGGATGTGGGCGTGCAGCATTTACTGTCCATCTCTAGTTGCCATTGAGAAGATGATGGTGAGCTGCTTTCTTGAACCACTGCAGTTCCCGAAATGTAGCTAGAGCTGTTAATCATAGAATTTTCAGTGCAGAAGGAGGCCATTCGGCCCATCGAGTCTGCACCGGCTCTTGGAAAGAGCACCCTACCCAAGGTCAACACCTCCACCCTATCC
This sequence comes from Scyliorhinus canicula, assembly GCF_902713615.1. Taxonomy (NCBI): domain Eukaryota; kingdom Metazoa; phylum Chordata; class Chondrichthyes; order Carcharhiniformes; family Scyliorhinidae; genus Scyliorhinus; species Scyliorhinus canicula. Next base: position 114,383,491 of record NC_052160.1, read on the forward strand.
CCATAACCCAGTAACCCCACCCAACACTAAGGGCAATTTTGGACACTAAGGGCAATTTATCATGGCCAATCCACCTAACCTGCACATCTTTGGACTGTGGGAGGAAACCGGAGCACCCGGAGGAAACCCACGCACACACGGGGAGGATGTGCAGACTCCGCACAGACATTGACCCAAGCCGGAATCGAACCTGGGACCCTGGATCTGTGAAGCCATTGTGCTGTCCACAATGCTACCGTGCTGCCCCTGTTAGGGAGGGAGTTCCAGGATTTTGACCCAGCGATAGTGAAGGAAGGGCGGTATATTCCCAAGTCAAGCTGGTGAGTGACTTCAAGGGAAAATTCCACGTTATGGTGTTCCCAGGTATCCGCTGTCCTTGTCCTTCTAGAAAGTAGCAGTCGTGGGTTTGGAAAGTGATGCCTGAGGAACCTTGGTGAACTTCTGCAGTGCATCTTGTAAATGGTATGTACCGCTGCCACTGTTTGTAGTTGGCAGAGGGAGTAAATGTTTGGAGAAGAGTTAACAATCTAAAATTGATAAAGTAATTCTTTATCAGTTTCTAGGCCTTCCTTTGCTGTATTCTAAACAAACTCCCAATCCTCAGGTCCACTGTTATTTCTGGCAACTTTTCTTTTAATCTTAAACAATCCTTCATTCCTTTGGCAGCTGTGGTTGACTGGCTTTTTGGAGGTGTATGGAAGGGGAGAGAGGGCTTTTGCACCGTGAGGGAATATATAGGTACTGTACACTATGTTATAGTTCTTTGAAGATGACACATTGCCTATGCACAGTCAGGCGTTTTAATGTATTATCCCAATCTACCTCAGCCGGTTTGTCCCTCATGCCTTCATAATTTCCTTTATTCAACCTTGACACCTTGGCTTCGGATTGAACTCCCTTGCTTTCAAACATAATGTAAAATTAAATCATATTGCGGTCATTCATCCCTAAAGGTTCTTTTGCAACTATATTGGGCTGGATTCTCCATTGCCCGACGCCGATATCGTAATCAGCAATCGGGCGGAGAATCCCTGTTTTCAGATGCTCTGCTCCTCCAAATCAGCGTCATCGAGGAGTATGCCAGACAGCCTCAGGACGTTACCTGAGGCCCTCCCCCGATGCTCTGTCCCCGATGGGCCGAGTTCCCAACGGTGCAGGATATGCATGCTCTCAGTTTTTGTGAACCCGGCGTGGCGGCTGCGGACTGTATAGTGAAACAAACCAGAAAGTAATAATTAATTTTTTCTGCTATTTCTCTATTCCACAGGATAAATTCTCCTGACTCTGCCTGTAATGGACCCTCATTTGTCTTAGCCAAATGATTCTTTTTTACATACTTGTGCCCAGCGCCACCACAGTCAGGGGGGAGCCGTGTTGCTGGCCGGAGGGGGCTTCGGCGAGGGCTGGGGGGACTGGTGGGGGTGGCCTGGGGATGGCAAGGGGGTGTCCAGGGGGCGCAGGTCGGGTCAGTGCATGGCCGGCGCCATGTTGTATGGCGCGACCGCTGGAGGTCATCGCCGTGCGCATGCGCGGCAACGGACCCGGCAATTCTCCAGGTGTTTATATTTGGAAGGCTTTGCGTTTTACATGGCTGCTAGGGCCTCGCTGATATTTTTGTCGTAAAACCAGACATTTCCTCTGGGCACAGCCTCAAAATCGGGGAATCGCCCCATTATTAATTAGCTCCTGTTCATTACATAACACTAGACCTAGAATACCATGTGCTCTAGTTGGATCCTCAACATACTGCTCTAGGGACCTATCCCTAACACAATCCAGAAACTCACCTTCCACAGCATGGGTGCTCACTTGGTATAACGAGTCTATGTGCAGATTGAAATCACCCAGGATCACAGTATTGTCCATGTTACAAGCTTCTCTCATCCCCTGATTAATACTCTGCCCCACATTATCATTACTATTTGGTGGCTTATTAACAACTCCAACCAATGTCCACTGCCCTTTGCCATTTCTTAGCCCCATCCGAACATATCTCACACATCGAGCTGAATTCTCCATTCTTGAGACCAGCATTGACACTAGCATAGGATTCGTGGACTTGAACACCAACAAAACTGCCACTGAACCTGGACCAATACAGCAACTGTGGAGGGGCTGGCACCGGTGCGACATGCAACACAATCAATTACAATGAAAAACGGTGCGGGATTCGTTGGGTGGGTCTGTGATTGACACTCAGGAGGCTGACAGGCTGCAGCCGCACATTCGCATTACAATCCCCACACACTCATGCCAGCTGACAAGGTAGCACTGGTTGTGCTGGAGCATGCCCATACAGCTGATGGGTCAGCTGAGGCTAGAGGGCACTTAAGGGGGGTGGCCTGGGGGGACACCTATACAACGCATGGCCCTAAGTTCACAGTGGGCTGTCAGCAGCATGCGCAGCTACATGGCTGCCTTTCCGGCTACGGCAATGGTGTTCCGTGCCTGTCCACTCCAACCCACAGCCCACCTCCTTGCCACTCCCCGGCAGAAGCCCCCCAGTCAGCGCTTCAACTGTCAGCAAACAATGACGATGTTGGACACTTTCCGTCACTACTCTCTCTCCCTCAGCAGCCACGACACCGGTTTCACGATTTTTAAAAGCACAAGTGAACCGCGTTGTCAGGAACCTGGCCCATCGGAGGTGGAGAATCGCAGAGGCCCGGCAGAAGACCGTGTCAGGCCCGCTAATGTTTTGCAAACAGTGTTTAATGTACCTGCGTTCAGATTGCATTGCCGTCGCTGCCGCGGTGACAGAGAATTGCGATTTGGCGTGAAATCGGAACCTATTCTCTGCCCAATCGCGTTTCCTGATTTTGCCGTCAGCCAACGGAGAATTCTGCCCATTGTTCTTCTGATCTGAGATCCTCCCTTACTACTACACTGATCCCATCCCTTATGGTCAGCACAACTCCACCCCTTTTCCTTTCCCGTCTCTCCTTCCTAAAAATAGAATAACCTTGAATATTCAGTTACCTGACTTGGTCAGCATGAAACCATATTTCTGTAATGAGAATTATATTGTGGGATTTATTAATTGTTTGGGGTCCTTTAAGTAATCAGCTAAATACATATTGGGAAATAAAATGACTTTTAGAAGTACTTAGTCTGCAAAAAGTATAATCAATATTCTGGAAAATGAGTGAACTGTTGAACTCTTAAGGTCATGTCTGCAGCTGCTAAAATTGTTTTGAAGAATGTTGCATGTGAGCTCTACCTAAAGAAACAATATATGGATAGGCCATTGTACTGAAGACACATTTTGCAAATTGCAACAATCAAGTAACATAGTAAGATCAGTGGCTAGTCATGACGTAAAGGTTTTAACCATGAGGAAGTGCATGAGAAACTATACTGTGTCGGGGAAATATTAATTAATCTTCCGCCACTGGGGAACCCGTTGTGGGGGGGTGTCATCTTCAGTGGAAGCGGAAGATCCTGCCGGCGGGATGAATCAGATCATCCCACTGTCATGACGTCCCTTTAAGAAATGTTTTTGTCTTATCACATGGCTTCAGTGATGTCATTGTGTGGGTGGAGCTGAGCTCTGGCTATGTGAGGTATTTGCTTTCACTTTCAGATTTGACTGCTGTAGACTCAGACAGGAGAAAGAAATGTTTTGGCCTGTCTCTCTCTAGTTTCATTTCAAATATCTGTTCCAGTAAAAATCAACTTGGTGGTGGCTTTTAAGGTATAGTTTGCTTTCCGGAAGGGTTTAAACCTGCTGGTGAGACGGGGTCAGAATCTCAGGGAATCTCAGGGAAAGCCAGTCTTATTCAAGTGAGAATGCAGATTGCTGGGCCACGTCCTTGAAAAGAGGATCTGGTTCATGGGATTTTGTTATTGAATTGGAACAGTTCAGGTGGAATGCATGAAGTGTTATATATAGATTACTGTGGCTAGTGGGTGTCTTTATGTTTGTAATTGATAAAAATTCTTGCTGTGCGTTGATATAAATGTTAATTAAGTTCTTAGAATAAAGCTTATTTTTATTGAAATATCCAGGAAAACTATTGAATAACACCTGAAGGCTCTTCAACATAAAAAGGTTGTAGGTCATGTGAACTACATAATACACGTTGGAGGTTTTAAACCCTGGCCCATAACACCACCAAAAGTCATTTTATCATTGCATTGTTGATGTTTGGGGGCTGACATAACTTATATATTCCTGAGCACTTGCTACTTGAGGAAAGACTTTGGACATGTGTGCTTGTGGTGACTGAACAACCGACATTGATAAAATGCATAATCAATTTTAATTTAATGAAACAATATTCCACATCTTGCAGTTTGCCTCATTTATTGTACTTCACAGTGAAATAAAGAATGAGTCACATCTTATTAGAATCATCATCTGGCCTTAAATGGTTAGTTCACTTTGACACAAGTGAAGAGACAGTCCCCATACTTAAAAAAAATCGTGTGGAAAGCAAAATGTAGTGCAAAGTGCAAAATGCTCGTTAGAATAGAATTTGACTTTGAGAAAGAATTTAAATACGATCAGAGAAATAAATGACAAGCAATAGCAAACAGACAAAAGAAAACATATTTGATTGATTAAATCTGAATGAAATGAGCACATAGCCCTGTCACGCAGTGCACCATTACCAGAAGATGAACATGTATATTATTATATCGGGCCCATGCTTTAGCTGAATGATTTCATGATTTCATTTCATTAATTCTACTCCAAGTACTCTTCTCGAAATAGCCAGGCCAGCTGCATTCATTTGCATTGCATTAATTTTTAGCCATCACTAAATTAACTGCCTGTTATAGTCATTAGTTATTCTTTTCTCTGCAGCTATTCGAGTTTTAAAAATAAACATGAGAAATTGTAAAAGTTTTTCTGATCTATTTTGATGGTTTTCCCATGTGCAAACATTTAGGTTTGAAGACAAGGTAGGTTTAATCGTCGAATTATTAAAATATATATCTTCGAGTGTTTTATCTTTTTTCTCTCAAAGGAATTGCTTGCAAACAGAATTAAATAAAAACCATAGATTATGGAGCAGAGAAAAGGCCATTCAGCCACACATGGAAGTGCCTCAGCCAAGCAGAGAATATTAGCCAATCGCTTATCACCTTTTTCAACGATAGTATAAGTTGTGATTGTTTGAAATCGGCATTCTTGGTGTTTGTCCTATGAATGCAAGATGACAAGTTTTGGCAACTGGTCTCGCCTTTCAGCGATGTTCAATTTCTGTATCACCATGCAACTGGTTATTCATGAATCCACCACCATGGATGTGATGGTGCCACTGGTTACGGGATAGCTTTAGATCTGTCTATCGCCTGCTGTTTTTGATGTTTGGCATCTTAGCTAAGTCCTGTGTAAAAGCTTCATTGAATTCTAAGTCATGCCTTATCTGTAATTATTTTTTGTTCTTTCACAGGATGTGGATATCGCAGGCTCGGCCAGCATTTGTTATCCTTCTCTAACTGACCTTCAGTAGGTGGTGATGAGTCACCGTGCTGTTATAAATTGTTGTGGTACACAATTCGGCTGCTCGCCATGGCTCACACACTCTCATACACATGCAGTTTTCGGCTCCTGATCTTAACCTGTCACTAGCAAAGTGCCACATCGTACAATGGATGAATGATCACAAGTGGAGGTGAGACTTTGTTTCCTAAGGAACATGTCTTCATTGAGGGAATTATCATTGGAAATTGAGAAATGGTAGTACGACCACGTGTTCAGGAGGTTTGAAAAAATTCAATCTGAAGATTCTGGCTTCTCTCCCCATTGTCTAATAAAATGATTATAGTCCAGGTGGCCATAGGTTGCTTTTCCCTTGAGGGGGAGCTGATGGTGGTGTTTTAACCTGAGGGTCACCATGAGGAGTCAGGGATAAGAAGGTGGGCCTTCATGAATAACGTCAGCTGGTTCAGAAATTGAACTCATTGCATTGGTTTCACTCTGCATCACAAACCAGCTGACCATCCTCTAATGTTCTTGTCGGATGGCCTGATTTATATTACAAGAACACTTGTAGCTAAAGCTATAAACAATTTATTAAGATTAACTGTGGGTAAACTATATACAAAACAATGGATAAATAACAGTAAGATCAAGTACAAGCAACATCTGTCCAGCTTCCTCCAGCCAGTCTGAGGGGTCACCTGACTCTAACATTCACCTATATACAAATGAGACTCCTAGTGGTCAGTCAGCGAATGACAACGCAACAATGATATCACTACACCCCCTTTCCTTTGCAGGAAAAAATTAATACATTATCATCAGTATATTTACATTTGATATCATGAGCCTGTGAGCCTAACAGTATTTTTTAATTTTATTTTTAAAACTGATTTAACAAATATATAAGAATAGCAAGCGTAGGTTGTACAAAAAGCCCAAATCTACAAATTGAGCAGATCAGGTTTTCTTCTGACTCTGGTTGTTCGTGTCAAAGTTTGACCTTTCTGCTCAGAACTTGTAGATTTAATGTTCTCCATGATATTCTCATGCTCAGGAACTGCAGAACTATCTGACACTGCAGCTTGCGTTGATTCTGATGTAGATTCGTCATCTATCACGTTGTTGTGAAAGTCTTCTCTGGTTTTCAAGAGTACACAACGATTTATTCTTAAAGCCAACCCTTTGTCGGAACGAGGTGCTACTTCTTCAAGTACAATGGCTTTTCTCGACCAATTACCTGAATCTTTTACTCTCTCAATGTCTTCAGACAACTGCTTTTGTTTCACTTTAATGTTTTGCATTTCCTGCAGTACCACTGCATTCTCCTCCTTCTTTGGCAAGTATGGAAGTGTGGAATGTGACCTTCTATTTATGAGTAACTGTGCTGGCGACCTACCATGTGACAATAGTGATGCTCTGTCACTCAATTGTACGAGATATGAATCAGATTGGCTGTCCATTGCTTTCTTCAACATTTGCTGAACAATATGTACACCTTTTTCGGTTTTTCCATTGGCTTGAGGGTACAATTGGCTCGATGTGACGTGATTGAAATCTTACATGACTGTGAAGTGTTGCCAAGCTTAAATACGGCCTGTTGTCACTCATGACGACTCGCCGAATTCCGTGTCTCGCAAAAATTGACTTGGTGTACCTTATTATACTGCTTGCCATTATGCTCGACAGTAGAGTCATTTCAGGATAGTTTGAAAAATAGTCTACGATCATCAAATAATCTTTCCTTCGTAGGTGACTTTCTGCCATAGTGCCGTTCGGTAAATCAGATATTTGCATAGGTTCTCTTGTTTGCTTGCAACGATACATCTGACATGTGTCACAACAACTGACCATCCTGTCAATATGCTGGTTTATACCTGGCCAGGAAACAGAGTCATGAATACTCCGTTTACATTTTTCAATCCGTCGATGTCCTCCATGTGTCCTCTTCAGTACATCCTTGCGAAGAGATTGAGGTATGACTATAGTGTTCAAATGAAGTACCACTCCATTAATGATACTGAGTTCCGATCTTATATTGTGGAACTCCAGTGTGAGTTAATGTTCCTCATCTCCTCTTGAAGAGTTTGATACTTCCTGGTCTCTTCTTGGATCTCACATAGTTTTGTATCTGATACTGGTAGTAGTCTGGAAATAATATTGACATGCAGGTCTAAATCTTCCAACAATTTCACAACTAAAGTTTGTATCAGCACTCTTGATAATGCATCTGCTAAGAAAAAATATTTGCCTAGAGTGTAGATGAGATTGAAGTCATAGTATTGTAACTTCATCATCATTAACCTCTGAATGCGTGGAGACATTTGGTTGAGTTTCTTTTTGACGATGTTAACCAAAGGACGATGATCTGACTCAACTGTGAAAGTTGGAAGCCCACAGACGTAGTTGCATAATTTCTCCAAGCCTACAACTAAACCTAGGCAGTCTTTTCGATTTGAGCATCTCTGTTCTGTTGTCATCATGGATCGTGAAGCATCCGCGACTGGTTTCCAATCGTTATGCTCGAGTTGCAGAAGAACTGCTCCCAGACCATCTTTGGACGCATCTGTTGACACTTTAATCTGCTTAGATAGTCCAAAAAATATGAGGACTGGCGTGGTGGTTAGTGAAGTTTGAGCTTCTTCCACTCTTGCTCATGTTGCTCAGTCCAAGTGAAATCCGTTATCTTGTGCAGCACATCATGTAGATATGATGTTTTTGCTGACAGGTTCGGAATGAATTTCCCTATAAACATACCCATCACTCTTAAGATGGCTTTCTTGTGTTGTTTTGGCATGTTGAGAATTGCTTGGATTTTGTCCTTGTCAGGTTCAATGCCATGCAATGAGAGCTTGTCACCGAGGAATGTGACCTCAGTTACTCTAACTTGGCACTTTTGCTTGTTGTGCTTCAGCCCATTTCTCCTGACGCTCGTTGTAAGTTTAAGCAACCTCGTATTGTGCTCTTCTATGGTTGAACCCCAAACAATGATATCATCCAAGTACACACGTACACATTCGATGTCATTGATTATGTGCTCCATGGCAAGGTGAAAGATTTCTGATGCCGAAATTATGTCAATCGGCATTCTCAGAAAGCAGTACTGTCCAAATGGCTTATTGCAAGTGTAGTATTTTGTACTTTGTTCCTCTAGCTTGAGTTTACAGAAACCCTGAGATGCGTCACTTTATAGAGCTTTGTAGAATTTACAGTGCAGAAGGAGGCCATTCGGCCCATCGAGTCTCCACCGGCTCTAGGAAAGAGCACCCTACCCAAGGGCAACACCTCCACCCTATCCCCATAACCCAGTAACCCCACCCAACACTGAGGGCAATTTTGGACACTAAGGTCAATTTAGCATGGCCAATCCACCTAACCTGCATATCTTTGGACTGTGGGAGGAAACCGGAGCACCTGTAGGAAACCCATGCACACACGGGGAGGATGTGCAGACACCGCACAGACAAGCCGGGAATCAAACCTGGGATGCTGGAGCTGTGAAGCAATTGTGCTAACCACAATGCTACCGTGCTGCCCAATTATATTATATTATTATAAATCAGTGGTGAAATGATCTATGGACTCCCCTGTCTTCTGGAAATGTGATCTAAACCCCTGGTGTTCATAAATTTCATTCTTTCTGGGGCTGCAATGTGCATCAAATCTTCGAATTACTTTGTTAAAATTTTACTGTCTTCATCGTTTGCAACTTTAAATGTATTAAACACAGCAATTGCTTCGGGCCCTGCTGCTGTTAGGAGCTTCGCTAGCTTTGGCAAATCTGATTGTTCTTCTAAATTTGCTGCAGTAAGAAACAGATAAAATTGTTGTTTAAACACTCGCCAGTTGCGGTCCACGTTACCATGAAATCTGAGACTCATTGGTGGCTTCAAGGAATTCTTACAGTCTGAAAAATCATAGAATCATAGAATTTACAGTGCAGAAGGAGGCCATTCGGCCAATCGAGTCTGCAGCAGCCCATCTGAGCACTAGGAGTCTCACTAGTATAAGTGAATGTTAGAGTCAGATGACCCTTCAGACTGGCTGGAGGAAGCTGAAGAGATAGGTTTCTTGTGCTTGATCATACTGTTATTCATCTGTTGTTTTGTATATAGTTTGTTTACCCACAGTTAATGTTAATAAATTGTTTATAGCTTTAGCTACAAGTCATCCGACAAGAACATTGCAGTGTCATCAGCCTGTCCTCCACCGTATCCAGGAGCGCCTCCAGCTCAGCGTCGGTGAATCGTGGGGCTGCGCGTCTTGCTGCCACCTTGTTGGCTGGGATGGTGAGTGTGGGGAGTGAAATGTGTATATGCGACTGCAGCTTGTCAGCCTCTTCTGTGTCAATCGCAAAACCGGCAAATCCGGCACCGTTTTTCATTGGGATCGATTGTTGGTGCTAGCTGCTTAACAGTAGCGGAATCGGTCCAGGTGCGGCGCCAGTTTGCTGTTGTGGATCTCCACAAATTCTACGTCGGTGTCAACACTTAGTCTCATAAACGCTCTCTTTAGGATGAAATGGTAAGCCATGCCATTGTCTGTCTCCTCCACAGATTCCTCAGAGCTACTTGAAGAAGAGCAAAGTTCATTCAGTGGCCTATTAATGTTCTTCCTGCAAGTGACACCAGAACATCTTTTCTGACTGTTTATCTTATCTGTTCTGTGTGGGACCTTGAATGTGCGAATCGGCTGCCTACAGAACAGAGACTAAAATTCAGAAATAATTTATTGCTTGTGAAGGACATAATAAGGCTGGGAAAGACTCTGGGAGGCATTTTCCCTCTATTCGTTTGGTAGGAAAAGCAGCGTTTCGCTCACTGGCAGCAATGGCGGGTGTTGTTCGACATTTGGAAAACATTTCAGTTCATGGGATTCACGCCGGCTCCGTGAATTTGCCGGCCTCTGATTTGCCCACCCCATCACCACCTCAGCTCGTTAATCATCGGGACGCTCTATTTGAAGACCGCCCAGCTCTCATCAGCCACTTATTCTTGCTCCACGGCTACTCATGGCAACAAGGAAGCCTGCCCCCAGGTTCTCAGAAACTTCCCTCAACAAACTGGAGTGGCGTGCGACATATTCCACCTACACACAAGGAGGAGACCAGCAAGCAGGAACATCAACCCAGCATGGGAAGGAGTGGCAATAACTGCCAGCGCCAACTCCCTTCACTGGAGGATGGGTATCCAGTGCTGCAAAAGGATAAATGATCTCCTCTGTTCTCCAGGGTAAGTCAATCTTCTCATCACCCTCAGCTCTCACACTCACACACATATCACACATCCACAGGAAGGTCACTCCATGCCAGTTCAAGGGACACCACCACTCCCACACTCATAAGTATCTTCATCTCCCCTGCGGGTGTGTCCTCATCACCTCTCTGGTCCCAATCAACATCCACACATGCCAGGCATCCTTAGAATTTGCCCTGGCATGTGTCCTGCGTACACTCTCTCCATCTGTTTTCCTGCAGGACAAGCTGGCACATATTGATAGTGAGAGGTCCCAGACAGGTGGAGGGCTGCCAGAGATTAAAGTCCTCTCCAAGCTTGAGGAGAGAGTCCTCCAATTGGCCAGAGAGGACCTCAACTGCTCCGGTGCCAACAGTGAGGTGGGTGGCAACAAACTAAGTGAGGATCCAGTACAGCATCATCTATCACACAAAATTGGCATGAGTCATGTCTCCTGTATCTGAAGGCCTCTACCAGGCACTATAAACTCCCACTTCTCTCGTGGGCACATCGGGAGAGCAGCCCAGCCAGTGCACCAACCAGGTCCAAGATGATTTATCTGACGTGGAGATTGATGAACCATCACGACTTTCACACACAGCCTCCACCAGCGCAGAGACAAATACCTTGGTGGGGCTTAGTTTTAGAGAGACCTCAGGGTCTCAAACTGGTGAGCACCTCACTCTCTCTGATCCACAGCAGACAGAGGCAGGAATATGTTGGACTGGGACATATTACTGAAAGGAAGGACAGTGGACAGGCAATGGCAGGCATTCAACGAATGAATGGACAAATTCCAAAAGTTGCTTATTCCTATTTGGCGCAAGTGTAGAAAGGGAAATTAGATATTTACAGAAATTGGGTTCAAAGAAGAGGCATAAAAGTTAGCTCGAAAAAGCAATAGACCTGAGGATTGGGAACAGAATAAAATTCAGTAAAGGCAGACCAAAGGACTAATTAAGAAAGGTAAAATACAATATGAAATTAAGCTAGAGGGGAACATAAAAACTGACTGTAAAAGTTTCTATAGGTACGCAAAGAGAAAAAGATAAAAACGAATGTAGGTCCCTTACTGTTAGAAATGGGGAAATTCATAACAAGGAACAAAGAAATGGCCGAAGAACTAAATTTGCACTTTGTTTCTGTCTTCACAAAGGAAGACATGAATAATGTACTGGAGGGTCTGAGTAGCACAAGTTTTAGTGAGGAGCTGAAGGAAATTCGTTTTAGTAGAGAAATGGTTTTGGGGAAATGAATGGGATTGAAGGCGGATAAATATCCAGGGCCTGATAATCTTCATCCCAGAGTACCGAAGGAAATAGCCCGAGAAATAGTAGATCCATTGATGGTCATTTTCCAAAATCTGTTGGATTCTGGGATGGTTCTTACTGATTGGAGGGTAGCTAAACAAAACGCCCTATTCAAAAAGGGAGGTAGAGAGAAAACATGGAACTATAGACTAGTGAGCCGAACATCAGTCGACGAGAAGTTGCTGGAGTCCATTATGAAGGATTTTATAACACAGCATTTGGAAAGTAGTGTGATAATCAGACAAAGTCAGCATGGATTTATGAAAGGGAAATCATGCTTGAAAAATCTACAGGAATTCTTTGACGATGTAACTAGGAGAGTTGACGAAGGAGACACGGTGGATGTGCTTTATGCAGACTTTCAAAGGGCTTTCGACAAGGTCTCACATAGCAGATTATTATGTAAAGTTAAAGTGCATGGGATTGTGGGTAGTGTCGTGAGATGGATAGAAAGCTGGTTCGCACCCATTTATTGGAACAAATGGGTCTTTTTCCGATTGTCAGGCAGTGACTAGTGGGGTACCACAGGGATCTGTGCTCGGATCCCAACTGTTCACATTATATATTAATGATGTGGACGAGGGAATTAAATAGTGTTTCCACATTTGCAGATGATACAAAATTGGGTGGGAGGTGAACTCTGAGGTGGATGCAGAGATGCTTCATTGGGATTTGGACTGGCTGAGTGAGTGGGCATATGCATGGCAGTATAACGTGGATAAAAGTGAGGTTATCCACTTTGGTAGGAAAAATAGAAAGGTAGATTATTATTTGAATGGGTGTAAATTGGGAGAGGTGGATACTCAGTGTGTAGGTACAGCTGACAGTAAAGAAGGCAAATGATATGTTGTCCTTCATCGCGAGAGGATTTGTGTATAGGAATAAGGATGTTTTACTGCAATTGTATAGGGCATTGGTGAGGCCACACCTGGAGTATTGTTTGCAGTTTTGGTGTCCTTACCTGAGGAAGGATGTTCTAGTATGGAGAGAATGCACCAAAGATTTATCAGGCTGATTCCTGGATGGCAGGATTGTCATATGAGGAGAGGCTGAATCGGTTAGGATTACATTCACTGGAGTTTAGAAAAGTGAGGGGGCAACACACAGAAGCTTATAAAATTCTAACAGGATTAGACAGGGTAGATTCAAAAAGAATGTTCCCAATGGTGGGGGAGTCCAGAATCTGGGGTCATAGTTTGGAAATAAGGGGTTAACCTTTTAGGACTGAGATGAGGAGAAATTTGTTCTCCCAGAGAGTGGTGAATCTGTGGAATCCACTTCCACAAAAAGTAGTTGAGGAGAAAACATTGTGTAATTTCAAAAATAATTAGATATAGTTCTTGGGACTAAAGGGATCAGGGTACTGAACTTGATGATCAGCTATGATCATAATGGATGGCAGAGCAGGCTCGAAGGGTCAAATGATCTCCACCTGCTTCTATTTTCTATCTATGTTTCTATGCATGTCCCATGGAGCCGGAACCCAAAGGTTTGCTGGTGGCCAGTGTTGCCTTTTTTACCTACTGTAAATATGGCAGTCAATGAGGTTGCTCTCCTTTCTTTGGATATCAATATTCTATTGCTCAGAGTTGCCAGGTATCAAATGATACCACCACAAGGTTCAACCGGCTATCGATCAAACAGCCAAACACCAGTTAGTTAGTTCAAAGTCAAGGGTACTTTATTGACACACACAATTAATCATGCAACACAAATACTACTGGTTAAACTACACCTATCGACTATGACAACCTGTACTCTCCTTGCAGTTGATGAACTGTGCTCCTTGATGCCATTGAGATTGGAGAGACAGATGAGTGCAGTTGATGCCACCCTACACCTGTGGAAAGCCAGGCATCTGGATAAATCCCTTGGCTCTTGTATTCTGGCTAGCCTGATCCTAGTCAAAATGGATGTAGTTGTGTGCACTTGCAGAGAGTGCGCCCATCACTACCTGAATGCTCTTATGTGTGTAGGCTTGCGTGATGACGTTAAGGTCACCTGTGTAATCGTGGAAGTAGCGAGTCACATATAAGTTGAGGGCGGTTGTGACTTTCAATGCCACAGGCAGTGCGTGCCATCCAAATCCCCATGGCACCAACTCCCACAGAAGGGTGCATAACTGAGCCACCAGTTCACCTTGTTGGGTGAAGTCTTCGCCGACATTGCACATCTGCAGGAAGGCCTGTACGTCCTGGTCCTGTATTATGCCTCAGAGCAATCCCTCTCTGGGGTACCTCTTGTACCAGTGAAGCAGGCCCGGTCACCTCTTCCTTCTCAGGGTTGTCCTAATGCCTCTGGAGAACCAGAAGCAACCACTGATAACTTCTCCTCTCTCTTTGCACTAGAAGAACAATAGCCAATTCCACAGGCTCCATCTCTCCCTTGCGTAAATCACTGCAAAGGAAAAGACAGAGTTGGCAGTTCGCTTTTGTCTCCAAGGGTTCACCTTTGCCCATTCACCTTCGGTAGGTCACCTCTCGAAGGCCAGCGATGCATGTGCTGAGCACCACATAGATCACCCATCCTTCATTTGCTCTCTGAATGGACAAACCCCACACCACTCTTGCCCCATGCAGCTTGACTGGATGGCCACAGTTTTGGCCACTTTGCTGCATCCTACCTCTAATCTCAGGCACAAGCAATGTCCCAATCTTAACTCCACGGCCTTGCGCACAACCCAGCAGTACACCTCAGCACACAACTGATGGGTCAGCGCCCTCTCCTCAGCCAGCCATTGGTGCAGGGAAACCATAGCAGCCAATGAATGTGGAGTTCAGCGGACCAACTGCTGAGTGGCAATCAGTGGCCATCACGCACATTAGTGTTGTTTTAGTGGGCATAATTGGGTGAGCAGTCAGACTACAGGCATGTTAATTGAGTTGTAGCTGAAAATCTCAGCTGCAACTGAATGATCATTATTGATATGCCTCACCATTAGACATCCCCCCCACCCCCCCCCTTGTCAGTAATGAGCTCACAGCCCCTCCCTCGCCCAAAGTATTAGTGGACCAGCCAGTCCATGATGACTGACCACCCACCCACCACACCAGCCCAGGCTTTCCTCCCCATTGTCAGCGGCCTCTAAGAAGGATATTGCCCGGAAGAAGGCAGCCTCAGGAAACACTACCACCCGCAACGCCCCCCACCCCTAGGTTTGGCCAAGAGGCCTTTACCCCTTTGAACCAGCTCCATTGCCCCTTGAGCCCTGGTGCATTGGGCCCTTTAACCTTCATGTCTGAGCTCCTTCAGCTCCGGTGCCTTCCGTCCCTGTGCATTGACCCTTTCAGCACCCATGCCTGAACCTCTTCAGCCTCGGTGCCTGCACCCTTTAGCCCCAATGCATTGGCTGCTTCTGGCGCTGGTGCTTTTCCCAGTAACCCTGAGGCTTTTCAGGATCATCCTCACCTCTGCCAGTGCCTCCCACTCTCTGCTGGTCCCTGCTCAACTCTGACAGTATCCCCCTCATCTCTACCGATAGCCCCAAGACCTGTGATGATACCCTCCCTTGCCTCTGCTGGGACCGCCTTCCCCTCCAAAGAAGCGATGTTGCGTGGGGAGCTGTGCGCTCACCTCCAAACTCCACTCAGAGGTCAACTTGCCTGATGCACGTCTTTTAAAAGTAGTCGTGCTTCATGTTGTCCTGATGCCACCCTACTGTGAGAGGAAGTTTGAATATGTTGGGATGATTGTTGCGTGAAGGTCCAATAATGGGATGTAAATGAATGGAAATGAGAATCCCGCAGCGTGATTCTCTGCAATCAGCTCGATGGCCCGACACGGGCGTCAAAAACGGCGCAAACCACTCCAGCCCCTGGCCGACCGGAAGTAGCGGAATTCTCCGCACTTCCGGGGGCAAGGTGGACGACGGAAGATTTGGCGGCATGCCAGATGGCGCCGAAGGGACTGCGTGAGTCCGCACATGCCCCAGAGGGCCGGTGTAATCCCACGCATGCACAGAACCGCCGGCGTATTCTGGCGCAGGCGCAAGGGGGGTGTCTTCTCCACGCAGGCGGAGCTCCAGAGGCGCCGGTGTGGAAAGAAGAAGTGCCCCCACGGCACAGGCCTGCCCGCAGATTGGTGGGCCCCGATCGCGGGCCAGGCCACTGTGGGGGCCCCTCCCCGGGGTCGGATCCCCCCTCCGCACCCCTCGAGGACCGCCCACGATGACCTACCTGCCAGGTCCCACCGTGTGGGACCATGTCGAATCCACGTCGGCGGGACTGGCCAGAAACCGACGGCCGCTTGGCCCATCAGGGCCCGAATTGCCGGGGGGCCGCTGGCGAATACCCAGGTGGCGTGAACCCCGCCCCCACCCGAAAACCGGCCGCTGGAGAATACGGCAGCCGGTGTCGGGGCGATAGGGCGGGATTTCCGCCGTTTCCCCCCGACGTAGCATGGTGGGAAATCCGTTATGTCACTAGTGGGGCGGGGTGGGTGGGGAGGGGAGGGAGATCGCGGTGAGACTTCCCACCGAAGTAAAACGCGGTTCAGGCCTCTCGCGTGATTTTCCCTTCCTGTCGCCAGGCCAGCCCCCAAAACCCCTGCCCACTAAAAATGCAGAAGATTGTTGTTTTTATTTATTCTATGCCTACGGTAACTGGACACCGAGAGCAAACTTCTAAATATTTTACTAAGTCTGTTGCCAGTTATTATAGAAAGAGTTATTCTTAATTACAGCATAGCCACTTATTATCAACACAGCATTTTCAAGCTTGTATAATTTGTTACCATTTCCTCGTCATTTCAGGTTCAGCACACATCTGATGGCGCAAAAATGAGTGTGGGAGGATGTTTATGGCTGTAATTGTGATAATTGTTCATGGATAGTAAGATATTGTTGATGGGTCTGAGATCTGCAAGGTTATTAGTGCTACATGCTGATCACATTATGTCACACCTTTAAAGAATTGAGTTTTAATGAACTGCAAAAATCTCCTGCAGATTGTGCAACGTTAATGAACTGTCCCTGCATTGGCAATAAATTGGAAAAATACCACAATAAAAGAATTTTGGATCTAGCTTTTATGATTTTATTTCCTTGCTAGATTTGTTTGTGTGAGACTAAAACACTGCCTTAGTTCTAATGACTATCAATTGCGCCCACACTACACCCACATCCTTAAATATAGCAGACTGCATTTCTGCAATTCTTCCAAGCATCTGAAGTTATCAAAATGACCAAGAGTACTTGCAATATTCAAACTGATCTAATTGCATTTTCCATCTCCGAACACTGAAATTGTGGGAAGCTTTCCTCTCAACAAAATAGTCCGAAATCTCATCTGCTATTTGCATTCCAAATGAACAAGGCAGGAAGTGAAGCATTTGGCCTGAAGGAATTTCAATACTAGTGAAGGGTAAAGCAGTACCAAAAAGAGAACATGCTGGACAAAACTCAGCAGGTCTGGCAGCATCTGTGGGGAGAGAAACAGACAGTTCTGAGTTTGCATGTGTCGGACACTTAATTCTGTTTCTCTCTTCTTAGATGCTGTTCGACCTGCTGAGCTTTTCCAATATTTTCTGTTCTTATTTCAAACTTCCCGCACCCACAGTATTTTGTTTTTAGTTAAGGATTACATAATAGAAGGTCTAAAGTTTCTGAACTTGGATATTTTATCAATGATACCCAGGACCCAAAAGGATTGCAATTGGTATCATTGAACACGGCGTTCTTCACTAACTGGTTAGTTAAAGGGTGACATAAGTTATGGAATATCCAAAATATCAGATACTCAAGCAGAAGGATAAAGATACTTTCAGTTTAAGTTATCTCTACAAGTGAATATACGCAAACACCTATGGTAATTGTGATGAATGTAGAAATTGTTATATATATTGGACACGGTCTACCGGCTTTGCCCCACTGGAATCAGAGTGGGATGCGACCAGTGAATTCCAGGAGAGGCCTCCCCCGGGATTCCCGACGGCCGTAACGGTTAGATCTAGCGAGATGTCGCAATCTGGGTCCCGCCATTGTGGGTCTCACACAGTTGCCTGGGTTTGTGAACCCACTTAACCATGCTGACACCGGATCTAACCAACTCCCTGCATGTCCCAGCTTCCCCAAGGAGATCCCAGCTGGGCGCCGATTAGTACTGGTCCACCCAAACATGGACCAGGCAGAACAACAGGATGCTGTGGGGTCTCCCAGATCATTTTAGGTCCCTGGGTGGTTAGGGACAGGACAGGGTGGCACCCTGGCTCCTCCCCTGCTACATGGGCACCTTGACAGTGACTGTGTGGCATCTAGGCACTGCCACACAGGCACTGCCGAGGTGGCACTGTCAGGCTGGCAAGAGCACTACCAGGGTGCCAGGGTGGCAGTGACAGGGTGTCCAGGTGCCAATGTGGGTCTGCCAAGGGTCAGAGATTGAGGGGCACCAGGCTCATCAAAGGTGCGATGAGGGGATGTGAAGGGCGGGGGAGGGGGGGAATGAAGGGCGGAGGGTCTTGAAAGGGGAGGGCTCATTTGGAGGGGGTTAATGCCCATGTGTGTGGCGGGGTCACATTGCCCGTGGGTGGGAGATCCTGAAGTTCACTTAGAGATCCAGGCACCATTTCAAAATGTCAGAACGGTCTCTGAAGTGCCTGTCTAGCCAGCGGTTTCTGTTCCCCAGTGAGTTAACAAATTCTAAATGTGGGCTAGCCCAGAGAGAAACTCCCCAGGGCACAGAAAAATAATTAAGTGTGGCTAGATGGCAGTGAGAAATGCACCGACAGAGCCAGGGAGAAACTCCCAGCCAAACCAACCTGAGATGATACTTAGAAACCTTTCAGTTAAATCGGGCACTACATTTTATATTTGTGACAATAATGTTATTCAAAACTCTGGTTTAAAATACATACCATCCCAACATAATGAAGAAGGCCATTCAGCCCATCAAGTCTGCACCGACCCTCTGAAAGAGCACCCTACCTCGGCCAATCCCCCATTCTAGGGACAATTTTGCATGGTCAATCCACCTAGCCTGCACACCTTTGGGAGGTGGGAGGAAACTGGAGCACTCGAAGGAATCCCACGCAAGACATGGGAAGAATGTGCAAATTCCACACAGATAGTTTTACTCGAGTTCGGAATCAAAGCCAGGTCCCTGATGCTGTGAGGCAGCAGTTCTAACCACTATGCCATCATGCCACCCAAGCAGTGTGTCTACTACACCTGTAATTAAGGAGTCATAAAAGAGCGAGGTAATCATTGATTTTAACCATTTGCTTGTTTATAGAGAGATGGTTAATGGAATATTGTTTTGATTGTTGGATATTCCCTGGAGAGGTAGATAATTTATAAGGGATTGTAATTAATTTATTTAAGCAGTTGAAGGGACATGTTAGTAGGAGACGGAAGATGCAATTAATGGAAGGGCCAGATCTGTCTGTAGTTTGCAATTTTGCCAAATGCTGTTCGGCTGAGCAGTTGGGTCTGACAAGATAGACCATCAGTGTTCTGGATCTGATCTTAAAAATGGTTTATCTCTCCAAACTTCTGCATAGATAAGCAAGTAACCTGGTCTGTAAGCTTTATTTATAAGTGGCAATTGAACTGGATTGGGTTTCTGAATTGGAATTAATGGTAGGTTTAATTTCTTTGTTTTATATAAGAACTGTTTAACTGTTCATGTTCTCCCTGTGTTTGCATAGGTTTCCTCCAGGTGCTCTGGTTTCCTCCCACAGTCCAAAGACGTGTAGGTTAGATGGACTGGCCATGGTAAATTGCCCCGTAGTGTCATGATCAATGTGCAGAGTTACCTGGATGGGGAGTAGGCCTCGGCAGAGTGCTTATTCACAAGGTCGGTGCAGACCCGTTGGACCGAATAGCCTCCTTCTGTTCTGTAAGAATTGTGGGGTTTTACAGTTTTAGAAATGAATAATAGTTTGGCGTTTTCATCTGATATCCTAACAAAAGTTCAGTTCTGCTCTGGTATCCTAACAAAATGAAGGATGAAATTAGTACCTCTCCAGGAAGTAATAATTTATTCGGGGGAATATTGGTTTGTGATGGTCTTTTACCAAATAATCTAATGATCGCGATAGAACATAGAACAGTACAGGCCCTTCAGCCCTCGATGTTGTGCCGAGCCATGATCGCTCTACTCAAACCCACGTATCCACCCTATACCCGTAACCCAACAACCCCCCCCCCCCCCCCTAACCTTACTTTTTAGGACACTACGGGCAATTTAGCATGGCCAATCCACCTAACCCACACATCTTTGGACTGTGGGAGGAAACTGGAGCACCCGGAGGAAACCCACGCACACACGGGAAGGGCGTGCAGACTCCGCACAGACAGTGACCCAGCCGGGAATGCGAACCTGGGACCCTGGAGCTGTGAAGCATTTATGCTAACCACCATGCTACCGTGCGATCAAGGCTCAAAAATAAATGATGTGAGACGCAAGAATAGAAAGGAGGACTGCGGAATGAAAAGTCTAGCGTGTTAGAAATGAAGAGAGAATTGGTAGAACAAAATGACTAAAGAGATTTTTTGCATTTACAAAAAAGTAAATTAAAAGTAACTGAAAGGAGTATTTAAAAAGGTAAGGGAGTACAAGAGTGCTGAAGTATAGAAAGCAGCAGAAGGGATCCAAAAAAGCCTCAACAGATATGGAAGTAGCAGGGAATCTATTAGAATATACAGATTCCCTGATAGGTTGATTAGAAATCTTGTATAAAAATGTGAAGTAAACGTTTCTAAATCTTCAACAATAAAGACTTGAGAACTTCCTCAGGAATCTCTGTATGCCATGAAACAGAAGCTACTGGCTTGCTTTTATGGTGTTTTTTTTAACTGAATAAATGGCAGTTTTGCTGATCAACTCTGCTTGATCTTACAGATCACATACAGATTTCTCTCGCAAGGTATCGAGCCAACACACAGAATCCCATGAAGGAGGTTATCCATTGCACATTAAACCAATAAGATCATAATTATTCCCTCTAATCTTTCAAGATGGTGCAATAGAATACAAACACAAAAGGGTTTCAAATGATCAGCCCCATTGAGTGCAGATTCAGAACAGGTACAGTAGGTGAAAAAATTGAAGAACAGATCCAAGATGTGTCTTGGGTTCAATTCCTTCTGCCAACAATTTCCTGATGGCTGCACATGATCAATGAAAAGTAATGAATGGAAAATCATGAGGGGCACACTTTTGTTTTCTCTGAGAGCATTCTAAGTGCATGCAACTTTGTACCAGTAGCAGTAAAGACAAACATTTACTCACTTCCACAGTCCCACTCAAGCTCCATGAATATTTCCAAAAATAGTTACGTGAATCCCTATGTGTTCTTGCAGCTTCTGTACTGTACCATAACCTTTCCCTAAATAGTCCAAATTAAATAGGTGCAAGGGAAGCTGTTCGTCGATGAACATCTTTTAAGGGAAGCTCGGGCAACGACATAAAGAAGAACCACCCCATAATAAATTACAGTTAATGTATTCCTTAGAATCACTTTTGAGCAAGTTATTGCTTGAGACTGTGACCATTTATTAAAAGATAGTAACACAGGTGTAAAGTATATTTAAATGACGTGCAGCTAATATGCGTGTTCAGTATTTGTATCTCCTTGATAATCCTCAGCTTTACTGTAGACTTTATATAATTCATTTTCTGTTCTTCCCTAGTGTTTTAGTAAATCATATGTATAAAGGTTGACAGTTCTGTGAAGAGTACTGCCATCTTAGCCTTTAGGGCATCAAGAATTTCTGTCTTTATGTAAAAAAAGCTCTTTCCTCGATGTCAAATATACTACAAGAAACTGTGAATCTGACATGACCTTTATGGCATCAATGTTTTTATCAAGATTCCGTCAGGTTTTATGTGAAGGTCAAACATGATAAAAGATTTAAAATACTTAAGTGCAAAGATCACAGGGACTCCCATGTATGGTGGTTGTCTTTTACCAAACTACAATTTGGAATGGATACTGGCAACTTGTATCAGCTATCCTTCTTGTGCACCCATATGGGGAACAAGCTCAGGAACCATCCAGCCACCCCAATGAAACTGTGCGCATGCACCTGAAAATGCATCTAGCCACCAAAGCCTGCAACCTCGAACATTGGCAGAGAAGGTCTTGAGCTCACGACTGGCAAGGGCAGGGGCGCGGCAGGTCTGGGAGTTTGGTGGAGGAAGGACTGGAATTTGAACTACTGCATAGCAGTCCCTACCATTTGAATTCATTACATTCAATTTTGGTGTTTGCAAAAAGGGGAAAAACCGTCTGGCATGACCAATGCCAACCACAAATTGCAGTGTGTTAAGGTACCAGCTATTTCAGGGACAATCAGGTGTTCAGTGATTGATTTGTACCTCATTAAGATACAATTATTTCATAGAGAGATGGTGGCGCAGTGGTGGTATCACAGGTCTGGTAATCCAGAGGCCCAGGCTAATGTTCTGGGGACAGGGTTTCAAATCCCACTATGGCAGCTGGTGAAAATTCAATTCAATTAATAATCCAGTATTGTAAAGCTGGTCTTTATCATAGAATTTACAGTGCAGAAGGAGGCCATTCGGCCCATCGATTCTGCACCGGCTCTTGGAAAGAGCACCCTACCCAAGCCCACACCACCCTATCCCCATAAGCCAGTAACTCCACTCAACCAACACGAAGGACAATTTAGCATGGCCAATCCACCGAACCCGCATATCTTTGGACTGTGGGAGGAAACCGGAGCACCCGGAGGAAACCCACGCACACGCAGGGAGTACGTGCAGACAGTGACCCAGTCGGGAATCGACCCTGGAGCTGTGAAGCAATTGTGCTGACCACTGTGCTACCATTCTGCCCTTAAATGAAATGAAAATCGCTTATTGTCACGAGTAGGCTTCAAATGAAGTTACTGTGAAAAGCCCCTGGTCGCCACATTCCGACGCCTGCTCGAGGAGGCTGGTACGGGAAATGAACTGTGCTGCTGGCCTGCCTTGGTCTGCTTTCAAAGCCAGTGATTTAGCCCTGTGCTAAACCAGCCCCTTGCTTTTGTTCTTAGTAATAGTGATCAGGAAACCACTATTGATTGGTGTAAAAATCCACTTGGTTTACTTTCAGCCCTTTCAGGGAAGGAAATCTGCCACCCCTACCTGGGTGACTCCAGACCCACAGTAATGTGGTTGATTCTTAACTGCCCTCTGAAATGGTGTGGCAAAACACTTGGTCCAAGAGCAATTGGCGGTAGGCAAGAAATGCTAGCCTTGCCAGCCGAGCCCACATCCCAAAAAAGAATAGATAAAAATATACTTAATCATCCCTCAATAGAAAGTGATTTATTGAATCATTCAATCTCGCCTTGAATTACGAAACAGTAAATGTACAAGTGCAGTGTCATCTTACATGTATTATGTTGGGGTAGACAAATATTTTGAACATAATTAAATTCTTGAATTTTGAAACACAAACAGCAGTAGAGACTGGAATACTAATATTTCAAATTGTAATACAATATAGTTCAGTGGATGCCCTGAAAGCAGAATAACAATTTAATAGGGAGTGAATTTCCAAAGTTACATGCACTGCCAGTGTGAGTCAAGTACCTACGACCAAAGTCGAACGCGCAGGAGGCCTGGAGATAAGAAAAAAAGGTCACAGATTTGGCTCCATAACAACAGTAGCTTAGATGAAAAATGATATAATGCTGATCCAACCACTCCTGGCATGCTCCACAACAAACATCCTGTGTGGAAGGCATTATGTACGGGACCATATGCAGAACAAGCAGATTGTAACATCGGGCAATGTCCAATGCAGATGTGATGTACAACCTGCCATTTTTAACCTCACTGTTCTAATTAATGGCCCTTCTTAAATACACAAAACTGAGCATTTGTTCAGCAGCATGAAACATTCCCCACCAGCTCTAATCAAAGCTATCATCATCTAATTTGTGGGTTAGTTGCTTTTTATAACCTACTTGCTCGTGCTGAGTTTGAGGAAGCACTGGTTTATTGGAGGAATTTGGAAAAGTTGCTATAGCCATTGAGAAGTTGCTGGTTCTTATTGGAGGACTTCTGAGTACACCACTTGCTCCGCGACATGGGCAGGTACTTGCAGTCTGCCTTGGGCTGCAGAATCAGGGAGCGATGGAGCAGAAGCAGCAGAGGAGACAAACGTCTTGGAGAATGCGGATGATGAGGACTCTTAAATTCTTCAGGGAACTGGAGGGCAGCACGGTGGTGCAGTGGTTAGCACTGCTGCCTCACGGCGCCGAGGTCCCAGGTTCGATCCCGACCCTGGGTCACTGTCCGTGTGGAGTTTGCACATTCTCTCTGTGTTTGCGTGGGTTTCACCCCAACCCAAAGATGTGCAGGGTAGGTGGATTGGCCACGTTAAATTGCCCCTTGATTGGAAAAAATGAATTGGATACTCTAAATTATTTTTAATCTTCAGGGAACAATGCTCCTGCCAACACCTAAAATAGAAACCACACAAAACAACCATTCAAGACCAACGTTATCTAATAACACATTCAATACTCCACACAATATTCAATTAACCACTCTTGTGCATAGCCTTTGTGTCCTTCTGGGTGCCTTTACCTGGCCTAATGTTCCTATGCAGTGCTGTCCCAGCAGCTGTAGCATGGTTGATGGAAGACTTCTGAAATCCAGTGGATGAGACTGCAGATGCTCTTGCAGTACATCCTCATGCAGCAATGAGCCTTGAGGACTTCACCACCTCAGCGTGCTTCACAGTAGTCTGTGCTGGCTAGTTCAAAAGCAAGGGCTCTATCACAGTGGAGGTGATAGGGAGCATGAATTCTGTGCAAGGCACATGTTAAATACCATGTTGTGTATTTCTGTTTCTGAGTGACATTGAACCAGTTGTGCTCACAGAGTCATGGGGGTCTACAGCACAGAAAAAGGTCCTGCGGCCCATCATGTCTGCGCCGGTCAAAAACAACCACCTAATCCTCCTGCAGTTGGCCCATAGTCTTGTATGCCTTGACATCTCAAGTGCACATCGAAATACTTCTTAAATGTTATGGGGATCTCTGCCTCCACCGCCCTTTCAGGCAGTGAGTGCCAGACTCCCTCTGGATGAAAAAGGTTTTCCTCACGTCCCCCCTAAACCTCCTGAGTTTTACCTTAAATCTGTGCCCCTGTTTATTTATCCCTCCACCAAAGGGCAACTTTATTCCTGTCTACTATATCTATGTCCCGCATAATGTTGTACATCTCAATCATGTCCCCCCTCAGTTTCCTCTGCTTCAACAAAAACAACCAAAGTCTATCCAGTTTCTCTTCATAACTAAAACTCTCCAGCCAGGCAACATCCTGGAAAATCTCCTCTGCACCCTTTCCAGTGCTATTACATCCCTCCTATAATGTGGATTCCAGAACTGTAGTTTTGGCCTAACCAACGTTTTACCCAGTTCCAGCATAATCTCCATGCTCTTAAACTCTATGCCTTGGCTAATAAAGGCATGTATACCATATGCCTTCTTAACCACTGTATCTACCTGCCATGCGACCTTAAGGGACCAGTGTACATGCACACCAAGGATTCTCTGATCCTCACTGCTTCCCAGGGTCCTGCCGTTTATCATGTATTCCCTTGCGACATTAGTCCTGCCCAAGTGCACCACCTCACACTTATCCGGATTTAATTTCATTTGCTACTGATCAGTACAACCAACCAGCCTATCTATATTCTCCTGTAATCTTAGGCTATCCTCCTCACTATTTGAAAATCGTTATTGTCACGAGTAGGCTTCAATGAAGTTTCCCTCTGGTGGACGGTACTCATGCTATCCTTTCCGCCTTGCCTACCTGCAGTAGATTCACACTGGTTTGGGGAGATGGTGGTATTGTGATAACTTAATTGGACATTAATCCAGAGACCCAGGCTATTACGGGGAACATGGGTTCAAATCCCAACATGGCACCTGCTGGAATTTAAGTTTAACAAAAAAAAACTGGAATATAAAGCTAGTCTCAATAATTTTGAATGGCAACTATCAATTATTATTTCAAACCCATTTTGTTCTCTAATGTCCTTCAGGGAAGGAAATCTGCTATCTTTACCCAGTCTGGCCGACATGTGACTCCAGGTCTACAGTAAAGAAGGTCGACTTCAGACTCATCGCACTGGCCTCATGAGGGCAGAGCACATCTCTCCTTCTGTTGACCTCCTGTACCAATGACACCAATGTGGTAGATGAGAACCTGGGGGCACCCTCTTGCCTGTTGCATCGTTTCTGTTCCCTGCTTCAGATTGTTTTGAAGCAGTTATAATACGTTGTGTCTTTAAGAGCAGTAGCCTTTAATAGTTATGCGGGCCAGCTTTGATTGGTGCTGCCTTATTTGAACTAGTGCCACCTGTTGCTGGTTCTGGGTGAGTGTGCTTAACACTCGATTTGGCTCTGTTTCGTTACTTAACTCTGGAGTCGCCAGGTATCGTTAAGATACCGCCACAAGTTTCAAGGTCAAGTTCAAAGCAATAAAACCATACACCAATTAGTAAGTTCAAACATATGAGTTTATTATAATACAATTATAAACTACTCATGCACACGCTAAGATGACTAAACTATTCTTACCACTAAATAGACCAATACTTATCTGAATAAGGAACTGCCGGATCAGGGGACAAGGCCTCTTGCTCTGCACTGGGTCCACAGACTTCAGGTTGGTACAGGTTAAAAGGGTTCAGGAGTGTCTATCTCTGGTAGTGATCATTGTGAGACACTTACTTGCTGGCGGCTGCTGACCGAACCTCTCCTCTCTCTCGGTCAAGGTCTTCTTCAGTAAAGGCTGGTCGAGAGGGCTGGTCAAGAGAGGAGGGCTGGTCAAGAAGAGCAAACTGAGTTTGGGACCTGTCTTTTATAGGTCCTAGGGCTTTGCGCCCTTTTGGGCGGACCCTCTATCTGCTGGGGATCGATTAGGTCTCTTCCCAATCTATTTGTTTGAATCCCCCCAATACTGAGGCTGTCCCTCAGCTACTGGGCAGGCCTTCAGGTGCTTTGTCTTCGAACCCCGCTGGTGCCGGGGTGTCTGGTTTCCCATACACTGTTGCAATCACTTCCCTATTTGTTTCCATTGTCTCTGGGATTGTTCCATTACTATGCTAACTGTCCCGGAGATTGCCTCATTAGTATGCGGAATGTTCGTTTCGGTGATGTCTGCTCTCTTAGCAGACAGAATACTGCTTGTTGCAGCCTACTTGTGCTGCAAACTTTGTCCATTTTACCCTGCAAGCTTTGCGTTCCTCCATTTTGTATTGAGGGAATGACCAACTTCGGTGGCTACACACCTGCTGAGGTGTGCAGTCATTCAGCAAAGCAATCAGTGTTGGGGCATATACGTCAATAATTCAAATAAACAGGCAGCACAAACTTTACATGTTGCCGATATTGCTTTGAACTGGCACAGAGTAATCATGCATTGCAAACTCCTGGACTAGAACCCTGGGCTAGACAATTTTGCCTGCCATCAGTAACTCTAGAATGTGCTCCTGTACCTCCTCACAGTTAGTGCATGAATTGCATGGACAAAAAGGGAGGAAGTTACTTAGTTACTTCACTGCACTCATCTGATGATTAATGCCCAGCATGGAAGAGTACAAATGGAAGAAAAAAATGAAATAACCTGATAAATCTGTTTCAGAATAATAAAAAGCACAATCAGCAAAAGATAGAGGAAAGAGTGAAAATATTTGGAAAGGACAAACAATTGGATGATTACATTAAAGCAAGATAAATTTTTAGAGTAAGTTATAGTGCAGAATCTGAACATGTTGGATGGATGCGCCAGTAATCCAAATACAGTAGAATCCAGGAATAGTAAATAATTCTACCAATAATACAATTGTTCACAGCATATCTTGATTCCCATCACTCAACAGCTATGCAAACATAAAGGGTGGGATTTAACTAAAAGGGAACAAAGTCCCATAGCGAGTGTGTTTAGTCATGTGCTTCCTGGCGCTCGCAGTGCAGAGGAACACAGTGCTATAAAATGGCGCTCGCATCAGATCAGGGGCCTCAGCAGGAAACGTGCAGCTGAGGCCACACATAGTCCTGTTTTGTGCACCGAGGATCTCCCGAGAGATCAGTACGCTATTTTGAAATTATCTCCTGATCTCTGGAGCCCCCAAAGCGACCCCCGACATCTAACCCCATGCCTCAACACACTATAACGTTCCTAGCCCCCCCCCCTCCCCCCCACAACACCAAGGCAGGGTGCCACTACCCAATCGGCAAAGCTTTGGGACTTTGGGGCTTGGGGGGGGGGGGGGGGGGGAGAGGGGGGGGGGGGGGGGGTTGGGTCTGTGGTAATGTTGAGGGCCTCGGAGAATCGGGACACCATTTAAAAATGGCGTCCCGATCGCTCACTATACTGAGGAGTTCAAATTAGAGAAGGTAGGTTGAGAGGTCAGATGATGTGCACCTGATACAGGTTTATGTGCGACTTATTCAACTTTTGTGACTTGGTTCGATAATCAAACTGTTTTCTGCACTATATTTTCATGTCGGCATTAGGTGTCTGTTGTTCACCTCCTGCGAAATGCCTAACCCTACCTCCCAGTTTCTGCCATATAGGTTTCTTCCTCCCATTTCTGGGAAATAGCTTCATGCTCCAAATCTTCACAGCCCCGAACAGCACATCAAAGGAGGCATCAGTGAACAGGAGCACAACTTTGGAAAATCCAAACTTCATTTTTTAACTTCCTCCTCTCTTGTTTCCAACTCCAACAGCTCCAAATTGCAATATTTTGGTTTGCTTTTTAAACACTACGCTCGAGATCACAGCATGTGAGATCCACATCTCATCCATTGCCGTTGATTGGACAATGAACGTAGATGTAAATTGGCACTGAGGTGGCTGGGTTAAAAAGCCAATAACGACACACTAAGATGATCAAAATCTTGATCAAAATGGTAAGCTTTAAGAAACATCATAAATAAAGGTAGAGAAGTAGAGATATGGAACAATTTAGGAAAGGAACTCCAGAGCTTATGGGCCAGGCAACCAATAACATGGCTGCCAAGGCAAATTCCTGCTTGCAAAATGGCTGATGAGAATCATATTTTGATATTTCAGTATCCTACATTAGTGTTGATATTTTCTGAAATACGATTGATTTAAGAAGTTGCTGATTCTTTTTTAGTGTATTGTGGATTTATTTTTTCTACTGTGCCTTGAATCTTCTGGAAACCTATTAAATGTATGTCATGGGCTTGTTAACTGACAATGAACATCGTCATTAACCTAGGGCTAAAAACTCCAACTAATGGGACATGCTGATAGAAGTGTACATGTTGCTCTTGGAGGGAAGTAAGACTCAATGGGATCTTTATCCAAATCTTTAGAACAGTAAAAAGCACAGATAATGTGAATGCAAACAGCCATTATTACTTAAAATTCAGATGCATATCTAGAAAATGAGTAAAAAATAGACAAGTTTCAATCAGGACTAAAGATGAGAGGATGTTTCACTTTCCATAGAATGATGAGTAAGTGGCATAAAATTCAAATAATATTGTTGTTGGTTAACACCCTTGAAAGGAAATTAGTTTAGAAAGGGGGAAAGGATTACAGGATTTCAAAGATTATTTCTATGGGTCCAGGCCATTGGAAGGTTATGTGTAGACTTCAGCTGAATAATACTGGATTGAAATCCTGCAGTGTTTATTGAATTCTCTTTTTATAGTGTTACCTATGTTTATTTGGTTTCCCGCAAAAGGATAAATGGACTTTGCAAGATCTATGACAATATAAGTTATACTTGAAGCATTAGTAAGGGAGCTCAATAGTCCAAATAGTTGTTTCTGTCACTCTGCACTTCTATTTACGTTGTTAAAGTTAACCTGGGATCAAAGCAGTGAAGCTGTTCTGAAAAATGTTCTACCAAATGCTTTTGATGCTCAGGGTTTCTCATTTGATGACAATAGCAGTTAAGGGATTTGCATTTGTATTGGTAAGCATTAAAAATAAAGTATAGCATTAGGTAGGTTTAATTTAATGTTTCTCTGACAGGAAGGGTAAAACCTATAACAATTCATGCAGGACAAAGGTGTTTGTATGTGTGAGGGTTGGTTTAGTTCCAACTGTGTTTATATATTGTGCTTAGAGTGGGCTGTAGTAGGAAGAATAAATAGCAGCAGCAGGGGCTTTGCTTAGCAATAGGAGGTCACGTTCTGAGGGAGGGACTTTCCTTTGTTCTTAGTTTTAACTGGAAGCCAGAGTAGTTGGAGGTATGTAGATCGCGAGAAGGCAGCACTCACAGCTCTGCGAGAAGCAATTGGTTGAAGAGGCTACAGAGGGAACATCTCTCTCAGCATTGCTAAAATAAAAACAAAACCAGGGAGAAATGAGCAGTCAGTTAAGGAAACTAGTGAAATGAAATGAAGTTTCAAAGAAGTCTGAAGTTAAAGATTCTGGATCAGAGATCTCTTCAGTAAAGAAAGACAAAGTTGAGAGGAAGGCTGAGATCAAGAAAGACATCTGAAATGATCTTTAGGATTGTGAGATTTTGGTAGATGAGTTGAAATAACTATGGAAATAAGTGGCTGGATCTCAGAGTTTGTACAGGAGCCTGGAAGGCAAAGAAATACTAAAAGGGATGGTGTGAAATACTGGACTGGAATTGCTGTTAAAAGTGGAGTGGAAGCTTTGTTTGAAAGTGTCTTTTAGAAAACCAGGACTGGATTTCAAAATGCAAGCTGCCAAGGGAAAGCATTATTATGAGAGAAGATATTAAAGTGTATTACAGGAGTGGAGTTTGGAAACTCTCATGTAACAATCATCTGGGGGTTTCTGAGGATAAAACTACAGACATTAACTGTGTTCAGAGCAGAGTGTGTATTTGACCACAGTATTTATTTGCTGAAAAGGTTTTTTTTGTGTCAATGAGATCGCTGCAGGGAGTCTGCATGTTCCCTCATGTCTGCTTGAATTTCCTCCAGTGCCTGGTTTCCTTCCACAAATCCCGAAGACGTGCTTGTTAGGTGAATTGGACATTCTAATTGTCCCTCGGTGTACCCAAACAGGCGCCAGAATGTGGTGACTAGGGGATTTTAACAGTAACTTCATTGCATTATTAATGTAAACCTTCTTGTGAAAATTAGAAAGGTTATATTATAGTATATTATATTATTAGATGCACTTTATAATCCATGTTAATTGTTAAATCTGTGTATTTGTTAAACTAAGAAGAGAGTATAGGAGTATTGGATTATAATCCAGTTTTTCATGTTTAATAAATGTTTTCTACATGGTGTTCAAACTAATTAGCGGTCTTGTAACTCTGTTCCTCCACATTTATAAAAAACTAATAAAAGTTGTCATCTTATGAGACAGAGTTCAAGGGCGGGATTCTCTGACCCCCCGCCGGGTGGGAGAATCGCTGGGGGTCAGCATGAATCCTGCCCCCACTGTCCTCCCAATTCTCCCGCCCCTCCAAAAAATCGGCATGGCGTGAGTTGCGCTGCCTGCCTCGGAGAATGGTGGGGTCCGGCACGACTCAATGGGCTCTGGGGCTATCCGGATTCTCCGGCCCGCGATGGGCTGAAGTCCCGCCCATTCTGTGCCAGTCCCGCCGGCGTAAATTGGAGTTGGTCCCTTACCAGCTGGACCTGGTGATGCGCGCAGGCTCCGGGGTTCTTGGGGGTTCACGGGGGGATCTGGCCCGCGGTCGGGGCCCACCGATCCGTGGGTGGGCCTGTGCCGTGGGGGCACTCTATTGCTTCTGCACTGGAGGCTGTGGTCATCCGCCATTCCGGCCACGGATGTGACCCCATGTGCGCATGCGAGGGGATGACGCCAGCCAGCGCTGGCACTCCCGCGCATGCGTCGGCCGGCGGAGGCCCTTCGGCGCTGGGTGGCGTGGCGCCAGGCTCTATCCGGCCGGCCAGCGGGGCACCAACCACTCTGGAGCAGGCCTAGCCCTTGAAGGTGCGGAGGATTCTGCATCTTTGGAACAGCCCGGCACCTGAGTGTTTCACGCCACTCCGTCCCGTCAGGACCCGGCCCCGCCGGGTACGGGAGAATCCCGCCCCAATTCCGGGATCTTTGCATCCAGTTATAACATCAACTGGGATCATAATAACTGAATAATTTTAAGGGAGAGTAGGTCAATTCTTGTTGGGCAGGGGAATTAATGGTTATTGGGGGCTGATGGTATGTGGAACTCAAAATACAAACAGATCAATCATGATCTTATTAATTGGCAGAGCAGGCTTGAGGGGCTGAATGACCTACATCTGCTCCTATTTTGCATGATTATATGCTTTTATCTATGGATTTTCATCACTTCTGCATTCACTACCTGATTATAGCTTGTTGGGGCGTTTATAGATCTGAGACTGTCAGCTCAGTTTGTTCGCTGACTTGTTAATTGTTTTTAAGGCACAATTCAACTAACTGGAAATAAAGTCCCATAGCATGTTTAGCTGCATGTTTAGCTGCATGTTTCCGGCGCTCACAGCACCATGAAACACATGGCTATGAAGCATCACTCACATTAGATAAGGGGCCTCAGCAGGGAACACACATGACACACATAGCTCCATTTTCTACACTGAGGAACTCCACACACCAGAACTCCTCAGTGTAGGGAGCAATCAGGACACTATTTGCACCCCAGGCTCATTCATCAGCACACAGAAAATGCCAGCTTGTTACCTTGGCAGTGCCAACATGGCAGTGCCCCTACCTGCTGACAATGCCACCATTGGCATGCCAGGATGACACACAGATGGAATCATCAGAGTACCAGGCTGACGGTGTCAGAGTTTCTGGGTGGCACCAGCAGCGCCAGGGTACCATCCATCCCAAAGTATATGCACCCAGGGGTCCCATGGGAGACCCCCATGTATACCATTCCATCTGTTCCCCATTTCTGAAGACCAGTCTCAAACAGCACTTGCCCAAGGTCTCTGGGGCAAAGGGGATAGACCCCATGCCACAGGTAACTCGAGAATGTGCACATTAAAGTGAGACTAGCTGTCTCATCCTAATGTGCAGATTTTCCTAAAAGTGATCCCTCCCACAATGCGCAGGATTTACAATGCAACATTTCACACCGTCACATTAGCTGTATTCAGCCTCCAGAAATAAATGGCTGTAAATGCAAAAATACAACAGAAAACCTGTCATATCATCTAATCTAAGACTACAAATCATTGCCAGAGATGCAAAGTATTCACACCATAAATTCTTTCCTGTTACTTTAGTAACAATACATGTCCTATTTTATGCAGAGCATAAATTAAATTGCAACTTTAGCTGAAACCTTTGGTACATGAACATCTTAAAAGGGTTTTGCCCCAAAAATATTCGAACTGAGACACAAAATCCATATGCATGTGTTCACACCGCTGAAGAAATGTAGGGTTAGCACCTGTGCATCTCTTTATGATTCCCTGACATTTCCAGCATCACTTCGCTCTCTGCAGGAGAAGATGGCAGATAATCAAAAGGAGCAGGTGCACATGGGAGAAGAATCATGTACATCCGACCTTTGCATTTGCAGGTGTCATTCCCACAGAATGGTTAGGAGTGGGAGTGAGAGTGATTGAGTAACCTCTGCCACCTCTAGCACCATCTTGAGTACCTTCTTCTGCCCCGTTGCGGACAGGGGAGAGATGGTATGATCGTTCCCTCTTTTTTTCCAACTCTCAACTAACCATAACAAAACGACTTTTGTAGAAATAGTGTTTAACCCCTTGAGATCAGACACAAGCCAGGTGTTCTTGCTAAGCATTAAAAGAAGAAAGAATAAATGTATATTTCGCAACACCCAAATGTAATCGCAACTGTGGTGATATGCATCACTATAAATACACAAGGGGTTAATGTAAAGACACTAAGACTGAATACACACTAGAGGGACCACCAGAGACATCATGACATGCAGACATACAGCTAATGAACACATAGAATAGGACACGACCAATGGGCAGTCAAGACACTACCACAAGGGGACAAACCATATAAAAGGACAGGGCACACATACTCTTTCTCTTTCCATAGGCGACACTCAGAGACAGGGGCAGATCGGAAGCATCACACCCACTGCATGGATTAGAGCTGACTGGTTAGTTAGATTGAATTACTATAGCACAGGGGTGGGCAAACTTTTCCGTGCAAGGGCCACATTCAGAAATTCACAATTCACAAAGGGCCGCATAGTATATTAAGTAAAATAATTACTTCACCCGGTTATGATTCTGGGCGCCTCATATAGAACATAGAACAGTACAGCACAGAACAGGCCCTTCGGCCCTCGACGTTGTGCCGAGCAATGATCATCCTACTCAAGTCAACGTATCCACCCTATACTAGTAAGTAACCCAACAGCCCCCCCATTAACCTTAAAAAAAATTAAAAAAAAAAAAAAAAATTTTAAAAAAAAATTTTTTTTTTTTTTTAATGACTTGGAGGGCCGCAGAAATTCCTTTGGCGGGCCGCATGCGGCCCGCGGGCCGTAGTTTGCCCACCCCTGCTATAGCAAGATCAGCAGGAGAGTCGAACTCAAGTAGGAGAATTGTTAACTGTTGACTAAATGTGTTAAACCTATCTCCAAGTCTGAACCTTCCTTTGTCAGAGTATACATCAAGGAAGCAGTGTATGCTACATGAAGAAGCATAACACAACATGGTTCCAGGAGTGCCCTGTTGAATCTCTATAGTTCAACTCAACAAATCCGTAACTACCAGCAACAGCACCCAGGCAAGATGTTCGCGATTTCAGTTCCACAGCACCTCAGGTACCACGGCAATCTCAGTGCAAAGTGCCGTGCATTCAGGCAGAGATTTGAGATCTACCTGGTAGCGTCTGACCTAGATGGCGTGGAGGATGCAGAGAAAATAAAGCTTTTGCTCACCATTGCGGGTGCAAGTGCAGCAGAAATCTTCAAGACCTTCAAGTACTCCAAAGGGCAAGACAAGAGAGACTTCTAGACAGTCCTGGAAAAGTTTCAAACATACTGCGAGGAAAACACAAGCGAGAACGGTAAAAGAGGCGCCAATACTCACCATGAGGCGAAGGTAGGCCTGCAAATGCAGAAAAGGCAGTTTTGATTGGCAGCCATCTTGCAATAGGAGCTGCATATGTGGAGTTGCCCAGAAGACGTGAACCGACAAAACAGTGTATTGCGCATGCGCGAGAAGCCGTGCATTTGCAGTTGCGCAAAGAGCGCACAGAAAAGTAAGGTCCTTTTGCGCACGCGCACAGTTGCAAAAAAGGCACTAAGTAAATGAAAAGCGATCTGCACATGCGCAGTCCATTCCTATGCTCTATGTCACAAGCGTCATGACGCCAGAGGCCCCGGACCACGCCCACTTAAAGGGGAAATGTCCCAAAATAGCGGAAAAAAAATTTAAAGCAGGAAAACGCAATTCTTTCACCTGGAACGACAGCACAATGCCTAAACTTCGACCAGTAGCTGAAAGTAACCTCCACAGAATCCTGCAACAAGCAGTTAGCACCGCCAAAAGAAATGATTTGGTCCTTGAAGACTACGACTCGGAAAATGATTTCATTATTGGGACGTGGCGACCTCAATCCCAAATCCAAACCGCACCGAGATGTGTTGTACAGTGAAGAATCCGACACAGACATGGACGGGTTCTTCGGATTTGAGGATCCTCAGCCCAGCACAGACGACATCCTAAACCAGAGGTACAGGATTCTGCTGCGGCCTGACGCCAAGAGACAGAGAGAGGTACAAGCCCACAGAGAACGGCCTGACGCCACACCAGCAGTCCACCCACCACTAACAGTGCTCCACGCACGATAAAGAGTCCCCGACTCCGCCCAGAAAGTGATGACAGACTCCACAGCGAGACCACTGCACGACTCCTTGAGAGCACACAGATCGACTCCACAGCGAGATCACTGCATGACCCCACACAGTGAACGATGCCAGACTCCACAGAGAGAGCAGTACAAGCCTCCACAGCGATCTCGTTGACAGACTCCACAATGGAAGCAGCGCAAGACTCCAGAGCGCAGTCCTTCCATGAACAAGACCATGAAGGTCTAGCAACCTCATCTGAGCAACCAGCAGCAGACGATGCACATCTGCCATGCTCAAGTGCACAGCAAGAAGACTATGACAGTCTACCACGCTCACATGAACAGCAAAATGACTATGACAGTCTACCCAGATTATTTGAGCCACCAGAAGAAGACTCTGACAGTCTACCCAGCTCATTTAACCGACAAGAAGACACTGAAGGTCTACCCACTGTATGAGTGACAAGTG
This sequence comes from Scyliorhinus canicula, assembly GCF_902713615.1. Lineage (NCBI taxonomy): Eukaryota > Metazoa > Chordata > Chondrichthyes > Carcharhiniformes > Scyliorhinidae > Scyliorhinus > Scyliorhinus canicula. Next base: position 114,419,679 of record NC_052160.1, read on the forward strand.
ATAAAGCTTCACAATTCCTATACAAGATGTGCAACATGACAGCGAGACTGAAAGTTCTCCGCTAGTATGTACAGAGGAACTCGACAATCAAAGTGAGGCTACTAGTGACTCCAGTGACACCACATTAATTCAAACCTCATCCACTTGAGCCTCTCCACAAGGAAATGCATTCCTGAAGGTTTTGATTCCGGATGGGGAGCATCAAGACACCTCAGATGATTCAAGTGAACCTAAAATGACTCCGGACGGGGAGTGTCAAGAAACCAAAGCTGATTCAAGTGAACCAGAAAGGACGCCAGATTGGGAGCATCGACAAGCCAAAGATAATTCTAGTGAACCGGACATGACTCCAGACGGAGAGCGCCGAGGAATCAGAGACAGCAAATCTCACCGATTCAAGTTTGCTCCACTACAAACAAGCAAACCAGCTTTCAAGGCAGATGAGTTTGCTCCGCTACGAAGACGCAACCCAGCTTTCAAGGCAGATGACATTCTGCATCGTGACCACAAGCATAGAAATAAAAGAGTCCAAATCAGATTACAAACTAATTTGCCCATTTGCACACCTCCTGATCACTTCTTGGTTCCTTAAGCACAGGGGCACTGAAGGCGTTCACAAGGAAATTACAACATCAACATCGACACTTCAATAACAAAACAAGAAAGCCACTCGACCATATAAATTCATGAACTTTGGACTCATACATATTGTTTGGTATTGTATAATCACCACTGTCATCATGATTTGTACATGTCATCACTTATCTACCTATTTTGTTCAATTTTCTTTAACACTGTGCAGAAACAGGGCAGCATGGTGGCACAGTGGTTAGCATTACTGCCTACGGCGCTGAGGACCTGGGTTCGAATCCCGGCCCTGGGTCACTGTCCATGAGGAGTTTGCACATTCTCCCTGTGTCTGCGTGGGTTTCACCCCCACAACCCAAAAGATGTGCCCGGTAGGTGGATTGGCCACGCTAAATTGCCCCTTAATTGGAAAAAATAATTGGGTACTCTAAAAAAAATTTTTAAAAACACTGTGCAGAAAATATGTAACACGAAAAAAGGGGGGATGTGGTGATATGTATCACTGTAAATATGCAAGCGGTTAATGTAAAGACACTAAGACTAAGTAACACTAGAGGGAGCACCAGTGACATCATGCAGACATGCAGCTAATGAACATATAGAATAGGACACCACCAATGGGCAGAAAAGACGCCCAGAGGTGACACTACCACAAGGGGGCAACCCATATAAAAGGAAGTCCAAAAAATCACAAATGCCCTTGAGTCTTTTGAGAAGGAAGCTGGAATCTTTGCAAGCCCGATGATTTTCTTTTGGCTCACTAAGGAAATGAAAGTCGGATGTTTCTTGTTTCAAATTCAGTGTGACTTACACATTGCAACAGTAAGTTTCTGACTTTGCTTCAGTTCAGTTCTGTAGTCAGATATGGTTTGTTTCTTCAGATCTGAATGTAAAATGCTAGTTCCACTCCTCTGCCTATCAATGGGTTTTAGGCTGGGTGGGATCCTCTTGTTGCAACTCTCTTTATCTCCCAGATTGTCTGACTTGTGGATGCTCTAAATATGTGTTTTAACAAATATTCCCTATCACAAGCTGGTTTGTCTCAGATGACCATCATATTGGTGTTCCCATTGTCCACACAAATGGTTCCTGATGACATGAGCATTGACTCACACTGCAGTTGAATCAAGACCATTTCCATCTCCTACATCGGCAGCATGGTAGCCCAAAGGGATAGCACCGTGGCTTCACACTGCCAGAGTCCCAGGTTCGATTCCCCACTGGGTCACTGTGTGCGGAGTCTGCACGTTCTCCCCGTGTCTGCATAGGTTTCCTCAAGGTGCTCCGGTTTTGTCCCACAGTCCAAAGACGTGCAGGTTAGGTGGATTGGCCATGATAAATTGCCCTTAGTGACCAAAAATGTTTGGAGGGGTTATTGGGTTGTGGGGATAGGGTGGAAGTGAGGGCTTAAGTGGGTCAGTGCAGACACGATGGGCCGAATGGCCTCTTCTGCACTTTTGTTCTAAAAGAAAACATGAATAGGATGGGAATAGAGGGATAGAGGAATAGAGGAATAGAGGGGCTGGTTTAGCTCACCAGGCTAAATCGCTGGCTTTTAAAGCAGACCAAGCAGGCCAGTAGCACGGTTCGATTCCCGTACCAGCCTCCCCGGACAGGCACCGGAATGTGGCGACTAGGGGCTTTTCACAGTAACTTCATTGAAGCCTACTCGTGACAATAAGCGATTTTCATTTCATTTCATTTCGATATGGTCCCCGGAAGGGTAGGGGGTTTTAGTTCAAATGGGCAGCATGCTAGGTGCAGGCTTGGAGGGCCGAAGGGCCTGTTCCTGTGCTGTAATTTTCTTTGTACATTCTTTGTTCTTGTAGAATGGTTTTTCCTCACACCCATTCTGGAGAATTTCATTCTGCGACTATTAAGTACTTGGGGTCATTGTGCATCAGTTTCTATAGGTAATTATACGATAGCAGCTGTTAAATACACAGGAGCGATCAGCTGCATTTCTAATGTTGTTTCAATGGAATGTCCCAAATAAGGCTGTTCACATTTTTTAATATCCTGACCAGACCACCAGGCTAACCTCCAGCCTTTCATGTATATTTAATAGACAAGAGGGTCACCCAACCCCCCTGACTCCATCTTATTGCAAGACAGATTACACATTCTCCATGTTGCTTCAAAGAAAAATAAGATGCTCATTTTTCATACAACTGCAGCAATACGTGTGTTGAAGTCAGATTTAGAATAAGGTTTTTAGACAAAAGTTTCCCATTGGCTTCGATGCCTGTATAAGAGGCAATTTGTAGGTACTGATAATGTATAAATAATGTGTGTGATTTTATAACCTAATAATTGCTAATATCAGAAAGGAAACAAAATGGCTGTTAGTTGAGCCAGCAATACATAAAGACACAAAATGGCTTTTAGCTGAACAAACCACGTCCCTGAACAACCATTAGCTGGGTTAAGTTACAAATTGGTATAAATCATTTAATTACAGACAGCAGAGTTAGTCAGGGGGTCACGAATAATGGAAACAGACATGGGAGTTTCTAGGGAGTACTTCACCAGCAGTGATAACAGCTCCACAAGACAAAGAGCATTATGTATCCTCACCAGCTCAAGGTCTCCAGGTGCAGGCAGGAGCCATAATTTTAACTGTTATGACTTCTTCATGAAGTTCGGGGCTGGTAAGGGGCCAACCCACTTTAAGTAATGTTAAATTTAATTGGATATATAACTAATGTATGTCATGTATAACCAATATTATTGGACAAGGTCCAGCCGAAATGGGCTGCGTAGCTGTGTTGAAAATTATACAATGGAGATGGAGAGATGGAGATTTTACTTCACCTTATTGAACTGAGATTATGCTTTTAGAGAAGTCTGTAGCGGCAAGGGTCTGTAAGGCTTCACAAGTCACTTGACCATCTTCCTTGGAGAGATTAACAGGTTTAAAGAACTCCTGAAGAAAATACATGTTGGCGACTTGTAATAAATCTGGAATTCATGTGGGGGCTCCTTGCTGTCATCGCTACTTACGGTTCAGACTGTGCTGTTGAAGTTGTGGCTTCCTGCAGCCAGCAAGCATTTGAAAAATGACCCCTTCTGTGATACATTTAGCCTTATCCTTTGACCTTTTGACTTTGATATTAACTATCAGATGGGAAAGAGTGGAGAAAGAGGATTTGCAGATGGGAAACCTAAAGTAAGGTTTCCAACAGGCCCTGTCAAATTTGATAGTGGGACCATTTTTGCTCAGAAGGTTTTCTGCCCGATAGTCGATCCAGATTGACAGGTTGATTGTTGTTATGTGGGAAAGCAACCGGGAAACAATTGGCAGCACGCTAGCACAAGTGGATAGCACTGTGGCTTCACAGCGCCAGGGTCCCCAGGTTTGATTCCCCGCTGGGTCACTGTCTGTGCGGAGTCTGCACGTTCTCCCCGTGTGTGTGTGGGTTTCCTCCGGGTTCTCCGGTTTCCTCTCTGTGGTGGTATGGATATGAGCACTGCCATTGGTGCAGAGAACTGGCTTCCCATTGGCTCTGGCTGGTCATGTGCCTCTCGTCCTATTGGTTGGGACTAGTCATGTGACTACTCTCCAATTGGTCGAGAGGCAAGTAGGCCCCACCTCCTAGGCGGGGTATAAGTACCCAGAGTTCCCAGCGGTTGGCCATTCTCTGTAGTCGACTACCAGGCTAACAACTAGCAGATTAAAGCCACAGTTCAGATCCTAAATGTGTCTTGAGTCGAATTGATGGTACATCACTCTCACAGTCCAAAGACGTGCAGCTTAGGTGGATTGGCCATGATAAATTGCCCTTAGTGACCAAAAAGGTTAGGAGGGGTTGCTGGGTTATGGGGATAGGGTGGAAGTCAGGTCTTAAGTGGGTTGGTGCAGACTCGGGCCGAATGGCCTCTTTCTGCACTGTATGTTCTATGTATTTTGGAGTTTAGACCAGTGAGTCAGGCAAGATCAAGAGCTTCAGAGTTTGACTAGGGAGACAAATAGTCGAGCAAATTGTGGTCATCAGGGTTTGGTTCAGAATGCTGATATTTTGCTCCATGATTGCGCCGATCTGATTATGGGGCTGTAAGTCAGATTGCTTGGTGGACCAAAGGAAACGCTCCAGCTCCTCCTGGCACACAAGAGGCGCTAAAAAGGCACTTATGTAACATCTATGCTTTCATGCTTTTAAAAAAATCTGTTCTGAGTCTTGTAAAATTGGGCTTGCAATAACGGTACGGAAATAACCTACAGGTGCACAGCTTGTTTGAAATATCTTAAGGATCGATCAGCCGCATAAAAGCAGGTTGGTCATCTAATATCCACCTCTGTTACAACCTACCTCCAATAAAATTGGAAGCAGGTGGCTTAGAGTCAAGTTTCCCATTTTAATATTTTTAGTTTCCTATCTGTCCTGGGAGTCTGTAATTGTCTCTTATTGCAGACTGATGGGATGGAATAAAAACAGAAAGAATAAAAAAGTCAGTAGGTCTGGCAGCATCTGTGAAGAGAGAAACAGAGTTACTCATTTTGGTTCCAGTATGACTCTTCTTCAGAGCTGGATGGGATGGAATCCCCCCGCTTGATCCTTGCCCAAAATAGGTTTGAGCAATCAAAAACTTCTCATTGGTATTGGCCAAGAGCACTGAGCTGAATTTAGGAATAAATTCAGAGTTCATAATTGTGGTCGGGGTAAGGAATAGAAATGTAACATAATTGTAGGGATGCATTCTTCTGTAGGGTGGGTTGGGTTTGTGGCACCTTTTAGAGATGAAGTGTAAGCCATGGAGTTGCTGGTGTTGGTGTTAACATGATTTTAAAAAAAAGTATTTTACTCCTTAACATTAATCCTCGTCAGCAAAGACTCGCTAAGAAATGCAAATCTGCAGCTAATGCGGATGCAACATTAGAGTTTACAGAATGAATTGTCACAGTTGTAATGGTGACATATAACATGTTACTCTTGTGCTGCTTCACTTAGTAGGGCTCAACCAGTGAGGCAGTTAGAAACTCTAAATCTTTTCTTCACATTTGTTCCTAATTTATAACTGTTGTCACTATAAGAATAGCCTCTGCTAAACTGTGCTTATTTCATATTAGTAAAATTGCTATTGTACGAATTTGCGTGAGCGTTCTTAAAAGACTGCTCCTTTAAAGCAAATGAATGATTATTCCCTGCACAAATGGTGAGGTGAATATACAGCAGTGGGCCTGTTATTTTTTTTCCCCAAATGAAATCCTAATTTCTCTTTAGAAGAATTGTCTAGTTCCTGTTAGCCTTCTGTTCAGTTACAAGCAAAGCAATACATCAGCATTGACACAAATTGTTTTAATGCCACTTGTCGGAAAGCTTGAGGAGCTATGCGTATTTCTAACAATCAAGAAAACTTTTCACATGCAGTCAGGATGACAGCCATGAAGAAGTGCTAAAATCACAGCAGCTAAATATTTATGAACAGCAATACCTTATGGCAGATTAGCACATGATGCAAACTGATAAGATTCGGGGTGTGACACCGTTCTGAGCCCAGATAGTTTGGACTTTTACTTGCCATTTGTTGAAACCTCATAGAACATAGAACATAGAACACTACAGCGCAGTACGGGCCCTTCGGCCCTCGATGTTGCGCCAACCTGTGAAACCATCTGAAGCCTATCTGACCTACACTATTCCATTTTCATCCATATGTCTATCCAGTGACCACTTAAATACCCTTAAAGTTGGCGAGTCTACTACTATTACAGGCAGGGCGTTCCACACCCCTACTACTCTCTGAGTAAAGAAACTGCCTCTGACATCTGTCCTATATCTCTCACCCCTCAATTTAAAGCTATGTCCCCTCGTGTTGGTCATCACCATCCGAGGAAAAAGACTCTCACTGTCCACCCTATCTAACCCTCTGACTATCTTATATGTCTCTATTAAGTCACCTCTCAGCCTTCTCCTCTCTAACGAAAACAACCTCAATTCCCTGAGCCTTTCCTCGTAAGACCTTCCCTCCATACCAGGCAACATCCTAGTAAATCTCCTCTGAACCCTTTCCAAAGCTTCCACATCCTTCCTATAATGTGGTGACCAGAACTGCACGCAGTACTCCAGGTGTGGCCGCACCAGAGTTATGTACAGCTGCAGCATGACCTTGTGGTTCCGAAACTCAATCCCCCTGCTTATAAAGGCTAGCACACCATATGCCTTCTTAACAGCCCTATTAACCTGGGTGGCAACTTTCAGGGATTTATGTACCTGGATGCCGAGATCTCTCTGTTCATCTACACTACCAAGAATCTTGCCATTAGCCCAGTACTCTGCATTCCTGTTACTCCTTCCAAAGTGAACCACCTCACACTTTTCCGCATTAAACTCCATCTGCCACCTCTCAGCCCAGCTCTGCAGCTTATCTATGTCCCTTTGTATCCTATAACATCCTTCAGCACTATCCACAACTCCACCGACCTTCGTGTCATCTGCAAATTTACTAACCCATCCTTCTACACCCTCTTCCAGGTCATTTATAAAAATTACAAACAGCAGTGGCCCCAAAACAGATCCTTGCGGTACACCACTAGGAACTGAACTCCAGGATGAACATTTGCCATCAACCACCACCCTCTGTCTTCTTTCAGCTAGCCAATTACTGATCCAAACCGCTAAATCACCTTCAATTCCATACTTCCTTATTTTCTGCAATAGCCTACCGTGGGGAACCTTATCAAACGCCTTACTGAAATCCATATACACCACATCAACAGCTTTACCCTGATCCACCTGTTTGGTCACCTTCTCAAAAAACTCAATAAGGTTTGTGAGACATGACCTACCCTTCACAAAACCGTGTTGAGTATCGCTAATCAACTTGTTCTTTTCAAGATGATTATAAACCCTATCTCTTATAACCTTTTCCAACATTTTACCCACAACCGAAGTAAGGCTCACAGGTCTATAATTACCAGGGTTGTCTCTACTCCCCTTCTTGAACAAGGGGACAACATTTGCTATCCTCCAGTCTTCCGGCACTATTCCTGTCGACAAAGACGACATAAAGATCAAGGACAAAGGCTCAGCAATCTCCTCCCTGGCTTCCCAGAGAATCCTAGGATAAATCCCATCTGGCCCAGGGGACTTGTCTATTTTGACATTTTCTAAAATTGCGAACACCTCCTCCTTTTGAACCTCAATTCCATCTAGCCTGGTCGACTGAACCTGAGTGTTCTCCTCGACAACATTGTCTTTCTCCAGTGTAAACACTGACGAAAAATATCCATTTAATGCTTCCCCTATCTCCTCTGATTCCACACACAACTTTCCACTACTATCCTTGATTGGCCCTAATCTTACTCGAGTCATTCTTTTGTACCTATAGAAAGCCTTAGGGTTTTCCTTGATCCTATCCGCCAATGACTTTTCGTGTCCTCTCCTCGCTCTTCTTAACTCTCCCTTTAGGTCCTTCCTGGCTAACTTGTAACTCTCAAGTGCCCTAACTGAGCCTTCATGTCTCATCCTAACATAAGCCTTCTTCTTCCTCTTGACAAGTGCTTCAACTTCCTTAGTAAACCACGGCTCCCTTGCTCGACAACTTCCTCCCTGCCTGACAGGTACATACTTATCAAGGACACGCAGTAGCTGTTCCTTGAAAAAGCTCCACATTTCGATTGTACCCATCCCCTGCAGTTTCCTTCCCCATCCTATACCTCCTAAATCTTGCCGAATAGCATCATAATTGCCTTTCCCCCAGCTATAATTCTTGCCTTGCGGTATATACCTATCCCTGCCCATTGCTAAAGTAAACATAACCGAGTTGTGATCACTATCACCAAAGTGCTCACCTACATCTAAATCTAACACCTGGCCGGGTTCATTACCCAGTACCAAATCCAATGTGGCCTCGCCCCTTGTTGGCCTGTCTACATACTGTGTCAGAAAACCCTCCTGCACACACTGCACAAAAACTGACCCATCTATAGTACTCGAACTATAGTATTTCCAGTCAATATTTGGAAAGTTAAAGTCCCCCATAACAACTACCCTGTTACTCTCGCTCCTGTCAAGAATCATCTTTGCAATCCTTTCCTCTACATCTCTGGGGCTATTCGGAGGTCTATAGACAACTCCCAACAGGGTGACCTCTCCTCTACTGTTCCTAACCTCGGCCCATACTGCCTCAGTAGACGAGTCCTCAAGCGTCCTTTCTACCGCCGTAATACTTTCCTTGATTAACAATGCCACACCCCCCCCCCCCCCCCCCTTTTACCATCTTCTCTGTTCTTACAGAAACATCTAAATCCTGGAACCTGCAACAACCATTCCTGTCCCTGCTCTACCCATGTCTCCGAAATCGCCACAACATCGAGCTATGAGCTATGCTAGGGAAGAAAGACATTTCATAAAACGAATTGTATGAAAAGTAATTGTTAATCAAAAAACAAATTACCTTTGTAAAGGGAACAAATCAACTATTTAAAACAGTATAAGTTATGTAAAAACAAGACTGTTAGTGGGGGAGGGGGGGGGGGGCAGCGAAAGAGAATTGGATTACGCTCAATATTGGAGACAGGGCTCACAATGAATAATTACTCTGCACCCAATAATAATAATCTTTATTATTGTCACAAGTAGGCTTACATTAACACTGTAATGAAGGTTACTGTGAAATCCCCCAGTCGCCACATTCCGTCCGGCGCCTGTTCGGGTACACTGAGGGAGAATTCAGAATGTCCAATTCACCTAACGCGTGTTTCGGGACTTGTGGGAGAAAACCGGAGCACCCGGAGGAAACCCACGCAGTCACGAGGAGAACATACAGACTCCGTACAGACAGTTATCCAAGCCAGGAATCGAACCCGGGTCCCTGGCACTGTGAATCAACATGCTGACCACTGTGCTACCATGATACTCAATATTGGAGCTGCCTGTCCATCTACATGGCGACAAATATTTCACCTGGCTTAATTCGCCAGTGAGCACTGGAGGGCTCACCATAAGTGGTCCAGGCGCTGTTGGTTCGGGTTGCTGTTATTTTGCTCCATGAAATTTCTGCTGGCTGCTTGATTCTCATCGCAGGCATACATGGTTGTGTGGCGGGAGGCAGTCATGAGCCAGCTGTAGAATGCATAACCCTAGTCACCAAGCAACAAGCCTCTAGTTCTGAATGATAAAATTTGTCAGTGCCACAATGTACTCAGCAACTGTTTCACTACTTTTATGGTCCCTGCACCCAAATTTATAGGTTTCTGCTATCTTTAGTGACTAAGGGTGAGAATGTTCCTCCAACTTGGCGCTAATTATTTTGAATGGCACATCTTTCGCCATGTTGGCGATAATGAGACTTAACACAATTGAGGATAAAATCTTCAACAGCCCAGCAGGTAGATCGCTGCAAGTTGTTTGTTTTGTTAATCACAATCTTTACTGCTGTTTGCTGCAAAAGGTTTTGCACTTGAATCCCATTTTATCACCAAATCTGTTACATATCGGGAGGAACATGTAAAAAGAGATGAAGACCAAGGTGGCTAGAAGTTTAATGGCATAATCGCGCACGAGGCATGATTATAACACATGAATGAACATAGAACATAGAACGATACAGCGCAGTACAGGCCCTTCGGCCCTCGATGTTGCACCGACATGGAAAAAAACTAAAGGCCATCTAACCTACACTATGCCCTTATCATCCATATGCTTATCCAATAAACTTTTAAATGCCCTCAATGTTGGTGTGTTCACTACTGTTGCAGGTAGGGCATTCCACGGCCTCACCACTCTTTGCGTAAAAAACCCACCTCTGACCTCTGTCCTATATCTATTACCCCTCAATTTAAGGCTATGTCCCCTCGTGCTAGCCACCTCCATCCGCGGGAGAAGGCTCTCGCTGTCCACCCCATCTAATCCTCTGATCATTTTGTATGCCTCTATTAAGTCACCTCTTAACCTTCTTCTCTCTAACGAAAACAACCTCAAGTCCATCAGCCTTTCCTCATAAGATTTTCCCTCCATACCAGGCAACATCCTGGTAAATCTCCTCTGCACCCGTTCCAAAGCTTCCACGTCCTTCCTATAATGAGGCGATCAGAACTGTACGCAATACTCCAAATGCGGCCGTACTAGAGTTTTGTACAACTGCAACATGACCTCATGGCTCCGGAACTCAATCCCTCTACCAATAAAGGCCAACACACCATAGGCCTTCTTCACAACCCTATCAACCTGGGTGGCAACTTTCAGGGATCTATCTACATGGACACCGAGATCCCTCTGCTCATCCACACTACCAAGAATTTTACCATTAGCCAAATATTCCGCATTCCTGTTATTCTTTCCAAAGTGAATCACCTCACACTTATCCACATTAAACTCCATTTGCCACCTCTCAGCCCAGCTCTGCAGCTTATGTCCCTCTGTAACCTGCAACATCCTTCCGCACTGTCTACAACTCCACCGACTTTAGTGTCGTCTGCAAATTTACTCACCCATCCTTCTGCGCCCTCCTCTAGGTCATTTATAAAAATGACAAACAGCAACGGCCCCAGAACAGATCCTTGTGGTACGCCACTCGTAACTGAACTCCATTCTGAACATTTCCCATCAACTACCACTCTCTGTCTTCTTTCAACTAGCCAATTTCTGATCCACATCTCTAAATCGCCCTCAATCCCCAGCCTCCGTATTTTCTGCAATAGCCGACCATGGGGAACCTTATCAAACGCTTTACTGAAATCCATATACACCACATCAACTGCTCTACCCTCGTCTACCTGTTCAGTCACCTTCTCAAGGTTTGTGAGGCATGACCTACCCTTCACAAAACCATGCTGACTATCCCTAATCATATTATTCCTATCTAGACGATTATAAATCGTATCTTTTATAATCCTCTCCAAGACTTTACCCACCACAGACGTTAGGCTCACCGGCCTATAGTTATCGGGGTTATCGCTACTCCCCTTCTTGAACAAATGGACCACATTTGCTATCCTCCAGTCCTCTGGCACTATTCCTGTAGCCAATGATGACCTAAAAATCAAAGCCAAAGGCTCAGCAATCTCTTCCCTGGCTTCCCAGAGAATCCTAGGATAAATCCCATCAGGCCCCGGGGACTTATCTATTTTCACCTTGTCCAGAATTGCCAACACTTCTTCCCTACGCACCGCAATGCCATCTATTCTAATAGCCTGGGTCTCAGCATTCTCCTCCACAATATTATCTTTTTCTTGAGTGAATACTGACGAAAAGTATTCATTTAGTATCTCGCTTATCTCCTCAGCCTCCACACACAACTTCCCACCACTGTCCTTGACTGTCCCTACTCTTACCCTAGTCATTCTTTTATTCCTGACATACCTATAGAAAGCTATTTGAAAGCTTTATAATGGTTTATAAAGTCTCTGTCATCTCCTGATGCAATGATTGACAGAAAATTGAAATGTTGGAAATATCACATTCTCCTCACTGGAGAATGACCTAGAAATTTAGGGCCACAGTGATCTCAAAAGCCTCCCTCTGCTGCGCAACTGCAGGTCAAATTGTAGGACATGACACAGCACAGTGACCACCTCCAGGGTAAAATGTAGGCACCTCAGACACTTCTCTTGAGATAGAGATGGGAGAAATTCTCCCGCGACACCCCGGAAGGGTCTAGCTTTCCATTGTGAAACCTCCTCTTCCCTGTGCAGGTAACACCTTTGCCTTGCTGCCTAGTCCCCATTTCCACAAGAAGCAGCAGGCCAGCAGCTACTGCAGCTACAGTCTCCATTATTGATGTAGGTTTTCCTCTGCTGGCCTCCTTGTCCAAATTCAGTGCCATTCTTGCATAAATCCAAAGTGTTTGCCAATGACAGTGAACACAGTACTTCCACTAACTCTGCAGCAGGAAAAGAAAGTCATAGGCACCTCACCTCATGCCGCTAATGGGAGAAGTGGGGTGGGGGTGGATTTTGGGGGTAAGCGGGTGGCAAGGGATGGGTGAAGTTGAACAGATGCTCAGCTTGGTGTACTCAAGCTAGAGAGCTAATAGGACCTGCATCAACCAAAATGGCAGGTTATTCACCAAATCAGCTACTCCGCATGCCTCTGGCACACAGGTGGTGCACTTGTACCATGGCCTGGGTGCACTGGAAGTGGCTGGAAGCGTTCTGGCTGACAACCTTTTGAGTTCTGGACTTCTGCAGCTCTGATACTAATGGTGCTCCGGAGTCAAACTTGCCATCCCTACTTTTTCATTTTTCTCACATCCTGTGCTCTTTGACTCATTTCTTGCCACACTGCTGCCCGCTTTTCAGCGTGAATGAGGCAGTAGTGAAATTTCATAGAATTTACAGTGCAGAAGGAGGCCATTCGGCCTATCGAGTCTGCACCAGCTCTTGGAATGAGCACCATACCCAAGCCCATACCTCCACCCTATCCCCATAACCCAGTAACCCCACCTAACACTAAGGGCAATTTGGACCCTGAGGGCAATTTAGCCTGGCCAATTCACCTAACCTGCACATCTTTGGACTGTGGGAGGAAACCGGAGCACCCAGAGGAAACCCACGCACACACGGGGAGAACGTGCAGACTCCACACAGACAGTGACCCAAGCCGGGATTCGAACCTGGGACCCTGGAGCTGTGAAGCAAGCGCCTTTCAATCAACCTCTCTGTCCCCTTTTGTCTCATGCACATTCGTCTAGCTTCCTTTTGGACACATCAAAGCTATTTGCCATCTCTTCTGGTTGGCAAGTTCCACAGACTAAATGCTCCCTGAAATTGTGTTACTTACTTTTCACTCACTTGCTGTCATTATATACGTTTAAGTTGAATGTATTTGCGATCGTTACAGTGAGGGGCATAAATCATGGGAAACGGACCACGTCCCCATTCCAGGAATGTCACTATCGGGTCCCGAATTTCCCAGGCCAGGTGCAAGAAAAATTGGATGCAGATTGTCTCTCCAATTTGACTTAGCAAGATGCCTTTGTCACATTGTTTGACTGCCCTGTTTGTTATCTGCAATTATGCCTTCTTTTAGTTTCACCAAAATTGACACGCAATGTTGGTTTTGTGCCATATATTTATGCATGAAGAATTGGGTTCAGACTGTCCAAATTATTTCGCAAAACGATCAAACAAAGGGGGATATTTTTTCCATCAGCCTGGCTGGACTTGAAATCAGGCCACAGAAGTAAAATGTCGCTGCCTAACCTACTTTGTCTCATTCCCTGTTTCAGTATATAGCATATGCAGCTGTGTCAGTAGAAAAGCTAATACATTTCATTAGTCAGAAACACTCACATCGATGTTGACACTAAATACAAAATTAATCACTTATTCACCTTGCATATTCAGTTTAGGCCAGAGTTGTGCAAAAAATTGATGTAAAGTAACGCAAAATATTGAGTTATTAACTTTTATTTTAATGGGGGTTATTATAAGCACGGGTTTTAATGATGTGATGTGAGTCATGTGTTACCTTTTTCCACAGATATCAACAAGCTTCTGCTTTAAATGGGATGAAGTATTACATTTATGAGTGTGCTCTTGCCTTTTGTTACTTGTTGCAAGCGTATGCTTGGATCCAGTATAAATACATACATGTGAGATACATGCAGGGAAAAGTAAATAAATATTAATCAAGCTGACTATTGGGTACTATACGGTAGGAAGTAAAATATAAATCTGCTTATTATTCCCAGAGTAGTGTGGTACGGGTAGTGCCTAAAGATGTGCAGGTTAGATGGCGTCACAAAGATATGGGCGCGATTCTCCCAGAGGGGGAGAAATCGTAAGGCTGGCGTCAAATCCGGGCGGGTTTGACGCCAGCCCCCCCCTCCCCGACCGGGAACCGATTCTGGTCCGAAATTAACGAATTTCGTTAAGCCCGCTTACCAGAGTTAGCGCCGGCTGACGCGTCATATGACGTCAGCCGCGCATGCGCGGATTGGAAGACTCCAACCCGTGCATGCGCGGATGACGTCATCGCGCATTTGCGCAAAACCCGCGCATGCGCGGGCCGGGATGCCCCTCAGCTGTCCCGCGAATGGATACAGCGGGGCGGCGGAGGGACAAAGAGTGCGCGGGCATTGGACCCGCTGCCCGCGATCGGTGCCCACCGATCGCGGGCCCATGACACCCTTGGCACGGCCGTGGTACTGCCGTGCCAATCGGTGCCATGGTTTTAAAAATCGGGACTTTACGGCCGTTTTTACGAGCGGCCAGACCAGGTGTGTTTGCCGTTCGTAAAAACAGCCGTAAAGGGCTGGGAACTCGGCCCATCGGACAGCTGAGAATCGCTGCTGGCCGTAAAAAAACGGCGGCAGCGATTCGTATCGGGAGTCGGGCGTGGGGGGGGGGGGAGAATAGCGGGAGGGCGTCGGACGAGCGTGGCCGTAAAATTTTACGAGCCACGCTATTCTCCGCACCGTCGTGAGTGCGGAGAATTGCGCCCATGGTGAGGAAAGTGGGCTTGGTTGGGGTGCTCTTTCAGAGGGTCGGTGCTGACTCGATGGGCCAATTGGCCTCCTTCTGCACTGTGGTGAATATGCACTGTAGGGATTCTACATGATTGCTTAAAATACTTGATAGGCACAGTTTTAAGTCAATAGTCACAGAAGGAAAAATGATTGCATCATCCTATCCTGCTATATTTTGTATTCCGCTGATACGCGAGAACTTCTTTCACCCGTGGCATTTGTCAAAAACTCACTGAATAAATTGTGCTTTCTTAGAATGCACCTGCAATCGTTCCTTCAACCAATGTCAAACCTAGAATCATGTAATTAACCATTTTATCTAACCAATTTTCAGCTGTCTAGAAAATGCTAACTTAATAAGAAATGTCATATTGATGCAATTCATCACCACATTCAATGTACCAAATTAATCTCACTTATTGGTTGCTTAATGCATGGCAGCCATTAGATTCGAGCGTAGGCAATGAAAATTTCAGGAGCATTCGAATACACATTCATTATCTACATGCTTCAAGGGTTGGCATGAACGAACAGAAAATAAACGATCACTGCAAAGTTTTAGGAATAGATATTAATGCCCTGAGTCCCATTAGCTACTTTTTAATCTTCATTCACGGATTGGAAACATTTGGAGCATTTGAACCTAGCAATGTTGGCTACTAGATGGCTCGGCCAATTTATTTGATGAACAGGTGAGTTATACAAACCAAGAAAGTCCCGTGTTTAATCCTTTAGTCCCAACTGGCCTCAACTGGGTAATGGCGGGTGGAACTACAATTGAGACCAGTTCCTCGGAATTAGAAAGAGAAATTCATTGAGGGTGTGTTTCTGCTTTTCATTACCATCTATCATCTCCTGCTGCAAGTGTGTGTAAATAGGCATTGGATGAGGCCGGGATCACCTTCTCTTATAATGCCTCATGAAGGTAATGGCTATCAAGGTTCATAGAATCCCTACAGAATTCATCCAGTGCAGAAGGAGGCCATTCGGTCGATCGAGTCTGCACCAATCCTCTGAATGAGCACCCAAACCCAGGTCCATCCCCATGACTCAACTAACCTGCGCAACTTTGGACACTGAGGGGAAATGTTCAGTATGGCCAATCCACCTAACCTGCTTATCTTTGGTTTGGACTGGGGAGGGGGAACGGGGGAACCTGAGCACCCGGACGAAACCCACTCAGTCACGGGAGAAAGTGCAAACTCCACACAGACAAGCACCCAAGGCTGGAATTGAACCCCGGTCCGTGGTGCTGTCAGCCAGCGGTGCTAACCAGTTTGCCACCATGCCACCACATGCATAACAATGGGCTACTGGGTGAGCTTTTAGAGCTAAATCAAAAACAATGATAACTTGTTCCCATATACAAGTAGATTTTAATTCAAATGTTGAAGAGAATGAACCAGCTGAAAAGGAAATTGTGAAGAAAGGGTCAGTCAAATCTGCAAGCTATGGATTAATTGCTTTATCAAGCGCCTCTGGCAGCGAAATATCCCCAGGGTGCTTTATAGCTGTGCTAATCAAAAATAAATTGACAGCAAGTCATGTAAGATGATATTCAGGTAGGTGAAAGGGGCACCTGAAAGGAGAAGAGGGATTGAGAAAGGTGGCAATGTTGAGGGATGGAATTCCACCGTTGATTCCTCTGCAGTCAATGACATGGCCACCATGGATGGTGATTATAATTAGGAATGCCAAGAGGCCAGAATTAGAGGAACCCAGAGATCCTGGATGGTTGCAAGGCAGAAAGGTTTTGGAGTGTGGGGGCTGCGGCTTGGGAAGTGGAGATCGGGAGGGATGAGGGATTTGAAAAAAGAAACAAATGTCAGACCAGGATTCAACAAAGGCCAGTGAGCATTAATGGGACTTTCAGCAATTAGGATGCAGGCAGTGTACATCAGTGAGAAGTCAGTCCCTTCAAGAAAAGAGAGAAAATGAGAAATTGCCTTGAATAATAAACCAGCTATTTCTTATTTTGTTTAGCTGAAACAGGCACAATGTCTGTTCATGTTCTTCCTGTCTGTAAAGTACAGGGCCATGTACGTTAATATATGGAGCTGCCAGTACATCCTAGTGCGCCACACAATGAGCCTGACTGACAATCTTAAATTGGTTGTCAGCATAATTCTTAGCCCACAACTATGCTGGCAATCTATTTAAGATTGTCAACGGGTCCACAGTGTGGTACATCTGTGGCACAAAAATGTCCTTTTCCAGAAATACTCAGATTCTGTATTACCAAATGACTATTTTATGTTAATTACCAAAAGCTAACCTCCCATGGGATGGTAGGCTGCCATCTGAAGCCTAGATGTTAGGAATACAATTTTATGAAGTTCCATACACCTTGGAACACAGTGAACACCTTGAATGCCAGGTGACGTGCGTCCTACATATCTGGACTTGATAATGTGGCCTTGGTACAGCACACTCACCATGGCTCCCTTAGGATGCTGTGTAGATGTTCATAAAAGAGTTGACCTCATTTGAATATATAAACCTAGTTCAGTTCAATATTTTAGAAACATTCCCAATATGCCAGAGTACTATAGGTAACTGGGGTTGGAACGTTTGATTGATTGATTGATTTGATTTATTGTCACAGGTACCGGAGTACAGTGAAAAGTATTTTTCTGCGGCCGAGGAAATGTACGTTCATAGTAGATACAGAATAATCAACAGCGAACATTGACAGTGGTGAATCGACAAACAGTGCGGAACAAGGGGCCAAACAAAGCAAATACATGAGCAAGAGCAGCATAGGGCATCGTGAATAGTGTTCTTACAGGGAACAGATCAGTCCTAGGGGGAGTCGTTGAAGAGTCTTGTAGCTGTGGGGAAGAAGCTGTTCCTATGTCTGGATGTGCGGGTCTTCAGACTTCTGTGCCTTCTGCCGGATGGAGGGGTCTGGAAGAAGGCAATTCCTGGGCGGGAGGGGTCTCTGATAATGCTGTCTGCCTTCCTGAGGCAGCGAGAGGTGTATACAGAATCAATGTGGGGGTGGCAAGCTTGTGTGATGCGTTGGGCTGAGTTCACCACACTGCAGTTTCTTGTGATCTTGGACCGAGCAGTTCCCATACCAGGCTGTGATGCAGCTGGAGAGGATGCTCTCCATCGCACATCTGTAGAAGTTTGTGAGAGTTGATGCAGACATGCCGAATTTCTTTAGCTTCCGTAGGAAGTAGAGACGTTATTGGGCTTTCTTGACTTGCATCAACGTGAGTGGACCAGGACAGACTATTGGTGATGGTGACCCCCAGGAACTTAAAGCTATCGGCCATCTCCACTTCGGAGCCATTGATACAAGGAGACAAAAATGACAGAATTGCATTTCTATAGCACATTTCATGACTGCAGGGTATCATGTGATCACTGTTGTTGTGAAGCTCAACATTACAAGGCAGTTATGTTTAAACTGCCTGGTATGGCAGCTGCTCAGTCCAAGATCAAGAACTGCAGACTGTGGTGAACTCAGCCCAACGCATCACACAAACTTGCCAGCCCCACATTGATTCCGTATACACCTCTCCCTGCCTTAGGAAGGCAGACAGCATTATCTGTGACCCCTCCCATCCAGGCATTGCCTTCTTCCAGACCCTTCCATCAGGCAGAAGGTATAGAAGTCTGAAGACTCGCACATCCAGACTTGGGAACAGCTTCTTCCCCACAGCTACAGAACTCTTCAACAACTCCCCCTCAGACTAATCTGTTCCCTGTAAGAACATTATTCACAAGCCCTATGCTGCTCGTGCTCATGTATTTGCTTTGTTTGGTCCCTTGTTCCGCACTGTGACCAATCACTGTTTTGTTGATGTACCATTTGTCAATGTTCCCTGTTGATTATTCATGTGTCTACTATGTGTGTACTGTGTACGTTCCCTCGACCACAGAAAAATACTTTTCACATGTGACAATAAATCAAATCAATCAATCAATCAATCTAATTTAATTCAAGGTAAAATGTAATAGTTTGAAGAGGGGAAGGTTACCTGCTGCAAGATCTGCCCAGAGATAAACCCATATGACCAGTTCTCATGGAGACAGAGGCCCTGGCCAAAACTTATTATAAGTAAGGTGCAAGTTTTAGCATCTGGACATGAATAAAGAGGTTCTGTTCTTGCTGTGTAGCATTTCAAAGACTCTCAGAGTCCGCCAGGCAGAGAGATTTGGAGTAGTCTAAAAACAGATGCTGCCGAGCCAAGCAAAGGAAATGGGCTGTTTTGGTGTTAACCAGTGAGCAGGGTGTCAATGAGGACAGATTTCCTGTTTGAAGAGATAAAGCCTGTGGAGGACACTGGAGATTCACGCTAGTGGGGAAGGGACAAGAGATCCAGCTGAAACCAGGATAAGCTTTTGACTTTATATACATGACTACATTTGGGCAGCACGGTAACACAGTGGTTAGCACTGTTGCTCAACAGCTCTAGAGTCCCAGGTTCAATTCCCCACTGTCTCATTGCCTGTGCAGAGTCTGTCTGGGGAGTCTGCACGTTCTCCCTGTGTCTGCGTGGGTTTCCTCCGGGTGCTCCGGTTTCCTCCCACAGTCCAAAGATGTGCAGGTTAGGTGGATTGGCCATGATAAATTGCCCTTAGTGACCAAAAAGGTGAGGAGGGGTTATTGGGTTACGGGGATAGGGTGGAAGTGAGGGCTTAAGTGGGTCGGTGCAGACTCGATGGGCCAAATGGCCTCCTTCTGCACTGTATGTTCTATTTCTGCTGAGTGTCTAGTCCAATATATAAATGTGGCATGGGGCTTTTAATTGTGTTAAGAGGTTAATGAGGAGTAACTGTAGTTTAATGTATTAATTGTCCACTAAGTAATGTTTAGTTGATGTTGAATTCAATTTGTTATAGTAAAAGTCTTAAAGAGTGAAATCTGTTGTGCGATTCTTTGCATAGATTACTGAGAAATTCCAATCTTCTTTTAAAACTTTTTACTCTAAATGGCAGTTGTAACACTATTATAATGTAGGGAATACAGCAGCCAATCTTCACACAACAAACTCCCACAAATGGCAATGTGACAACGACCAGACCATCAGCTTTTATTATGTTGATTAAGGGCTAAATATTGGTTGGGCAGACCAGGGCCTCTCCTTTACCTGTCTTCAAAAGTACGCCACGGGATCTTTTGCATCCAGCTGAGAGAGCAGGCATGGCTTGTTCATCCGACAAACAGCACCGGCGGTGTGTGTAGCATTCCTGCAGGACTTTGCTGGAGCGTGAAACTAGATTTTTGTGCTCCAGCCTCTGGAGAGTGAGCTACACCCACAACTTTTGCCACATTGTTACAGTGTTACCAGCTGATCCACAGCTGATACTTAGCATGACTTGACTACACAGTCAGACTTTTTTTTTACTGGTAGTTTAAGATGTCTGCGTTGAAAAATATGGAACACCAAAGAAATTTTTTCAAGTAACAAAGGAGAGGGTGACATGAAATCTGATCTTATTCTTCAGATGTCCCAGTTGCCCTCCATTCCTATTTTGTAGGGACCACAGGCACCCTTTGTTGAACACTATTGCCCGCATGTGAATATAACATGTTCTACATATCAGGTGTTCCACGTCTCATTGGCTTTTTCAGGAGGGTTGCAGAGGACATTTTTAGGGAGATTGGGATAAGGAAAAGAACAGAACGTAACTCAGGTTTGTTATTGATGGCTTCGTTAATGTGAAAATGATGATTGAGGGTAAGAGAAAAACTGCATGAAAAATTAGAAAATCAAATTTGAAAATTATGGGAATGCAAAACTGGACATTTAGTATCTGCACTTTCACACACTTCATTAATGGACACAAAAGGTATTTATTTTTTTTTATAAATGTTTTTATTCAGTTTTCGTATTTTATATTGAACAAATTACAAATTGTTAGGAGAGAGAAAAAAAAACAAACAAAAACAAACACGCAAAAATTAACACACATATTTACAGGTAAGCATCTTCGTAGTAGTAACTGCGCCCCCCCCCCCCCCCCCCCCCCCCTCAACATGTTTATTTAGCTTGGTTTTGGGCCTTAGCTAGCCATCGAACCCCCGTAACGAACCTGTAGCCCCCCCCCCCCTCCCGCTACCTTCCCCCGACTATTCTTCCTCTTGTACATTGGCCACAAATAGGTCCCGGAACAGTTGCATGAATGGCTCCCACGTTCTGTGGAAGCCGTCGTCCGACCCTCGGATGGCAAATTTGATTTTCTCCATTTGGAGAGATTCCGAGAGGTCGGACAGCCAGTCCGCAGCTCTGGGCGGTGCTGCTGACCGCCAGCCAAACAGGATTCTACGGCGGGCGATCAGGGAGGCAAAGGCAAGGGCATCCGCCCTCCTCCCCAGGAATAGATCTGGCTGTTC
Organism: Scyliorhinus canicula; assembly: GCF_902713615.1. Classification (NCBI taxonomy): domain Eukaryota; kingdom Metazoa; phylum Chordata; class Chondrichthyes; order Carcharhiniformes; family Scyliorhinidae; genus Scyliorhinus; species Scyliorhinus canicula. The sequence continues at coordinate 114,441,028 of NC_052160.1, forward strand.
TGAAACCCCGAAGACCGCCACTATCGGGCATGGCTCCACCCTCACTCCCACCACTTTGGACATTACCTCGAAGAAGGCTGTCCAGTACTCCACGAGTCTGGGGCAGGACCAGAACATGTGGGCGTGGTTGGCCGGGCCTCTTTGGCACCGTTCACATCTGTCTTCCACCTCCGGGAAGAACCTACTCATACGGGTTCTTGTTAAGTGGGCTCTATGTACCACTTTTAGTTGCGTCAGGCTGAGCCTTGCGCACGTGGAGGTGGAGTTGACCCTATGCAGTGCTTCGCTCCAGAGTCCCCACCCGATCTCCATCCCCAGGTCGTCCTCCCATTTCCTCCTTGTTGCGTCCAGTACGGTGTCGTCCCTATCTACCAGTCGGTCATACATGTCACTACAGTTCCCTTTCTCTAGGATACTTGCGTCCAGTAGGTCTTCCAGTAGTGTCTGTCGTGGCGGTTGTGGGTACGTCCTTGTCTCCTTTCGTAGGAAGTTTTTGAGCTGCAGGTACCGTAGCTCGTTCCCCCCAGCTAGCTGAAATTTCTCTGTCAGTTCGTCCAGTGTTGCGATCCTGTCGTCCGTGTACAGGTCCCTGACTGTCAGTGTCCCCCCGTCCTGCCTCCACCTTTTGAAGGTGGCGTCGGTCAGTGCTGGTTTGAACCTATGGTTGTTGCAGATGGGAGCCCTGTTCGACATTTTGGTCAGGCCAAGTTGCTGCCGCAGTTGGTTCCAGGATTGGAGGGTGGCTGTCACCACTGGGCTGCTGGAGTGTTTTTTGGGTGGGGATGGGAGTGCTGCCGTGGCGAGGGCCCGGAGGGAGGTTCCCATGCAGGAGGCCTCCTCCGCACGCACCCACTCAGCTTCTGGCTCCTGGATCCATCCCCTTACTCGCTCGGCTGTTGCTGCCCAGTGGTAGAGTTGTAGATTCGGGAGGGCTAACCCTCCCCTGGTTTTTGTTTTTTGTAAGACCTTCTTTGGGATCCTAGCATTTTTACCCCCCCATACGAACGCCATGATGAGTTTGTCCAGCGCTTTGAAAAAGGCCTTGGGGATGTAGATCGGAATGGATCTAAATAGGAAGAGGAACCTGGGCAGTACGTTCATTTTGATCGTCTGAACTCTCCCCGCGAGGGAGAGCGGGAGTGTGTTCCATCTTTGCAGGTCCTTTTTAACTTCCTCCGTCAGGCTGGTGAGGTTCCATTTGTGGATCCCTTTCCAGTCATGGGCTATTTGGATCCCCAGGTAGCGGAATTTATGTCGGGCTTGTTTGAACGGCAGCCCCTTTAGTGCTGCCCCCCCCCCCCCCTTGCGGGTGTAATGGGAAGATCTCACTTTTGCTCATGTTGAGTTTGTAGCCCGAGAAGGCTCCAAACTCTTTCAGGAGCGCGATGATCCCGTCCATGCTGCTTTGTGGGTCCGAGATATAGAGGAGCAGATCATCCGCATAGAGTGAGACTCTGTGCTCTCTACCTCCCCTTCGGATCCCCCTCCAATTTTTTGCTGCCCTGAGCGCGATTGCTAGCGGTTCGATTGCTAGTGCGAACAGCAGCGGGGACAGTGGGCATCCTTGTCTGGTGCCCCTGTGCAGCTGGAAGTATTGGGAGTTGGTATTGTTGGTCTGTACACTCGCCATGGGAGCGTTGTACAGGAGCTTTACCCAAGCGGTGAACCCTGTTCCAAGCCCGAACCGCTCCAGTACCTCTATGAGGTATTTCCATTCGACTCTGTCGAAGGCCTTTTCTGCGTCCAGGGAGACGATCACCTCTTGTGTTCTCTCCCCGGAGGGGGTCATTATCACGTTCAGCAGGCGCCTGATGTTCGCGGTCAGCTGTCTACCTTTGACAAAGCCCGTCTGGTCCTCCAAAAGGTATTTATGAATAAGAATTGTACGGCGGACACATGGCTGTAACTAGCTCGCAAAATGTGTCTGCCGAGGAGCCTCTCTCAGCATGAGGTGATTCCAAACTCTGAGTACTGATTGGTCACCAGGGTCAGGTGACTCTGCTGTGTTGCCCTGAAAGGGCAGCATCTGCTTTAGGGGCAACCCAACATCAAAATGTCACCTCAATTTACCTTCCCCTTCCAGGGTCATAGTTTACAGCATAAAAAGAGGGAAGTTCAGCAAAACATAATGGACCGAATGGCCCCCTCCTGCACCATAACAATTCTGTGAAAGCTGGTCTCACTGGCCTTCTACCGCCCTCTACTTCAAACATTTCTACACTTTTTCCTTCAAGAGGTGCAATTGTTCCTGCCTCGACCACTCCTTGTTACAATGCATTTAATGCGTCAATAAAACCTTTTGGGTAAATATATTTATTATGACCGTCTCTCCTCACTGCCTCGTCAATCATTTAAAATTGAAGAGCCTTCACCATTGACTTATCAACCAAAAGAAAATGTTTTCTCCCTTTGTCGTCTATCAAAGCTTTCACAATTTTAAAGCCGTCTATTGAATATTTTCTCTGTGCTCATGTGGAAACATTTTCAGTATCTCAAATTCTTCCCTATCAATGCAATTGCTCAACCTTGGTGTCATTCTGGCCAATCAGTGCCGTGTGTTCTCTATGCTTTTATTGGAATTTTCTACTGGGGCATCAAAACTGCAGACAATATTCAAACTGAGGCCTAAGCAAATGTTTATCCAAACGTATCATTATCGCTTCACTTTATACTCCATATATAAAACGTTAAAATGTTATTTGTCTTTTCACGGTATTTATTACCTGTCTACACCTGAGAGGAAATTATATATTTTAATCCTCAAGTACCAGTGTCCACCCATACTCTTTAGCATCTTCGGTTTGAGGGCATAGTCCTATCCTAGTTCTGTTTCTGGAAAATGCACGACTTCTCATCTCTCGACATTAATGTGCATCTTCTGCTCAGCTGCCAGTTTTACTGACCTATCAAAATTCATCTGATGTTCTCTTCATTATTTATCAGCTCCTTACTAGTGCCATTGACAAACTTCAATACATTTCTATGCACAAATCCAAATTCTGTATATTGAGAACAAAAGTGGACAAAACACTTACCCAACCCCCACCCTAGGGATTCACTATTCCCAAACCAAGTAAGATTTGCTCATCACCCTTAAGCCTCTTTCCAAATATGTCCCGGTTCGGTGGGGTTACAAGGTACGGGGATAGGGTGGAGGAGTGGACCTAGGTAGGGCACTCTTTCGGAGGGTCGGTGCAGACTCGATGGGTCGAATGGCCTCCTCCTGCTCTGTAGGGATTTTTTCCATTCTATGGATTCTCTCACTTCAAGTACCATGACCGAAGAGTGTTTTGGTGACCATGAAGATCTTGATCTGGAGGCATGGATCAGCTTTGTTGGTGGTACATTCAACCAGTTTGCAAGGCTGCTAACATTTTGGTTCTTTGCCAACCCTCACCTGTTTTACCATTGACCTCTCCCATCAGCATTAGACTTTCTAAGTCATGATTTTTTGTTACGTGCCTAAGAAATTCCAACTCTCTCTTCCTGCTCTTGGTCATCAGAGTTTCAAATTTTATCAGCTTCTCTTCATTGGTGGTATGACTTGTTTAAGATCTTTTCATTACCCACCTCAAAACCACAACCCTGTCGCCTCAATTTCTCTCTGCATTGTTTCACTGATTACATAAGAACACAAGAACTAGGAGCAGGAGTAGGCCATCTGGCCCCTCGAGCCTGCTCCGTCATTCAATGAGATCATGGCTGAACTTTTGTGGACTCAGCTCCACTTTCCGGCCCGAACACCATAACCCTTAATCCCTTTTTTCTTCAAAAAACTATCTATCTTTACCTTAAAAACATTTAATGAAGGAGCCTCAACTGCTTCACTGGGCAAGGAATTCCATAGATTCACAACCCTTTGGGTGAAGAAGTTCCTCCTAAACTCAGTCCTAAATCTACTTCCCCTTATTTTGAGGCTATGCCCCCTAGTTCTGCTTGCACCCGCCAGTGGAAACAACCTGCCCGCATCTATCCTATCTATTCCCTTCATAATTTTAAATATTTCGATAAGATCCCCCCTCATCCTTCTAAATTCCAACGAGTACAGTCCCAGTCTACTCAACCTCTCCTCGTAATCCAACCCCTTCAGCTCTGGGATTAACCTCGTGAATCTCCTCTGCACACCCTCCAGTGCCAGTACGTCCTTTCTCAAGTAAAGAGACCAAAACTGAACATAATACTTCAGGTGTGGCCTCACTAACACCTTATACAATTGCAGCATAACCTCCCTAGTCTTAAACTCCATCTCTCTAGCAATGAAGGACAAAATTCCATTCGCCTACTTAATCACCTGTTGCACCTGTAAACCAACTTTCTGTGACTCATGCACGAGCACACCCAGGTCTCTCTGCACAGCAGCATGCTTTAACATTTTATTGTTTAAATAATAATCCCGTTTGTTGTTATTCCTACCAAAATGGATAACCTCACATTTGTCCAAAATGGATAACCTCACATTCCAACACATTCTCACAGTCCAACACTCACTTCCATATGTCAAAATCGGTGTGATGTAGTATTCCAGAATTTTAAACTTTGTTTTCATGGCTGATTGGGAATTTATCATCATTTTTTGAAATGCATCTTCCGATAATCATTTTAATCCTTTGTCTTATTTTTTGGTCACACGATCCATCTGATGCTAACATACCTGTTTGATATTTCATTCTTTACGGTGATCTCACATTCTGGGTATAATTTTCTTTTGGACCGGACTAGGAATTTTGTTTCCCCACAGTTTATTCTCAGCCCTTCTCATTTTCACACAGTAATGTATCCAAAATCTTTTTGCATTATTTCTCCAGAGTCAGCAATAAGAATGGTGTAATTGGCCTTTGTTGTTGGGCACAAAGCCAGTTTGTTATCCATTTTAATTCAGTTCCTCTTATTTACCTGAAGTTTGATCAGGCTTTGTGCCAATTAAATAACCGAACATCTTCTGGAAATCCATACATCACATTTACTGCATTCCCTTTATCTATCCAATCAGTTTTCACTTTAACGAAAGGTCCTTCAATTTTTAACTTAGCTTTAATGAGGCTGGCTGTTCTTCATAATCCCAAGTATTTTTAAATGTTTACCAGTTTTATCCCAAATTACGGATTCTCAGAGCTTGTCCACAACTGATAATTAAATTGGCCAAAGTTATTCATTTAATTATTTGCCCCACCCATCCACCCTGAGCTTGTCACATTTGCAGCGTCGTCTTTTAAATATCTAAAGAGGACTGAAAAATTGTAAGCAGAGGCTTCAGGTGTGAACTGCAGTTCCAATTTTTATTTTATTTTTATTTCTCATCATACCTTTTTGTTTTCAGGTTCCTTCGCCTGGCCAATTGATTTGATATTAATCGCGGCACAATGCGAAGTTGCAAAGTGCAATATTGTTCTTCCAGGTGCACCACAGCTGGAAAGATTTTGCAATATTTCAAGGTTTATAACAATTGACAATAAAACCAGTCTTACTTCTGGGTCATTTGTTATTTGCTGGATGAAGCAGGTACTAAGCTCATTGCGCCAGTCAGGAAATACACCAGCAAGACAAAGATGTGCTTTCCCTCTGAACCCCTACTTACTATTGGGGAAGGTTACACGAAATGTAGTGATGAGCTGATAGGAGCCACAGATACCTATCAGCAGGGTTCACAAAAACTAGTCCAATGACACATGCTTCTTGCCCATTAAGTGATACATAGCACCAGAAGTTTTCTGTTAGGCTGAACAAAAGCAATGATTGAGACTGTCTTTCATTTTAAAAAATTGTGTAAATTGTATGTGGTTTATGTTTTCTGTTCCAGGAAGATTAATCCAAGGTTACTATACAGGCAATTAAATTACAATACTTAACATGTTCATGAAGCTCATTTTTAAATCAACCCTCTCCCACATGCCAGTGATCCACGTTCACCATACAGCTAACCCTCACCCTGTTTTTCCCCTTGCCACACTCTCACTCCGCTCTGAGACCAGATTTCCCAACTCCCCCTCTGAGGCCCACTGCCCCCACTACCACTTTGAGGCTCGCCACCCCCACTCCCGCCTGGAGGCCCACTTCCCCCATTCTCCCACCAAGTCTCACTTCCACCCCTACGTCCCCAAGGCCCGCATCACCCTCTCTGGCCCTTAAACCCAGCCCTCACCCCATTTTTTTCTCTTGCCACACTCCCACTCCCGTTCTGAGGCCCACTTCCCCAACTCCCTCTCCAAGACCCACTTGCCCCACTCCCTCTCCGAAGTCCACTTCCACCACTCCCTCCCCATGGCCCACTTGCCCCACTCCCTCTCCGAGGCCCACTTGCCCCACTCCCTCTCCGAGATCCACTTCCTCACTTCCTCTCTGAGGCCCACTTCCCCACTCCCTCTCCAAGGCCCACTTGGCCCACTTCCCCCACTCCCTCTCCGAGGCTCACTTCCTCACTCTCTCTCCGAGGCCCAATTGCCCCACTCCTTCTCCGTGGCCTACTTCCACCACTCCCTCTCCGAGGCCCACTTGCCCTACACCCTCTCCAACTCCCACTTCCTCCACTTCTTACCGGACGCCCACTTCCACCATTCCCTTTTCAAGCAGCACGGTAGCACAGTGGGTAGCACTGTTGCTTCTCAGCGCCAGGGTTCCAGGTTCGATTCCCAGCTTGGGTCTAAGGATTCTGCACGTTCTCCCTGTCTCTGCATGGGTTTCCTCCGACAAGTTCCAAAAGACGTGCTGTTAGATGAATTAGACATTCTGAATTTTCCCTCTGTGTATCCGAACAGGCACCAGAATGTGGCAATGAAAGGCTTTTCAAAGTAACTTAATTTCCTTGTTAATGTAAGCCTTCTTGTGACAATAAAGACTATTATTATTATTATGTCTCGTTTCTACCACTCCCTCTCCAAGTCCCACTTCGCCCACGTTCCCGCTCCGAGGTTCACTTCACTCACGTTCCCGCTCCGAAGATCGCTTCCCCCATGTTCCCGCTCTGATGCTCACTTCACCCATTTCTGCTCCGTGGCCCGGTTCATCTATTCCCGCTCAGAGGTTCAGTTCCCCCACTCCCGCACTCTCTCACCACCATTCCCACACACTTTCTCTGTCACTCAACCCATCATGCTTGCCCATTCTTCCCGACACTCTTGCCCGCTCTCTCTTTAACTCTTGCCTGCACCCCATCACTCCTGCACGCAATCTCCATCACTCCCACTCACTTTCTCTACCACTCCCAAACGTACCCTGTCACTCCCTCCTGCACTCTCCGTCACTCCCTTCTGCTCTCTGGAACACTCCCGCCCGCTTTCCCCATCACTCCCCTGTCTGCATTCCCGATCAATCCCACCCGTGCTCCCCGCCATTCCCGCCCATTCTACCCGCCACTTCTTCCCCCTCTCCTCATCACCCCCGCTCACTTTCTTCTTCATTCCCACCCACTTTATCCGATACTCATGTGCCCTCTCGCGCCATCACTCTCACCCACTCTCTTATTCGCACCCGCCTGCTACCCCCATCAGTCTCACCCTCTCTCCTTGGCACTCCTGCCCACTCGAGCTATTACTCCGCTATACGCTCTCCCAATCACTCCTGCCAGCTCTCTCTGTCACTGAACCCACTCCCCAACACTCTTATCCGCTATCCCTGTCATTCCTGTCTGATCTCTCCTGCACACCGCGCACTCCATCACACCGCTTGGTCTATTATATCATTTTCTCCACATCCCTGTTCTCACCATCAAAATACTATCGCTGTCACAACGCTCACCCCAGCACTCCACTCCCCCTGTCACCCCATTCTTGCTGTCACTCTCCCTCCCTGTCACTCTGCTCTCCACTCACCCAGCCTTACCACTCTCTCCATCATATCACTCTCTCCGTCATTCCATTCTCTCCATCACTCCGCTCTCTCCATCGCTTCGCTCTCTCCATCACCCCGCTCTCTCCATCGCTTCGCTCTCTCCATCACTTCACTCTCTCCATCGCTCCACTCTCTCCATCACACCGTTATCTCCGTCACTGCACTCTCTCCATCACTCCGCTCTCTCCATCACCCTCTCCATCATTCCGCTCTCTGTGTCACTCCACTCTCTCCATCACTCCACTGTCTCCATCGCTTCGCTCTCTCCATCACTCCGCTCTCTCCATCGCTTCGCTCTCTCCATCACTCCACTCTCTCCATCACTCCGTTATCTCCGTCATTGCACTCTCTCCATCACTCCGCTCTCTCCATCGCTTCGCTCTCTCCATCACTTCACTCTCTCCATCGCTCCACTCTCTCCATCGCTCCACTCTCTCCATCGCTCCGCTCTCTCCATCACTCCGCTCTCTCCATCGCTTCGCTCTCTCCATCACTTTGCTCTCTCCATCAATCCGCTCTCTCCATCACCCCGCTCTCTCCATCGCTTCGCTCTCTCCATCACTCCGCTCTCTCCATCACTCCGCTCTCTCCATCACTCCGCTCTCTCCATCGCTTCGCTCTCTCCATCACTTCACTCTCTCCATCACTCCACTCTCTCCATCACACCGTTATCTCCGTCACTGCACTCTCTCCATCACTCCGCTCTCTCCATCACCCACTCCATCATTCCGCTCTCTGTGTCACTCCACTCTCTCCATCGCTCCACAGTCTCCATCGCTTCGCTCTCTCCATCACTCCGCTCTCTCCATCGCTTCGCTCTCTCCATCACTCCACTGTCTCCATCGCTTCGCTCTCTCCATCGCTCCGCTCTCTCCATCGCTTCGCTCTCTCCATCACTCCGTTATCTCCGTCACTGCACTCTCTCCATCACTCCGCTCTCTCCATCGCTTCGCTCTCTCCATCACTTCACTCTCTCCATCGCTTCACTCTCTCCATCGCTCCACTCTCTCCATCACACACCGTTATCTCCGTCACTGCACTCTCTCCATCACTCCGCTCTCTCCATCACCCTCTCCATCACTCCGCTCTCTCCATCGCTTCACTCTCTCCATCGCTCCACTCTCTCCATCGCTCCACTCTCTCCATCACTCCACTCTCTCCATCACTCCACTCTCTCCATCACTCCACTCTCTCCATCACTCCACTCTCTCCATCACTCCGTTATCTCCGTCACTGCGCTCTCTCCATCACTCCGCTCTCTCCATCGCTTCGCTCTCTCCATCACCCCGCTCTCTCCATCGCTTCGCTCTCTCCATCACTCCACTCTCTCCATCACTCCGTTATCTCCATCACTGCACTCTCTCCATCACTCCGCTCTCTCCATCACTTTGCTCTCTCCATCACTCCGCTCTCTCCATCACCCCGCTCTCTCCATCACGCCGCTCTCTCCATCGCTCCACTCTCTCCATCGCTCCACTCTCTCCATCACTCCACTCTCTCCATCACTCCACTCTCTCCATCACTCCACTCTCTCCATCACTCCACTCTCTCCATCACTCCACTCTCTCCATCACTCCACTCTCTCCATCACACCGTTATCTCCGTCACTGCACTCTCTCCATCACTCCACTCTCTCCATCACCCTCTCCATCATTCCGCTCTCTGTGTCACTCCACTCTCTCCATCACTCCACTGTCTCCATCGCTTCGCTCTCTCCATCACTCCGCTCTCTCCATCACTTCGCTCTCTCCATCACTTCGCTCTCTCCATCACTCCGCTCTCTCCATCACTCCGCTCTCTCCATCACTTCGCTCTCTCCATCGCTCCGCTCTCTCCATCGCTCCGCTCTCTCCATCACTCCGCTCTCTCCATCACCCCGCTGTCTCCGTCACTGCACTCTCTCCATCACTCCACTCTCTCCATCGCTCCACTCTCTCCATCGCTCCACTCTCTCCATCGCTCCACTCTCTCCATCACACTGTTATCTCCGTCACTGCACTCTCTCCATCACTCCGCTCTCTCCATCACCCTCTCCATCAGTCTGCTCTCTGTGTCACTCCACTCTCTCCATCACTCCACTGTCTCCATCGCTTCGCTCTCTCCATCATTCCGCTCTCTCCATCACTTCGCTCTCTCCATCACTTCGCTCTCTCCATCACTTCGCTCTCTCCATCACTCCGCTCTCTCCATCACTTCGCTCTCTCCATCGCTCCGCTCTCTCCATCACTCCGCTCTCTCCATCACTCCGCTCTCTCCATCATTCCGCTCTCTCCATCACTCCGCTCTCTCCATCACCCCGCTGTCTCCGTCACTGCACTCTCTCCATCACTCCACTCTCTCCATCGCTCCACTCTCTCCATCGCTCCACTCTCTCCATCACACTGTTATCTCCGTCACTGCACTCTCTCCATCACTCCGCTCTCTCCATCACCCTCTCCATCAGTCTGCTTTCTCCGTCACTGTGCTCTGTCCATCAAAACACTCTCTCCGCCTCTCCGCACTCTCCGTCAGTCGGATCTTCCGTCATTTATCTCTGTCCATCACTCCACTCTATCCATCATGCGTCTCCCTCTGTCACACTGTTCTACCGTCACTCCGCTCTCCCCATCATACCACTTTCTACGTCAGGCCGCATTCTCCGCTACTCTGCTATCTTTGTCACTTCACTCTCTCCATCACTCCGCTCTCTCCATCACTCCGCTCTCTCCATCCCTCCGCTCTCTCCATCACTCCGCTCTCTCCATCACTCCGCTCTCTCCATCACTCCGCTCTCTCCCCATCACTTTGCTCTCTCCCCATCACTTCGCTCTCTCCCCATCACTTCGCTCTCTCCATCACTCCGCTCTCTCCCCATCACTTCGCGCTCTCCCCATCACTCCGCTCTCTCCATCACTCCGCTCTCTCCATCATGTCGCTCTCTCCATCACCCCGTTCTCCCCATCACGCCGCTCTCTCCATCATGCCGCTGTCTCAATCGCTCTCTTCATCACTCCACCCTCTCCATCACTCTATCCATCACTCCGCTCTCTCCATCACTCCGCTCTCTCCAACGCTCTCTCCATCACTCCTCTCTCTCCGTCACTCTGCTCTCTCCATCACTCCACTCTCTCCATCACTCTCTCCATCACTCCGCTCTCTCCATCACTCCGCTTTCTCCATGACTCTCTCCATCACTCCGCTCTCTCCATCGCTCCCTCCATCACTCCGCTCTCTCCATCGCTCCCTCCATCACTCCGCTCTCTCCATCGCTCTCTCTATCACTCCGCACTCTCCGTCACTGCACTCTCCCCATCACTTCGCTCTCTCCATCACCCTCTCCATCACTCCGCTCTCTCCATAACTGCACTCTCTCCATCACTCCGCTCTCTCCATCGCTTCGCTCTCTCCATCACGCCGCTCTCTCCATTATGTCTCTATCTCCATCGCTCTCTCCATCACGCCGCTCTCTCCATCACTCCGCTCTCTCCATCACGCCGCTCTCTCCATCGCTCTCTCCATCACTCCGCTCTCTCCATCGCTCTCTCCATCACTCCGCCCTCTACATCGCTCTCTGTGTCACTCTGCTCTCTCTGTCACTCCGCTCCCTCCATCGCTCTCTCCATCACACCGCTCTCTCCATCACTCCGCTCTCTCCATCACTCCGCTCTCTCCGTCACTCCGCTCCCTCCGTTATTCCGCTCTCTGTGTCACTCCACTCTCTCCATCACTCCACTGTCTCCATCGCTCCACTGTCTCCATCACTCCGCTCTCTCCATCACTTCTCTCTCTCCACCACTTCTCTCTCTCCATCACCCTCTCCATCACTCCGCTCTCTTCATCACTCGCTCTCCACATCACTCCGCTCTCTCTCCCAATTCGCTCCCTCCACTCTGTCACTCTGCTCCCCCATCAATCCACTCTCTCTGTCACTGCACTCACCACTCTTTCTGTCAATCCACTCTTACCATCTGCAGTGAAAACCATTACAGGCTGAAAACAGAGACCTGGATCCGAAATCTTACTTTGAAGGAAGGTGTGCTTATACACAGCCAACAGAAACAAAGATTCTTTTCCTTTTACTTATGATTTTCACGTCCCTCCTCCCCTCTGTGTTTTTCTGTCTTGTGTATGTATATAGAGGGTGGAGGGGGAGGAGGAGGTGTGCAAGCTAAAGTAAAGGATTAGGAATCAGATAATCATTAATCAGTTGTATTTGCTGCATGTGCATTACAGTTCTTGTTATGCATTAAAAGTAATTGTGTTGAAATTTACAAACCCAGTGATTCTAATTATTGGGCAGCCAAGGAACAGAGACTTTGGGTACCTTTCTTAGAATTGTTGGTTAATTTAATTGTGTTGCAACTCTGGGTCAAGTGGGACTGGAATTGATTATGCACTAGCTCAGGATGTCATAAAAATTGTCACTTAGCTCTCTCCAACGCTTCACTCTCCTCATCACTTCACTCTCATCACTTCACTCTCCTCATCACTTCACTCTCCTCATCACTCCTCTCTCCGTCACTCCACACTCCGCGCTCTCTGTAATTCCACTCTCCCCATCACGCCACTCTCATTGTCACTCTGCTTTTTCCGGCCGTTTGTTCTCTCTGTCACTCAGCTCTGCCCACCACTTCGCTCTCTCTGTCACTCCATTCTCCCCACCACCTCGTCTTCCCCATCACTCCAGTCTCTCCATCAATCCGCTTTTTTGTACCGATCTGAAAATTTGATGGCTTAGTTTATTGCTGTTTCCATCTCGTCCAATCAGAGGTTGGGTTCTGAAGAAGCCAGCCTCTGATTGGCCAAGCAGCTTTGCGGCATTTTTCAAATTTATTTATTGACCTGGCCTCCAATGGATCCCCAGGTTTCTGTGGCACTCAGATTGGGAAAACCTCTATTCAGTCAAGGCACTGTATGATGTTTCCACAAATATTAGTTGAAGAACATCTTCATGAACACTTTTGTGATGTTGCCATCTGTAGTGACCACATAATGTTTTCTCAAAGACTGATAAGAATTTATTTCTGGCAGGTATGATTCATCTCAGTATCTCAAAATCCCTGATTTTGAAACTTATGGATTTGAACAGGTGCCGCAATGTGGCGACTAGGGGCTTTTCACAGTAACTTCATTTGAAGCCTACTTGTGACAATAAGCAATTTTCATTTCATTTCAAATAGTAAAATTGGACTGTGTATATCACATATTAATTGAGGATGCGAGGTTAGAGGGATGAATTTCAGACTTACTCTGACTTGGTGACAAAAGAAGTTAACCCTGCTCTCATTTTAATAAGTTGGGCCAAATCCTGATCTGGGGCTGGCTGGCTGGCAGGTGGAGGTGAGTAAGGTAGGATGCAGCCATCAGCAAAGAGATCCTGGCAAAGTCAAATCTAAATGGCCGAGGAAGGGCTTATGACTGAACCTTCTGTACTGCAAGGAAATCTTTCAATAAAGCTCATTGGCATTCTTCTCTTTTGGTTCTGGGTTTCCTTGACAAATCCAACAGGAGCCAATGATTTCAGTGAAAACTAGCTTATAAATGTTGGGGTCTGATTGATTAAGTCATGCTTGGAACAGTGTTAGGACGGGGCTAGAGAGTCAGGAGTTGGGTAGGCCTAAAGCTGGGAGAGAACTCTGAAGTTGCAGGGGTTGGGCTGCAGAGGGTATGGGGGGAGGGGAATCGGGGAGGTGAAAGAAATTGGTGGAGTTCCAAATATTGAACTGCAACAACTCACCGAGGATCCTTTGGCAGCACCTTCCAAACCCACCTTGACCACCGAGAAGGACCTGGGCACAACTGCAAGTTCCCGTCCAATCCTAACAGCACTGTGGGTGTTCCTCCAACACGTGGACTGTAACAGTTCAAGAAGGAGGCTGATCAGGAGAATTAGAAAAGGGCAATAAATGTTGGCCTAGCCACTGAAACCCATGAGAGAAAACGAAGAGCGTCATTAATTGGGGAGCGTGGCCACATCCCATGAGGTGCAGTATGATATCTGACTGATGGTTTACGATATTGACCTATTACGTTAATTACTATCAATTACATATCTATTGATAAGTTATTGTAATACTCAACGTTATGAAGCGAATTGAAGTGTTATTACTCAGAATGTTAGGGATCAGTGCAATTTCGGTGAGTTACGATTGGTTAAGGTTGGAAGCTAATCATCACTACTGCCCCCTGTGAATCGCTCCCCCATTTTTCGGTTCCACTTCTCTCTGACCTCATCATTCCCCTTTTTGTCTGCTTGTAGGTGGCTTTCTTCTTAGACCAGCTCACACATTGTCTGCTGGTACAAAACCACAGGCAAAAATATTCGACTGCACTGAAGCCGACCTCTAGATGGTGGCTGCAATAACATCCACAGAAGTCATGTGATCAGATGTTACATGATCGAAAGTCACGTGATCAGGCGTCAAATGGTCAAACAAAATGTGATCAGGCATCAGATGGTCAACGTTGAATGGTCAGATTATGCTCAAACCTCCAGGGGTGCCTCCAAATAGAGTTTGCAATCGGCCATGGGAGCCTTGCAAACTGACCAAATTTTGAAATGGAATATGAGGCAAAGTTGCTGAGAATTGCTTAGTGTGGCTAGTGAAAGGTCAGGAGACTTAATTAGTTGATTTCGCGGGAGGCTCTTATTGAACTGATCTTAAGATGCCTGCCTCCAGAGGCAGACGCATGGCATGGTCACATGACTATGGAAAGCCTGAGGTGTTGATCGGGCTGCTTCCATTTCAAAACCCAAAGAGTTGGGTTTGAGTTGCAGTTACAACCCCCAATCTCATTAGTTTCTGCAGCTGTCGGATATCATTGTGGTGTTTAATTCACTCACTTTTAATAAGAATTCTCTCGGTGCAGAGTGTTACAGACTGACTTGTGCATTTTCCTGACTAGCCTGCTCTTGCTGCACTGGTGATGCAGCACTCATTGTTGTGAAGGTCAGGCTTCTTCCTTGGTGCCCTGAGCCTTTGTTCTGTAGCCATCATTGCTTGTACATTGAGAGCGCCATTGTGTTTACTCGAGATTTCGAGTTAACCTTGAAAAGAGGACACATTGTACCAGCTGCTCTTTCAAAGGTTACATGGAAAACAACAGCTGTCATATTGGAAAGCTAATTGCGATGCCGCTACCTGCCAGAGCAATATTTATGCAATGTCCGTAAGTCTGACTGCATAACGCGAAAGAGGTCATGTGACCCCCTGCTTCACATTTTAAGCATCAGGAAATGAAATGTGTTTAATGTCTGGTGGTTTACACTGAAAAATAGGGAGGATTCTGCAAAGGCAGCATCTGACATTTCAGAGGTACAAATTCCAGTCTGCTCTCTCAGAGTCATAATTAGAAACTCTCTCACCTAGCTGTTCACAAAAGGAAGGTGTATGTGGCTTTTCAATGAAAACGCAGAAACATCAATGTTTCCCTGAAAAAATGTGTTATTCAACAGGCATTTATTTGAGGGAAGGAAGCCTGATGTTAAAGTGATTTCAAATGGATTTCAAAGCCGAAGTGCAGAAGTTAAGCAATCTGAAAAATTCAAGCCATTCAATGATACCCATTTTATCGTGAAGAGCCAGCTTAGAATTTATCTTTTATTTTAAATGTATTAATAGGATGTGGGTGTTGGTGGAAAGCCAGCATTCATTGCCCATCCCTAATTGCCCTTCAGGAGATGGTGATGAGCCGCTGTAGCCATAGTGATATAAGTACACCCTGGGGCTAGTCCACGGTAAATTCCAGTCCCACAGGCCCTGGAGTCACAACACAAATGAATTACCAGTAACTCTTATAAAAATACCCAAAATCTTTGTCCCTTGGCTCTCCAATAATTACAGTCACTAGGTTTGTCAGTTTAAACACAATTGCGATGGAGCGGGTTCCAGAATTTTGACCCAGTAACAGTAAAATTGATATATTTCCAACGAATTGAAGGGTAACTTGCAAGGAGGTGGATTTTCCGATGTGACTGTTGCCCTTGTACTTTCAGGTAGTAGAGATTGCAGGTTTGGAAGGTGCTGCGAAAAGAGTGTTGGTGAGCTGCTGCTGTGCACCTTGTAGATGGTGCAGGCTGCTGCCACTGTGCATCAGTGGCAGAGTGAGTGAATGTTCATGATTGCGGTTGGGGCACTGCCTCTTAGTGCCGGATGGTGTCGAGCGTCTTGAGTGACATTGGAGCTGCACCCATCCAGGTAAATTGGGTGTATTCCATCACGCTCCTGACTTATGGGTAAGATACATTCAATTCTTGAAGTAATTTGCGTGCCAACTCTTTGACGATAGTTAATAGGAAAGAGGCACAAAATCTGCTGCAGCTCAAAATATCTTCCGAACGTTATTTTTAAAGATGAACCTTGTTTGCTAGTTATTATGAGAGCTCTCATTGCTGGCACACGGGTAACTAATAAGATTAGGTTATCACACATAGATATCACCATAAACACACGGATAGTTAATAACTTTTATTTTATAGGCTGGAATTAATGAATTTATTTAATTTTACAACTTCTATAACAGGGATATGAACTCCAATTAAGAGTCCTTAGAAAAGTTATCTCTATTGACTTTATCCAAAACGTCTTAAGAGAATAATGAGTGAGATGTTAAATCATGACTGCATTGGAAGGTTGCAAACCAAATCTCAGTATTTAAGGAAGGAGATAGAGAGGGAGAGGGAGAGGAAGTGGGGAGCAATAGGCCAACTCTCCTAATATCAGTATGCAGGAAAATGCTAGAATCTATTATTACGAGACCCTCGGCTAATGAGCGGTCAATTCCAGTGCCACAGGCCCTGGCGTCACATCACAAATGAACTAACTAATAATTCTTGTAAACTTCTGGCCCTTGGCTCTCCAATAATTACAGTCACCAGGTTTGTCAGTTGAAACACAATTCCTGCTTATTTATAACTAGAACAAATGTGATATATGCAGTGAATACAGCTGTGTAACATCAAGCTAATACCAGACTCCCCTTTAACTGCCCCATCCTCTACCCCACACAGAAGACAAACACAGAGGGGTGGAAAGGGGTAAAAATAATAAGAATCAAGGTCAAAAGATAAAAGTTTTTGCTTCCTATTGTGGCTCTGTGACAGGCTTTCCTCACAGAATTCTGGTTGATCCATGCCTCTGGTTTACAGCTGGTGAGGGTCTTGTTGGCAGAGTCACTCATTCAGGGTGGTACTTACAAGCAGCAGGCCTTCTGGACAGTCACTTTAGCTCTTATCAAACTGGGCCTTCAACTCAAAAATTCACATTCAGGCCTATTTCTTTCTTGAGATACTTTGTATCACATCAAACCCTGCTTCAAGCCCATTTGTTTGACCTCAGTCCCTTGCAGTCTCGAGAGAATAACAACCAGTCTTTCTGGAGAGAGCTTCAGTCCTCACTGTGGCCTTATGAAGGGAGGTTAGCTGGGTCTTTTAGGAGAGAATTAGTTGAAATCCACCACCCAGACGGCAGAACCAAAAGTGAAACTTAAATGTAAACTCGTGCTCTGAGAAATTTTCCAGAAGGATAGAATCCAATAGGCACCTGTTACCAGGCAGATAAACACCTTTCTGGCCCATTAATGGATGTTAGCCAAATCAATCAAACCAATACTCAACCAATCTCTGTCATTGGTGTCGGTTAGTTCACAACTCCAGTCCAAACCAGAACAGGCTTCTGCTCAAATTAAAGGCACAGGCCACTTTGCTGAAAGACACATGTCCATAAATGATCCATGGATCAAAAATGTAACGGCAAAAATAAAAGAAAGGGGAAATAAGGGAATAAACAGGAAATAAACAAGAACAAAGAGGAAAGACCCTTAAATTATTATTTTTTTTAATTTAGAGTACCCGATTATTTTTTTCCAATTAAGGGGCAATTTAGCATGGCCAATCCACCTACCCTGCACATCTGTGGGTTGTGGGGGTGAAACCCACGCAGACACAGGGAGAATGTGCAAACTCTACACAGACAGTGACCCGAGGCCGCGATCGAACCCGGGTCCTCAGCATCGCAGGCAGCAATGCTAACCCCTGCATCACCGTACCGCCTCTCTTACACTATTCATAAACGGAGATGAATTTACTTACAGATTTACAATAGTATGCCTAATGCAGCATCTCATTCCCAGTGTAATCCTAGCTCGGAGGACTTGTTGCACCAGGTCCTGGTTGGGCCTGCTTCTATGCCTTTCTCATAACCAGCTCCAGGTGGTTGGTCTCCCCCCCCTACCTAGTTAACCCGTATTCCACGAGTCCCATTGGGAGATCAATGATGATTCCCCTGTGATCCTCGTAAGGGTTATGACACCCCTCCCTCCCATTAGTCGCCAATGAAGGGGGCCTTCTTCACCACTTTTCCTATGGCTGTGTATCCGCCTGTGGTGGCTCTGGATCAGGTGGAGTGTAATGAGAACACGGTTTTCTGACAGACTGCCAGAGGGACCGTCAGGGCTCTGTATCGGACAGTCATCTGCCAGCGTCGACACTTCCATATCCATGTCGGAATCCAAATACTGTTGCTGGGCTGGGCGTGACAGTACCACTCCCAGAAACCACATTGCACCAAAGCTAAAGTTCCGTGCGGAAATGATGTCCCCGATGCAGAATGCTCGCTCTGGCGCCCTCAAACCCTGGTATCTCTTCTGCGACTCCTGATGTCGCTCGACCTTGGCACTGAGGTTGTCAAAAGTCAGGCAGAGTTGAGTCCTGAGCCACTGACCCATCGAAACCTCTGCCGGTGCAATCCCGGTGGTCACCTGTGGCATTGTACAGTAATTGAATACGAGGAAGCCAACCACGTGTCCATAGACACAATCGCCATTTTAAAGTCTGGACTGCCTGCTCTGCTAGCCCATTTGACGAAAGATAACAGGGTGTGGTCTCAGTGTGCCAAATGCAATTCCACTGCATAAACACCGCAGACTCCTCACTGGTGAAAGAAGTGGCATTGTCCATCATCAATAATTCCAGGATCCCATGGATGCAGAAAGATCCCCTGAGCTTCTCGGTTGTGGCCCTGGAAGTCCTGGAAGTCACCCTGTATACCTCAGCCACTTGGAGTGGGACTCCATGATTACAAGGAACATGGACCCCATGAAAGGTCCCGCAAAACAGGGAAGCAGGGTAGCATGGTGGTTAGCATAAATGCTTCACAGCTCCAGGGTCCCAGGTTCGATTCCCGGCTGGGTCACTGTCTGTGTGGAGTCTGCACGTCCTCCCCGTGTGTGCGTGGGTTTCCTCCGGGTGCTCCGGTTTCCTCCCACAGTCCAAAGATGTGCGGGTTAGGTGGATTGGCCATGTTAAATTGCCCGTAGTGTCCTAATAAAAGTAAGGTTAAGGGGGAGGTTGTTGGGTTACGGGTATAGGGTGGATACGTGGGTTTGAGTAGGGTGATCATGGCTCAGCACAACATTGAGGGCCGAAGGGCCTGTTCTGTGCTGTACTGTTCTATGTTCTATAAAATCTACATGGATGCGAATCCATGTGCGACCCAGCCATTCCCAAAAGTGGAAGGGGGCCAATGATGGAAGTTTCTGAAATTCCGGCATGCTGGGCAGTTTTCTCAATGACCCCATCGATACCCAGCCAAGAAACATAGCTCTGGGCCAACATTTTCATCGTTGATGCCCCCAGATGGCCAGTATGCACGTCCCGTAACAGGGCTTCCTGACCCTGCGGGGGAACAACTACTTGTGCACCCCACAATATCATCCGCCAAACTAAGCTTGGAGAATCTTTGAGTGAAGGGCCAAAGAGTTGCTGTCAGGGCTTCCTTTTTACCACCATCGAGTAGCGGAAGGCGAAGCTTCGCTAATGCCGTGGCCCACTGTGTCCACACACACACCAGAGCAGCCGTCACTGGTAAGGTGTCCATAAAATTCAACATTGCAATACTCAGGTGGGGGCGGGGCACACGCGGGCAAAGGCGAACAGCTGAGGGCATCTGTGTGGGCAATCTTGGTACCAGAGCAGTGTTGAAAAGTGTATTCGTAGCCAGAAAGCAGGAACATCCAGTGCTGGATCCTGGCCGACGTAATTGGCGGGACGCTCTTGTCCTCTCAGAAGAGGCCAAGCAACAGCTTGTGGTCCGTCACAATACCAAAATGTCATCCATACACATACTGATGGAATTTCTGAATTACGAAGATCACAGCCATACCTTCCTGCTCCACCTGTGCATAACAGCGCTTGGCGTCTGCCGTGATCCTCTAGGCAAATGCATCGTTGTGTTCCGTGCCATCCTCCCAGTCATGGGCCAGCACCGCTCCATGCTCTAAGGAGAAGCATTGCCCGTTAAAATCAGGGGATTAGTCGGGTCATAGTACATCAGGAGTTGTCTTGAAGATGGATGCCTCTTCACGGCCACAAATTCTTCATCCTGCGATGCGCTCCTGCAC
The DNA here is from genome assembly GCF_902713615.1 of Scyliorhinus canicula. Lineage (NCBI taxonomy): Eukaryota > Metazoa > Chordata > Chondrichthyes > Carcharhiniformes > Scyliorhinidae > Scyliorhinus > Scyliorhinus canicula. Next base: position 114,461,230 of record NC_052160.1, read on the forward strand.
CACTCCTTTGTCTTTTTGCTCCAACCTGAGAGATAGGATCCACAGGCATTTAGAGAGGCAGGGCTGTTAGTTACAGTCAGCATGGCTTTGATAGTGGAAAATTATGATTGAGATTTTTTGAAAGGGCAACCAAGAAGGTAGATGAAAGCAGTACAGTCGACGTTGTCTACATGGACTTTAGCAAGGCCTTTGACAAGGTACCGCATGGTAGGTTGTTGCAAAAGGTTAAATCTCACATGATTCAAAGTGAGGTAGCCAATTGGATACAAAATTGGTTTGATGAGAAAAGACAAAGGGTAGTTGTGGAGGGTTGTTTTCCAAACTGGAGGCCTGTGACCAGCGGAGTGCCTCAGGGATCAGTGTTGGGTCCACTGTTATTTGTTAGTTATATTAATGATTTGGATGAGAATGTAGTAGGCATGGTTGATAAGTTTGCAGATGACACCAAGATTGGTGGCAGTCGGTAGTGAAGAAAGTTATCTAGCATTGCAACATGATCTTGATCAATTGGGCCAGTGGGCCGATGAATGGCAGATGGAGTTTAATTTAGATAAATGTGAGGTGATGCATTTTGGTGGATCGAATTGGGGCAGGACCTACTCAGTTGCTGGTAAGGTGTTGGAGAGAGTTACAGAACAAAAGATCTAGGGGTACAGGTTCATAGTTCCTTGAAGGTAGAGTTGCAGGTGGACAGGATGGTGAAGAAGGCATTTGGCATGCTTAGTTTCATTGGTCAGAACATGGAAATCAAGTGTTGGGACGTCTTGCTGAAGTTGTACAAGACGTTAATAAGACCACACCTGGAATACTGTGTATAGTTCTGGCATCCTATTATAGAAAGGATATTATTAAACTAGAAAGAGTGCAGGAATATTTACTAGGATGCTTCCGGGACTTGATGGTTTGAGTTACAAGGAGAGGTTGGAGCATAGGAGGCTTAGGGGTGATCTTGTAGACGTCTATAAAATAATAAAGGCCATAGATAATGTTGATAGTTAACATCTTTCCCAAAGGTAGTGGAGTCTAAAACAAGAGGGCATAGGTTTAAGGCGAGGGAGGAGAGATACAAAAGGGTCCAGAGGGGCAATTTCTTCACAGAGAGGGTGGTGAGTGTCTGGAACGAGCTGCCAGAGGCAGTGGTAGAGGTGGGTATAATTTTGTCTTTTAAAAAGCATTTAGACAGTTATATGGGAAAGATAGATATCGAGGGATATGGGCCAAATGCAGGCAATTGGGAATAGCTTGGTGGTAGAAACTGGGCGGCATGGGCAAGTTGGGCCGAAGGGCCTGTTTTCATCCTGTAAAACTTTATGACTCTGTGACTCTATAACACATGCAGCAGAGCCAAGAGAGAGGCCAGATTGGCGATAAACTTGCCATAATAATTAGGCCCAAAATTGACCGGAGCTCAGTGTGACGTTCCGCGGGATGGGGCCCTCATATTAGCGCAAACTTTTTCCTTGACTGGGTGCAGCCCATCACTATCCACCCGGTAATCAAAGTAGGCCACTGCTTTGGCATGGAAAACACATTTACTGCGCACCTACATGGGTAAAACAGCGGAATACTTCCTGGAGGTTCGCCATGTGTTCCTGCTCTGTGGAACTGATGATAAGAACACAGTCCAAATAGACGGCCACTTTTGGCATGTCCTGCAAGATGTTTTCCATCACACGCTGAAATATCGTGAGGACCGATAAAACCCCAAATGGAAGTCGGGTGAATTCAAACAATCCATGAGGTGTGGTAATAGTGGCAAATTTCCTATACTCCGGGTCAAGTTCTACCTGCAGGTACGCGTGGCTCATGTCCTGCTTTGTAAAAGAACAACTGCCGGCCAACTGAACGTATTCTTCCTCGACTCAGGGCATTGGGTAGCAGTCCAGCTGAGAGGCCCCGTTGACAGGAAGGTTAATGTCTGCACAGGGATGGATGGTTTTATCAGGCTTCATCACTGGCACCACAGGCACAGCCCATTCCGCAAACAGTATTGGTCAGCGCATAGGAGAGAGGCCTCGCCCTGAAGTACTGGAGCTGAGCAGCAGGATCCACATAGATATGGGCTCTGACACCCTTTATCCTGTCCAGAGCCAACATTAATTTGTAAAGCAGAAATCATGTTTGACTAGTCGGTTAGAACGCCTTGAGGTTGTAACTGACATGGTGGACAAGTGGAACCAGAAGATCTAGGCCTGGATTCTCCATTGCGAATCCGCAATGATAATTTGGTCGTGCCATTCGCTGGCGGCGTGATTCTCTAGTCCCGCGCTTGTCAATGTGATTTACCATTGAAACCACCCCATGCTGTCAGGAAAGCCACAGGCAGGGTACACTGCCAATTGGACCAGAGAATCCCGCTGCTAACGAATGGCCAGAGGATCCCGCCCATAGTGTATTTGGACTTTCAAAAAACATTTGATAAGGTGCTACATGGGAGATTATTACATAATACTAGGACTCGGCATTGAGGCTAATGTATCAACATGGATTAAGCATGGACAAAAAGAACCGGAACAAAGAGGATGTTTTCAGGTTAACAGACTGGAATTAGCTATTTATAACCTATATCAGTGATTTAATAAGAGCACTGATGTAACAATACAAATAAATATAGATGGGAAAGTAAGATGTTTGGAGAGTGCAGCAAAGGCTGCAAAGGGAGACAGAGAGGTTGAGTAAGTAGACAATGGCATAACAGAAGGAAGAGTGAAGTTATCCATTTTAGTAAGAAAGGTAGGAAAGCAGAATATTTTTTAAATAGTGAGAGACTGGGAAGTGTTGACAACCATGGTCGGGGTGCTGGATGCCATGGTAAATGAATCACAGAAATTCAACATGCAGGCACAGCAAACAATTATGAAAGATCGGCCATTGGTGAGGCCGCATCTGAAGAAATGTGTTCAGTCTTCGCCTCCTTTCCAAAGGAAGGATATATTTTGCTTCAAGGGATTTGAAGAAAGATTCACGAGACTGGCTCCTGGAATGGGGTAATTGCCCTATTAGAAATTGAGGAGACTAGGGACGGAATCCTCTGTCCATTCCCGGCAGCAGGTTTCACTGGTCTCGCTGCAGTGAATGGGAGAATTGGCTGAGTGCCAAATTCTCCGCCCTCGCGAGCAATGGTAGTGCTTTGGACACACAATGGAGAGTCCCGGCCGAGGCCTGTGCTCCTTGGAGTTCAGAAAAGTAAGAAGTGATTCTATTGGAAAATAAAATTCTTAGGCGTCTTGATAGGGTAGGTGCTGAGAGGCCCTTATCCCCCGGCTGGGAAGTCAGGAACTAGGAGTCACAGTCTCAGAATTAGGGATGACCTTTCAGGACTGAGATGAGGGCAATTTTTTTAAAATCCAAGTAGTTATGAATCTTTGGAATTCTCAGCCTCCTGAGTTCTGTCTGTGAGTGCTTAGTCGTTGAGCATATTCAAATTGACGTCAATAGATTTTTAGACTCTAAAGATCTCAAGAGATATGAGGGCCAGGCAAGAAAGTGGAGTTGAGGTCAAAGATCAGCCATAACCTTATTGAATGGCAGGGCAGGCTCAAAGGGGCCTATGGCCTGTCCCCACTTCTACTCCTATTGCTTATGTTCAAAGTGTTACCATCAATGTTGATTTTTTTTTAACTGGACGGGAAGATCTCAGAATGGAACCTTGGCTCAAAAGACTAACATTTTTTGATAAAAAATGTGGAGGAACATAGTCACAGGACTGCTAATTAGTTTCAGCAATGAGAGAAAAAAAACATTGACTGAACATGAAAAAATTGGATTATGATACAGTGCACCTTTACACCCCCCCTTTAGCTAAACAATTACACACAGGTTTTAGGATTAACATGGATTACAAAGTACATCTTAATCTACAAGGTTCTTATTAACACAAAGTCCCTTTTAAGCACGCAAAATGACTGTGGGCAAATACACTCTCCACTTTCCAAATAAATGTTTGTGGATGTCCCCCAGAATCCACCCAAATGATTGTCCTGTGAGAATTTCCAAACTCCACTCTCAAAAATGCACTTTATAATCTTCTCTTTTAATTATGCTTTCCCTTAGCAGTTTGCATTCCGAAATCCAGACCAGGTTTTCCAAATGACACTTTTAACACTCCACTCCACTTTTAACAATGAATATAGTCCAGGATTTTACAACAATCCCTTAATGAATGTCTTTGTCTTGGAGGCTTTTACACAAAGCCCGAGGTCTAGCCACTGATTTCCCCAATTATTAACAAAAATGTCTCTCAAACTCGTAATTTCTCAAAAACCTTAGCACTATTGCAGATATCTTTCTGGCCTCTCATGATCCAATCCTTTCCAATTATCTGTTACTTTACTGAACAGTAATCCATTATTATTTCCAGTTCCCTCTGTTCCGTTAATGTCAGACTTATTGGAAACTTCTCTTAATTTTTCTAGTTTCCTTCACTTCAACTTAACTTTTCCTTAACTGGACTTTTAATTTCCAGCATCTCTTTTCTTAACCATTACTCCATTGTATGGCTTTTTTTCTAACAAGGTTGAGAGACACATTCCCTCTTTAGCCTTCTAAAACCAATTTCTCCTAGCAGAGCTGTTACAACTGCCTTCTCTCTCACTATCTCCAGCTGCTATCAAATTAGCTGTACCAAAACTTAAAAGCTTATCTGCTGCACAAGGCCCCAGCTGCTTACCGTATATACTCGCGTATCATGCGATCTCGCGTATCATGCGACCCCTAAATTTTAGACCCCAAAACATGATTTTATGCTATACCTCATGTATCATGCGAGTCACTTTTTTGAGACACCAAATGAGATACCAAATTACGCCGTTAACAACCGCCGTAAACAACCAGCTGTTTTGCGGTTTCTAATCACGGTAATAAGCAGTTAACTAACGCGTAACACATAACGGTCGAATACATTCTACCATTAGCCACTATGGAGAAAAGATCTGCCAAGAAATATACTGCCAAATTGAAGCTGCAAGTCGTTGCCGAAGCGGAACACAGCAACAACGTTAAAGCTGCAAAGCTGTTTGGTGTCGGAGAAAGCTGTGTCCGCAACTGGAGAGAACAGAAAGAGAAATTGATGGATAGTCCTTTCTATAAATGCGCTAATCGCGGGTCGAAATGTCATTGGCATTCCAAGCCTTATTTGATGATGACACTGATAACAATGAAAGCGAATTTGACGGATTTTAGTTAACCTGCAAAAGTTTGTTTTAATAGTTTTTTTATTAAAGTTTTATTAAAGTTTGTTAATTAACCTACATATGTATTCCTGTTTTATATTTCATTATGTCCATAATAATGTCCATTTAACTTTCCGTTAATGGATATGGTCTGCTTAACAGCCTAACAGCCTAATCTTGACCAGTACTTCACACCTGAAATTTTGTATCTTGCGTATCATGCGACCCCCCAAATTCAGGTCAAAATTTAGGTCTTCAAAGGTCGCACGTTACGCGAGTATATACGGTATGTGTTTTATTTATTCTTCCTGCTGTAGCCCTCTCGAAGCACAATAGAAACACAGTTGGAACTTAACCAACCCTCACACATAGAAACACCTTAGTCCAGCATGATCTAACTATAGGTCTACCTTTCCAGGCACAGAAACATTAATTCAAACCCACTTAAAACTATACCTTATTTCTAATGTTAACCAATACAAATAGAAATCCATTAAAACTACCATTGTTTTCCGAACAAAAGTGTTTTGGATGTTTGAGATTCTTGTAATTTTATGAAGGGATTTGAAACCAGGGGCGGAATTCTTCGACCCCCGCAGGGTCGATGAATCGCCAGGGCCTTCGTAAATCCCGCCTCCGCTGTGGCCGGAATTCTCCGCCACCCGGGAATCAGCGGGGGCGGGAATCGCGCCCCGCCAGTCGGCGGGCCCCCCGCAGTGATTCTCCGGCCCACGATAGGCAGAAGACCCGCCGCTGTCAGGCCTCTCCCGCCAACATGGTTTAAACCACCTCTGTGCCGGCGGGAGCAGGCAGCGCGAGCGGGCCCCGGGGTCCTGGGGGGGGGGGGGGGGGGGGGGGGGGGGGGCGGCATTTCAACCACATTTGAACCACAAAACCACATTTTGAACAAATATCTGTAATCAGTCCAGTAATGTTCAGTTTTGCCGTCCTACAATTGGAAAATAGGAGACAGGTTTAGATAAAGGATCAGGATCGGCGCAGGCTGGGAGGGCCGAAGGGCCTGTTCCTGTGCTGTAATTTTCTTTGTTCTTTGTACAGGACTGGATTCTTTAGTTAATCTTAGATGTTACAAAATGAGGACCAAAGAAAAAGACTCCGTACTGTGTTTTCCGAGAGGTCTGGCAATATTAACGTGATTTTGCACATAAATCTAGATGCAAACAAGGCAAAAGGCAAGAGACTGGATGACATTTAGAGTGCTGTGATTAAAATCTGTATAGTTAACAACGGTGGCCTGTGCTTTGCTCTGATGGGTGGTAATGGTGTGTCACCAGGAGGGAAATCTAAGTATATAGCTGGTAATACCTCTGTAAGCCATATCTCAGCCCTTTGCCCATGTGGGTTATTTGGGATTAATGGGAATTTAGATTCAAAGGCCTTCAGGTGGTAATGGATTATTACTTGGCATGCACACAGACTCACCACAGAGTTCTCGGCCAAAGACTTTCTTCCATACCTGGAACTGTAGAAACCTATTAATAGGAAAGTGGCAATATTCTCTTGGGAAGCAAATAGTTCTTTCATTCAATTCTTTCCACTTTGCAAATGAAACTGCGAGTGCTGGTTTTCAAGTTATTAACCAATAACGGGGAGCAGTTACTCGGCTGAACTCCACGGGATCAACATCTATTATATGCCAAGAGCAAGAATAGTCTGTGTCCAAACTGCTGAAATGCTGATTGAAATGTTTGCCTTTGAAGAAGACGCCTTGCATTGACCTATTAGTATCAAGCCTCATGGCAATGTGCGAGGAATTAATTGCTGTCAAGATAAATGCTCCATTGGTGAAGTAGTCTTAATAATAGTGCCCATTATGGAATCCAACAATTCCTTTCAATTAACAAAAACTCACAATTAAATAGCAACTTTTGATTTATTTTCATCAGCAGTTTTTCTCATAATTCCACAGGGAATGTCTCCTCTTCTTCATGTTTATATTATTTTACTGTGCATACTATCTGTCAAAACATAGTTTGTGAGTCCTTGGGGAGTTTGAACTCTCCTCCGTCGGTGGGAACAGATTGGGCAATAGCTGCTAAATTAAGGCAGCTTTCACTTCTCAGCCCATTCGCGTTGACTTCCAATTTTAACAACCACTCGAGGTACTCTCGGGATTCAGAAAAGAGCCTCAGGTAGAAAATCTAGCCCACATCCTCTGATGCCAATCGGAGTCTAATTGAATTGTCACCCAGTGATGAGACACCCACCGTGGCCACTTGCTGCAAAAGCAGCACATGCACATAAAGGTTGCAACATAGGAACTGGAGTAGACCATTCAGCCCATCAAGCCTGCACCCTGCTCTGCTATTTAATACGATCACGACTGATCGGACCCTTCAATGCCTTTTACACCCACTATCCCCATAACCCTTCATGTATTGTTAATCTTCAATCTATTAACCTGTGCTTTAAGCATACTCAATGACTGAACTTCCAGAGCCCCCTGGGCAAGAGAATTCCAAAGATTCACAACCCTCTGTGTAAATAAATAAATTTCTCCTCATCTCGGTCCTTATCGACATGTCTCTTGCCTCTTTTGAAATTGTGGCTCTTGGTTCTAGACTCCCCAACCAAGGGAAACATCATATCTGATAGGAACATAGCAAGTCAAATACTTTCCCACGCGGGGCCAAGAGGTGCTGACATCCGCCTGCCAGCCCCAGGGGAAGTCTGGGCTTCTACTGCGCCAGGTTCCCTATTTGTGATTTACCTGCCTGCTGGCAGATATTCACTTAGTGTTGGTGATTTGGCCCCGGGCCAATCAAATGTTCTCTCTGCCCATTGGCCAGTTGCCTAGTTCTGCCATTTAAGACAAGCAGCTGTCTGGCAACATGTAAGCGATACCCGAGAGTTACAATACCTCAGGCTTGAAATTAAAGTCAGTGGATGCATTTTCACCAGCACAAAACCCAGTTAAAATCCACATTGTTGGGTTAAGTGAGGCATTTCCTGAAGTAATAATCAAACGGAAAAAAACCCAACTACACAGCATCCTTCGCGCTTAAGAATAAGGCAGCGCCAGTTCTAATGTAAATTCGATATTAGACACAGGGTAGGTTTATAAAGGGTCAGAGCCTAGTCCTTTTACAACACATTATGTCCCATCACCCTTATAGGCTGTTAAGTTACAAATTTGCACCATGATATATATATTTAGGTATATTCAGCTTAATTCGAATAGTTGATAAATATCTTCAAAAATCAGAAAGACACTGAGATTGGCAAAATGGTTCCGCATTATTTGCACATTTACACCAGCAATACGCCAATGATATGAAACGCAGTCTAACATTTACATTTTCAAGCCAGTTTCCTCCAGTATATAACACTTTAATATGGAAGTGATGTAAAAATTACATTCTTACAATTAGAAAAGTAATGATTACAGATAGAAATGATACCATTTTAGAAAGTCTGGAAATGGAACGATGGCCCTGATATTTTATGTGGAGGGAGACGAGGAGTGCAACAGAGGATGTCTTAAGCTGAGAATGGCCAGGGATACAGAGAGCCTGCAGACATTAAACACATTAACATTTTCTTTTCCCATTTCCCACCTGTCAGTTAGCCAGATAGACAGGCTGACCAGCAACCGGGCAGGAAAACCCAAGGGTAGGAAGCAACAGTTGGAGATAGTCCTCAGCAATTGGAAAAGATTGGAGACTGGGATTGGGCTAGCTGAGCTGGTGAGGAGGTGTGTGGGAAGGGGTGTCGAGTCAGGCGGAAAGCCCCAAATCAGAGTTTGTTTGGTTTCAGAGAGAGATTTTGCCAATTACATTGGAGTGATGCTGTGGGGAGGCCAATAGCTTCCTTTCGGATGGAGGTTCCCAGCTTGTTCTCATCTGTAGGGAATCTCTAACGAACATTAAACTGCTGGAGCCTCCATTTTGTGGCTGTTTCTCCTGGCCCCTGGGAAACAGGTGGTTAAGCCTACTGCACTGAGGGAGCCTGATTTAAATATGACAATGAAACTTCCATAACAATGCAGATGGCTAATTGTGGGGAGCATTCCAACACTTTTATTCTTTAACCACTCTGTGCCCCAATCCTGAGCCCTCTCCTGCTTGTCATTGTAGGAGGAGGGAGTAGCACTGAGGCTCATATCACCCCAAACCTCAATAGGTATTGATCAAAAGTCAATAAGTATTGATCAAAAGCAATGTGGGCCTGCTGTTAAGCTAAGTGACAAGAAACGTAGATTAAAGAGAACATTTTATTGAGTTTTTTTCATTCATGAATACCAAGTCAAAGAAGCATGCGTTGTCTGCTGAGAGCAGTGGCACAAGTCTAGATATTGGAATTTGAATCAATCGGTATAATTTTACTGACAATTAACAGGTCAAAGTATTTTCTACTTTATTTTCTGCTAGTTCTTTGAAGCACAGATAAAAATGTTCCAGCATGAAAACACTTAACAAGAACTATGAAACGATGTGAATCACCCGTGTGCCCCAAAATCGGGTTCTGCGCCGGGCGGTGGGCCGATCACGAGTCACCCGACTCGCTACGCCAGCACCATCTGATCCAAATCTGAATATCTAAATGAGCCTAACGGCTTGCTTAATACCTGGACCCCAGATTCACCCGGCGCCCAGGACCCACCAGCCATGCCTGGGAGACCTTGCCAGGGCAAAAACGTGGACCCATTGAAACGGCATCTTGGGGGGTCGCCGAGGTGATTGGAGACCATCGGTTGGTCGGAACAGGGCAGGTTGGCACCCTGACACTCCCCCTGCACCTTGGCACTGCCAGACTGCCAGGGTGTATGGGTAACACTGCCAGGGTGGCAAAATGGCAGGTTGGCACTGCCAGGGGTCATGCCCAGGGAGAGCCTTGTCAAGTAGAGGGGGTGGTGGGGGGGGGGGGGGGGGGGGGGGTTGCGGTTCTGAGAGCCTTCATAAAGTTGGGGGGAGGAGAGGAGATTGAGGTCATCAAAAAGGTGGGTGGGGCCTGAAAATGGGTGGATAGATTCAGGCTGGCAGACAAAATGGCACCCCTGCTGGCTTTAAACGTCTTTCCTGCTGACTATAAAAAATAGCAAAGTACCATCGGATAACAGGATGTTTCCAGCTGTCAAAAAACACCCTGCTGAACATGCCGTTTCGCAGAGTCCACTGCATTGTGCCCCTCATTTTCTGTTGCTTTTACGACTGTTGTTTTTACTCTTGCGCTAAAAAGCACGGCAGTGAACAACCGCTACGTCTTTTTAACTGGCCACGTCTTTCTTAGCGCATGTGAAACTGCTCCAGCACACATGACTGGTGGAAATACCCATCCCATCAGGCTAAGCTATCCGATGTCACACAAATGTTTGCTCACCATAATATATTCCTCCATCTCCGCTGGGCGAGGTGTCGCATATGCACTTACCGACGTGGGCTCTAACCTTGGATCGCCAACTCTGCTTCAGCATATCATCACCTGACCTCCATCTTCCGGCCATTAGGCCATGCCCCACACCGTCTGATATTGGTTACCCAACGTCATAGTGCATCACTTTCCTCCGACATCCAGAAAATGATTGGTCGCTCCGTTGCCTGTCAGGTGATTCTCCACTGTCAGACAAACTTTTTTTTCCCCCAAACATGATATTTTTATAACCAATAAACAAAAGTGATCAAAAAACATTTCAAAATGACATGATTTTGAGTTATTATATGTAGGGTGTTTCTTCTGAGTTGCATGAGGCAGTGTCCTGGAGATTTGTCTTTAATTCCTGGAGTTTTCTGGATATTCCTGGAGGGTTGGTAATCCTCGACTCTAACCAAAGGCAGCATCAGTCTTTATCTTTATGCAAAGCCAAATGAAAGGAGACATAGCTGGTGGGGGGGAAGGTTGGTTTGAGATTGTTGCTTGCATCCAGAAGCTTACTATGCTGATTATGAAAATTTATTGAAACCGTAAATACCAACACAAATCATTTAGTTTTTCCTGAATCAAAACAACGCCGACAAAAAAGAAGGGTTCAACTGGGACTACTGACTTTTAAAATATGGTTTGGAGGAAGAAGAGATATGGGGGAAAGAATTTCCCAGCTTTGGCAATGTAGGAAAGGGTGAGTTACCGTAACCATGATAGTTGAGAAATGCCTTAGCTCGCTGCATCCATAGGGGCAGCAGAGTACCAAGAGAGGCTGGTTAAAAGGTTCACCTTAATTCCAGTTAGTTTGTTGACTATCAAGCCCTCTAGCTCCCACCCCCTCACCTCCACCCACTCCCCATTACCAATCCATGCAAACTCATGCCAACCCACATCCCAGTTACCCCCATTGGTCTCTCATATCCTCCATGCCAACTTAATGCCCCACCCACCACCATGACCCCTTATAGCATGCCAGCTCATTCTAACCGACATGCCATCCTTTTCCCATGCACCATCCCTGCCAGCTCACTCAGTATCCACCGTGGGACCGACATCTATAATATCCTTCATTATATAAAAAAATACTCCCATTAATAAACGTCTATTTAAAACATTTAAATCTCCTCAATTAATTCACCCCTTATAAAAACAATCAGACTTGTATTCATAACCTCGCATCAAGAACGAATCCTTTAATGTCCTCTATCAACTGTCAATCAAAAAGCAACAATAATTTCAAAATAACTTAATGAATGCTCTTGAGGTAATGTCAACAAATAGTTATTATAACTGCTAGACCTGATTTCTTTCATGTCTCATTGATACATTCAACCTTTTAAAAAAAAACGGCAGAGGATTTAAACAACTTACTCGCTTGTCAGTTCTATGAACCTCATCTGCTCTTCAGGAGCATTTACGTCAATTTTAAAAATTCATTTAATCTATACTGCAGGTTAAGGGCCTTGCTATTGAACTCAGCATTGAGTTAAATGGCCCTCCTGAGTTCAAGATTCCCATCAAGTATGAATTACACCCCACTTCCTTTCCATTTGCAGGAAAATTGGATCAGTTGGAAATTCAGAGTCTGGATTGCGACACTGAGAATATAGGAAGGAGAACTAATGTGTATCGCTACATATTTAAAGTTCTGAGGAACAAAAGAGGACAGTTCAAAGAGCCCTGATTATGGTAAGATTTATGGAGAGCAGAACAACGCATCACTGACAGCTCATTCTTTGTTCTTGAAAAATTACAATGCTGAGCTTAAATCGCAAGTCCTGAGTTCTGGAGATAACAGCAGGCTGAAAGCCAATAAATTAGGCCTCAATTTTAACTCCTTCCCACTTCTCGTCACACTGAGTCCTCACTCCCCCCCCCCCCCCCCCCCCCCCCCCCCCCCCCAGCCCCCACAGCACACACACACACACACTCCGTTATCCCATACCTCAATCCTCTGCTTCCCCCTTCCCCAACTTCAAACTGGTATAAAACAAGCACGATTAAGTTAAAATGGAGTGAGGGACTTTCCATTCCTCTTTTGCCTTAGTCTGAGGGGCTGCATTGTGGCCCGTTCTGCAGTTATAACCTCAGGCCTGAGTAGCAGTGGTGCTCAACCCACCAGGCCAAAACTGCCAGGATCTGTTGAGGACAAAAGGAAATCTAGAAAGCAAAGTTGAGAATTTTCCTTCTGTCTCCTCTGTGATCCAAAAGTACTCCCCCAGGCCTCGCAAGTAACCTTTGGGTGTCCCTTGTCCTTTGACTTCCCTGATTGGGACAACTCCTGAAGATCCACATTGATAATATCCTGCTGGTGGCATATCTATTGCTTACAGCCTGTAATATACACCATGTTTATGTCGGGGTCCTCTCCTGAATCTGAATTGTAGTTCTGGAGCTAAAAATTCACTGAGGCCTGAATGTGAGTTTCTCCTTTGCCACGATGCTCAACCCCTGAGCTGCTGACAGAGAAATTATAAACTTAAATTGTAATGGTGACCGGACAAGAAAAAAATCCAAGCAGTCAGAATTCTTGGATCCAGAATTTAAGTTGGCAAAACCAACCTCAAGAATCTGTGGTCTGGTTTAAGGCAGCAAACCCCCTTCCTCCTGACTATGGCATGAGTAATTCCAACGAGGCATCATTAAATATGCCCACCTTCCATTCTTTTCAGGTGCCCACTGTTTCATGTGGGTGCACACCACAGCCACTACACAGCTTGGAGACGCAGATTCCAGGAATCAAATTTAATTGGTATAATTGATTAGTGGTTACATATTCTAACCCACTCAGTGATTTCTGGGCTACTTTCATGCAATTCTACCTTGCTGCCCAAAAGCTACATTCAGATTAACATCAGGGCTAATACTTTCATGTGTACACAGGGTTCCTTGACTGTTTTTCTAGAAGTGATTTAAAATAGGGACACAGAAGCATGTGTATGCCTTACCTAGCTTAAATGGCATAAGGACATGGAATGAGAGAGGATCACTTATTTGATCAAACCAGTTTTTTCCATTGACCATGTACAATCAGTCTTAGAATGAACTCTACCCTACTCAATTAATCACCTGCGGGAAAGGAAAGGTTCATTGTAAACACTGCCTAAAAGCAATCAAACAAAGCCATACAGAATATTCATCCATCTTCACATCTCCATTGTGTGACCTTGGTTTATGTCCTCCACAGATAACATGTGCCTCCCCTCCACATCTGACTCCACTCACCTCAGCAGCGCAGGAATCATTTTATCCTGGGCGCCACTTAATAGAAGAAAATAAATAAAATAAGTTTGCTTTGATTCATGAGAACACCTTGTGCAATCATCATATTGTAACGTGTTCCAGCAAAATTGCAGGTTTTACATTGAGTTCCACAATTAAAGCAGCCTGATTTTTTTTCTCATGAATAGTTAGCAGGCCAGTCTTTGCTAGGATATTATATTTACAATTATTTATACTAGTGGATCCGCAAAGAAAAAAATAGGATTCAAGTTGAAAATTCTACCTCTATTCAATAGGTTTCCCTAGAAAGGGGACTCTTCAGTCTCTGTATACATAAAGTCAGAGCAAATTATGAATATCATATATTCATCCATAAACACTGAGGCGTGGAGTACGTTGGTGATTATAGTGCAAGTCATTTCCGTACAATGTAAAGATTACATTAAATAATTGCTTATTTTCATGAAATGATGCACTTTTGAGCATGAGGCGGAAAATCTTTCTTATCTTCCTAATACCAACGTGTTTATTTTTCACTTGAATGAGCATAATCAGAGGAGGTCTCATTTTTATGGCAAGTTTCATTCTTTGGCTATTTTCGTTTGACAAAGAGGCAATAATTCCTCTGCTCGCTATTTCTTCAGTAAAGTAACAGCTTTATTTGGCAGAATGAGATGTACTCTATTCACATCACAGCTTTCCATCATGGCATTGCAGGCCTTACATGATGAGCACGTACACAGTTAAATAGGTTTCCTACAAAGATACAACATACAAAATCTGTTAGTGGTTTACAAATTAAGATTCTTTCTCTAAACACACTGAATGATAACTTGTTTTGAATGCCACATTCAAAACTGAAAAATGCCATTGTTGAAGTACGCTCAAGTTATTGGATTCTGCAATGTGCCTAATAGATCACAGGCCTGAACAAACAGATTGGAGTTTGCCTAATGCTCCGCAGTGGCATGATAGGACAAGGTAGAGCACAAAACCCACAGGTGGTTACAAAAATGCATGAGCACATGCCTCAGAGCATGAGAGGTCCTTCGATGTCAGTGCAATTCCATCATCGTTGTTTTATGTTCATGTGCTATTTAGTTCTTTAGGGTAATTAAGCCATTCCGAATCCCAGCTTCAACTTCGCCATAAAGAATGAAACATTAGCTGTAATTGTATCTCCATCATTTGAAAAGCATTTTCTTTTCCTCCAGAAGTGCAGCAGACCTCTCAATGATTACTCCAAGTGATTATTATTGAAGGGTTGCTGAACAATATCATTTCTTTTGCACAGGTCTTTCATTCTTTGGTCATTAGTTAGAAGTCTTGGAGGAAAAGGCGGACAAATTCTCATCATGCTGATGTGTTTCTTGTTCACTAAATTAATATCTCAAGTTTTCCTTGATGTTTGACTCAGTCTTTATGAAGGGACCCGAAGTGGAAATAATTGGACCATCTGCAAGACAGCTTTCACCAGAAAGATATAGTCACGGGACAGCGATAGATCCACAAGGGGAGAAATCACCTCAGCTCCTGCAGGGTTTAGGCATCTGCATCTCTTAGGCTTGTGTACTTAACAGCTGGGCACGTCAGGCTTAGCCCCATGCTGGAGAAAACATTGATCCCACAGTGTAGCATGAAGGTACAGAGTGACAGACAACAGATGGAGACTCACAGCAGCGAAATCATTTTTTTTTTGAGGTAAGTGGCACACACAGGATAAGCTGCCCGGGCAAGGATTTCTCCTTTGCATGTGTCAGGAAACCTGTAAACCAATGAGAAATAACTTGTGAGTAAATGGCATTTTGCATTTCCCTCGAGAACTTAATTTTAATTTCTGGCCACAGCAAGGGGAGAATAGATATATTGTCCTTTCCTGCCGAAATCAAAACAGAAAATAAGATGAGTTATCCCTGAACACTGAATCAGATGTACCCAGCTGCCAAACATAAGGAGAATCAAAATTGAACACTGCAATTCTATCAAATACATTCCTCATGTATTTTCCAACACCTGTTTTTACAAACTTTTGCAAATAATAACAAGAATAAAGATTCAAATATTCAAGGTTCAAGCCCCATTACAGTTTCATGACCTTACTGATTCAGATGATTGCAAAACAGATCTCCTACATTGCACCCAAAAAGATTGTTTTGTTATTTAATGATCACAAACAGTGAAAAGATTCACAGCTGCCGGGAGAGCTGTCAGAAAGAGAATCAACTAAATCTTCAGTGTAAGTGATTTGAAAATTAAGATTTCTGCAAAAATGTATTGAGCTGTAATTATAATTACCCTGATATGCTATTTGGAAATGTGTTTGAACAGGCTCATATTGAGTAGAAAGTAACAGAAGCTGCATGGTAGCTCCCGTTAATCCAGAAGGATGGGTTTGAATTAGCACTCTCTGCCCCTTAGATACACTTATCTCAGTTACGTAACAGTTTGATCATTTTTGTAATGGTGAGTATCAATATATTACCCCACAGGAATGTATTGTCATTCAAATGGGGTGGTGCGGGGAGGAAAGATTTTCAATTTCCACTGATTAAACTGTTCCATTCCTCAATATGAGATACCTCTCAGCTGTACTTCAATCTAGGGGGCTGGCTTTGCTCAGTTGGCTGGATAGGGTTTGTGACAGAAAGCGAGGTCAACAGCACAGGTTCAATTCCTATACCAGTTGAGGTTATTCATGAAGGCCTCACCTTCTCAACCTTGCCCTTGCCTGAGGTGTGGTGATCCTTAGGCTAAATCACCCTCAAAGGGGAAAGCAGTCTCTGGCCCTCCAAAAGTCGGCGAGGCGTGAATCGCACCGCCCGCCCCGGAGAATGGCGGGGACCGACGCGACTCAATGGGCCCCGGGGCTGCCCGAAATCTCCGGCCTGCGATGAGCCGAAGTCCCGCTGGTTGTTTGCCGGTCCTGCCAGCGTGCATCAGACTAGGTCCCTTACCCGCGGGACCTGGCGGCGCAGGTGGGCTCCGGGGTCCTGAGGGGGCGCGGGGCGATCTGGCTCCGGGGGTGCCCCCACGGTGGCCTGGCCCGCGATCGGGGCCACCGATCAGCGGGCGGGCCTGTGCCATGGGGGCACTCTTTTACTATGCGTCGGCCGTGTCAGCCTCTGCGATGGTCGACGCATAGGTGACCCCCGCCCTGCGCATGCGCGGACATAACGTCAGCGGCCGCTGACGCACCCATGCATGCGCGGGCTCTCGCTGGCTGGCGGAGTCCCTTCGGCCCCGGCTGGCGTGGCGCCAAAGGCCTTCCATGCCAGCCGGCAGGGCGCAACCACTCCGGCACCGGCCTAGCCTCTGAAGGTGTGGAGGATTCCGCACCTTTGGGGCGACCCGATGCCGGAGTGGTTCATTCCACTCCGTCCCACCGGGACCCTCCGCCCCGCCGGGTACGGGAGAATCCCGGCCATTACCTTTACTTCAATCTAGCTTGAAAATGAATATGTTTACTTCTTGAGTGCAAGCTGTGCATTTTATGACAAGATCTTGATATCAGCTCATCAAAGCTGTTAAGATGGCCTTTTCTAATCACCTTAATGCAAAATGGAGTCCTCTTAAGCTTACATTTTGTATGTGCAACTGTAATTAAAAGCCATAACACTAATTCCCTGTCAATAACTGGGCAGCATAGTCTGAAGGAGATAAGGGGCGGGATTTTCCCCTACCCGGCGTGACGGAGGGTCCCGGCGTAGGGGAGTGGCGCCAACCACTCAGGGGTCGGGCCTCCCCAAAGGTGGGGAATTCTCCCCACCTTTGGGGGCCAGCCCCACGCCGGAGCGGTTGGCACCAGAAGACTGGCGCAAAAAAACCGGCGCCCCCGGCAGCGGGGCTGGCCGAAAGGCTTTCGCCGGTCAGCGCATGTGCCAGCAGTGACGTCAGCGGCATCTGGCCGCTGACGTCACTGCCGGCACATGCGCGATGTGGGGTTCTCTTCCGCCTCCATGGCGGAAGCCTGGCGGTCACGGAGGAGAAATAGTGCACCCAGGGGACTGGCCCGGAGTCTGAGCAAGGGGCCCCGATCGCGGGCCTGGCCACCGTGGGGGCACCCCCCGGGGTTCGATCGCCCCCCGCCCCCCCCCCCAGGACCCCGGGGCCCGCTCGCGCCGCTGATCCCGCCGTTCCAGAGGTGGGTCAAACCTCGGCGGCGGGAGAGGCCTCCCAGCCTCCCAGCGGCGGGACTTCGGCCCATCCGGGCCAGAGAATCACCGCAGGGGCCTCTCCGATCGGAGTGGTGAGATTCCCGCCGCCACTTCCCGGGTGGCGGAGAATCTCTGCCACGGCGGGGGCGGGATTTTCGGCGGTCCCAGGCGATTCTCCGACCCTGCTGGGGGTCGGAGAATTTCGCCCAAGGTTTTAGTAATATAATCTTTTTTTATAAAGGCGAGGGGAGTCAGATGAGTAAACAAAAGAAAGCGTTAATTTATAAGAAGAACTATTTACAAGGGCCCAATTATACCTCACTGGGTCCTCTCTCTGTGTTGGCCGGTTCTTGTCTGGCTGACCTTTTTATAAAACATGATCATCAGACCCGTAGTTAGCGGGGGAGCTCATACTCCTCAAGCCACATGGGGAAAACAATCAATCCTGCCCCATGTGTCCTGTGCAGATTATTACAGTATAGTTTTAATGAGATAATTGCTGAATAAAGAGACATTTTGAAGCTTTTCATCTAGCACTCATCAGAACAATTTGCAAGAACACCTGTTAAAGGGGAAAACAACAATTTATGCTGTATGAGAAGAGAATGCTGATTAGTTAACAAGTGGTCTCTGATTGGAAGAGGTGTTGCCATGGAATCTGCACTATTTGGATTGGATTGGATTGGTTTATTGTCACGTGTACCAAGGTACAGTGAAAAGTATTTTTCTGCAAGCAGCAAGCAGATCATTTAGTACATGAAATAAAATAAAAAGAAAATACATAATAGGGCAACACAAGGTACACAATGTAACTACATAACCACCAGCATCAGGTGAAGCATACAGCGGTGTAGTGTTAATGAGGTCAGTCCTTAAGGGGGTCGTTTAGGAGTCTGGTAACAGCGGGGAAGAAGCTGTTTTTGAGTCTGTTCGTGCGTGTTCTCAGACTTTTGTATCTCCTACCTGATGGAAGAAGTTGGAAGAGTGAGTAAGCCGGGTGGGAGGACTCTTTGATTATGCTGCCTGCTTGCCCCAGCCAGTGGGAGGTGTAGATGGAGTCAATGGATCAGATAACTGCCAAGCATTATTTGAAATGCAAATATAATGTTCCCAACTGGGAGTTAAAATTGAACTGATAAAGAGTTAAAATGTGCTCCATTGGTAGTGGTCATTGGGAAAGCCAGGAAATAAAACTTCACTATGATATTGAGGTGGGAGTGATCCGATTGATTACAATAGTTATATTTTGTTTATAAATTCAAATATCCAGCTCCGGAAAATAATGGCTTAGTGGGACGATGTCACAAAACAATGAAACACATCCTTCCTGAATTCAAAATATTACTCACCTGTTGCTCAGCTGACTAAAACACCAAAGAGCTTAGCTGCAGGGAACAGATAGATCTCTTTGGTTTCTGCTGAGTTATGTTATCTTAACTGGTCTATTTGAATGATGACTGGCTTATGTTCCACCGGGTTATTGATCCATGTTGGAAATGCACATGTGTGGACGAGGATTCCGGACAGACATAGGCTGAACTGTGAGGTTGTCTGAGACAGCAAAGCAACTGATATTCAGAGTTGAACCTCAACAAATACCGATTTTGGGTAGCATAAGTGATAAGAGTCTCCTGTGCTGGCCTGAAGGAGAAGTCAAGTGAGTTCAAGGAGAAAGACAAAAATTGATGGGACATAAAAATGTAACAATTATTCTAACATTCCAAAAACAACTTGACTACGATAGAAGAGATATTGAAGAAGAACATTCAGTGTTGCTCAAATGTAAAAATATCAGTTTCTACAATCTACCCCAGGGTAAATCTTAGAGAGAAAAACAGGCATGGGAGAATCACATATCTGCATTGGAGCTACACAATTATTTTAAATCAATGTTTTCCATATTTTAGCCACTAACTACATGTGGTTAATTGGGAATCCAGATGTGGTTAATGGCATTTCTGATTAATAAATAAAAAGGAGTATTAAGATAGTCATTGAGCACGTAATCACAACACTATCACTTCCACCGTGTGCTAAATATACATCCCCTGTTTTGTGCATATGTTGGAAAAGTGGTAAAACAGAAAGAGAAACATGTGTGTTTTTAATCATTGTGAGCTCTATATTTGCTTTGTCACTGAATATGCTAGCTGTTCGTTAATTAAATGTGAAACAGTGAAGCACAGGCATCTGTAGTGTGTTTTAAAATAAAATTAGTGCAATGTGACTAAAACAGTGTCCCCATTTTTCTGCTGGCTAGGCTATTTTAACTGGGAATCACGCAGCATGTGACTTATCTGCCTTTCTGCATTCCATCCAGATGATATTTTACCTGCAGAGTAAAATCTACCTGAAAATGTTTGCATTCAAACTCAGCGCATTAATTACAAAATAATGTGCCCCTGTCTCTCTCCAAAGTTTTGTCACAGTAGGAAACGAGGCACAGTAAAAAAGCATTGATGCATTGCATCTTGGAAATGTTTCTATAAATGTGTGATTTGATCCAATAGCATCTGGGGCAGAGTGAAGGCTAGTAGCTTTGGCACAGCGATTGGGTGAAACCTTCGGTGGGCAGGGGGTGGGGGGTAGAATGGTAGTGGTGGGATCGTTGTTTAAGACGAAACCCCTTCCAATATGAATGGAAGCAGAAATAAAGTATGCAGAAGATATGCGATTAGGGAAGGGAAAGGCTACTTGACCCTTAAAACACTTATAAGTTCACTGTGCTGTGGATACATTACTTTTAGTACATTCTCAGTTAATATGAGACACTGTGACAATCTCGCTCTCTCACTCTCTCCCCCACATTCGCACGCACACATTCCACAAAATCAATGGCTTTAGGTCGGAGAAGTAAGAGAAACTGGTGAGTTAGATAACCTAACAATATATATATACATGTGTCGGATTAAAATTTGGTTTAATCTCATATGATTAAAGTTTTTGCGACTCTTTTACTTATTATATGGCTTGTGGATTGGTGCTGCAGTGAGAGATAATGAAATGTTTAAAGTTGCTCATTCCTAGGGTGCTTTAGAGTTTAATGATTCAAGCTACAATTTAGCTGCCGCTGCTGTTTAGTTTCAGCTGAAAGGGCGAAATTATGATTTGTGCCTGTAGATTTATTTATTTTTGTTCCTGCAGTGTGAATCAAAATTGCCAGCTGGACAGTCGTGAGATAGAAAGTGGGACAATTGGATGATAAACAAGTTGGTGTCTTGGAGTAAACTCTCTCATTCAAGAGCCTTCCAGTCTTCAGCCAGTTTAAGAACATAGGAAATAGGAGGGGGAGAAGAACACACAGACTGTTTAGCCTGCACTATGATTCAGCATAATCATGGCCGATCTTCACTTCCCCATCCACTCCCTACACCTCTGATTACCTAAGAGGCCAAAATCTGGCTCACTCAGCCTTAAATATATTTGATGATGACGCATCCACAGGCCTCTGAGGTAGTGAATTCCAAAGATTTGTGACACTTTTGAGTGAGATTTCTCCTCAGCTCAGTCTTATGATCAACCTCACTGCATTCCTCCTACCCCTTGTTCTAGATTCCCCAGGTTCTACCTTGTTAAGTCCCTCCAGCATTTTGAATGTTTCAATGAGATCCCCTCTCATTCTTCTAAACTCCACAGAATAGTGACCCAATTTACTCAGTCTCTCATCAGGGGCGAAATTCTCCGACCCCACGCAGGGTCGGAGAATCGGCCGGCAGCGGCGTTAATCCTGCTCCCGCAGGGTTTTTAAATCTCTGACCGGCCAAAAACCGGTGCTGTGCAAATCCCGCCGGCAGCCTCTGAAAACAGCTGGCGCCGGCGTTTTTTCATTTTTTTTTTTAGTTTCCACAAATCTCCGTGCCGGATGGGCCGAAGTCCCGCCGCGGGTCACGGGTCACGTCGGCGAAAATCACAGTTGCTTTAAAACGGCGTCAACCATTGATGATGGTTGGCGCCGTTCAGTGTCGGGGGGGCGGGCGGTGGGTTGCGGCATCGGGGGGGGGGTGGGTTGCGGCATCGGGGGGGGTGGGTTGCGGCATCGGGGGGGTGGATTGCGGCATCGGGGGGTGGGTTGCGGCATTGGGGGGGTTGCGGCATCGGGGGGGTTGCGGCATCGGGGGAGGGGGGTTTGCAGCATCGGGGGGGTTTGCGGCATAGGGGGGGTTGCGGCATCGGGGGGGGGTTGCGGCATCGGGGGGGTTGCGGCATCGGGGGGGGTTGCGGCATCGGGCGGGGGGTTGCGGCATCGGGGGGGGGTTGCGGCATCGGGGGGGGTTGCGGCATTGGGGGGGTTGCGACATCGGGGGGGGTTGCGGCATCGGGGGGGGGTTTGCGGCATCGGGGGGGGTTGCGGCACCGGGGGGGGGTGGGTTGCGGCATCGGGGGGGAGGGTTTGGGGGTAGCGGCGTGCAGAGAGGGGGGGGCGACGGTGCGTTGGCCCCGGGCATCCATCGCCCCCCCTCTCTGCACGCCGCTGCCCCTACCCTGTACTCTGTACGCCCCTACCCCCCTCCCCACCACCCCTACCCCCCTCCCCACCACCCCTACCCCCCTCCAACGCCGCCCCCATCTCTCGCAACGCCGCAACCCCCCACCCTCAACGCCGCAACCCCCCACCCTCAACGCCGCAACCCCCCCTCATCGCCGCAACCCCCCCCCCTCTCAACGCCGGGTCTCCCCCCTCTCAACGCCGGGTCCCCCCCCTCTCAACGCCAGGTCCCCCCCTCTCGACGCCGGGTCCCCCCCCCCTCAACGCCGGGTCTCCACCCCCCCTCAACGCCGGTACCCACACCCCGTCCCCCTCCCTCTGAAGGCCGGTACCCACACACCTCCCCTCTCTCCTCCTCCCCCCCTTCCTTCCTCCTCCCCCCCTTCCTTCCTCCTCCCCCCCTTCCTTCCTCCTCCCCCCCTTCCTTCCTCCTCCCCCCCTTCCTTCCTCCTCCCCCCTTCCTTCCTCCTCCCCCCCTTCCTTCCTCCTCCCCCCTTCCTTCCTCCTCCCCCCCTTCCTTCCTCAGTTAGGGGGGGGGGGGTGCGGCATTAGTGGGGGGGGGTGCGGCGTTAGTGGGGGGGGGGGTGCGGCGTTGGAGTGGGGTAGGGGTGGTGAGGGGAGGGGGTTGGGGTAGGGGCAGCGGCGTGCAGAGGGGGGGTGACGGTGCGTTGGCCCCGGGCATCCGTCGCCCCCCTCCTCTGCACGTCGCTGCCCCTACCCCAACCCCCCCTCACCACCCCTACCCCCTTCACCACCCATACCCCCTCCAACGCCGCCCCCCCTCCAACGCCGCCCCCCCTCTCTCAACTCAACACCGCAACCCCCCCTCAACTCAACGCCGCAAACCCCCCCTCCTCAACTCAACGCCGCAAACACTCCCCCCTCAACTCACTGCTGCAAACCCCCCCCCCCTCAACTCAACGCCGCAAACCCCCCCCCCTCAACTCAACGCCGCAAACCCCCCAACGCCGGGTCTGTCTCTCTCCTCCTCCCCCCCCCCCCAAATGCCGGGTCTGTCTCTCCTCCTCCCCTCCCCCCAAAATGCCGGGCTGTCTCTCTCCTCCTCCCCTTCCCCCCCCCAAACGCCGGGCTGTCTCTCTCCTCCTCCCCTCCCCCCCCCCCAAAATGCCGGTCTGTCTCTCTCCTTCTCCTCCTCCCCCCCCCTCCCCCCCCAAACGCCGGGCTGTCTCTCTCCTCCTCCTCCTCCCCCCCGCCAAAACGCCGGGTCTCACCACTTCCGCAGCTGGTGAAACTGACGCGTGTCGCGTCAGTCAGCTGCTGGCCCCTCCGGGAACGGAGAATAGCGGCCTAAAAGAAGGCCCCGACGCCGGAGTCATCTACACCGATTTTTCTCGCCGGAAATCGGTGTTACGACGGTCTGCAGAGAATTTCGCCCCAGAAAACAATCCTCTCTTCCCATGGACCAATCTACTGAACCTCACTGTACTGTCTCCGATGCATGTCAATGCTTCCTTAAATATGTACAGTGTTACAGGTGTGGTCTCATGAAAGTCCTGTATAATTGTAGCAAAACTTCTCTATTCTCATGTTCCAATCACTGAGCAATAAGGGCCAACATGCCATTTACTTTCCTAATGAAATAAAAATCCCTTATTGTCACGAGTAGGCTTCAACGAAGTTACTATGAAAAGCCCCTAGTCGTCACATTCCGGCGCCTGTTCGGGGAGGCTGTTACGGGAATTGAACCGTGCTGCTGGCCTGCCTTGGTCTGCTTTCAAAGCCAGCGATTTAGCCCAGTGTGCTAAACAGCCCCTAATTGCTTGAGGCAATGAGTGGGGCTTTGATTTTCAGTAGAAGGAAGTCCTGTCCTTGAGAGCTGTCAGCCAATCTGATTACAATCCCATCAATGTCAGAACTCAGTAATGGGCATTGGTTGGATGTTAAGCATCTCCACGAAGCTGATTGATTGTGAATGGAGCCGGGTAGGTCCTGGGTTTTCAGGCAAATAGAATTGGGTCCCTAAGGGACGGTGCCAAGAGGGTGAGGGCATGGGTTTTACAGACCAGGTTGGGAGGCACAAAGGTGCGATATAATGTTAAGGAGATGCTGCATTGTGAATATGGCAGGCCTCCCTTGCCACCCCACCTCCCCATAAAGAATCTCCACTCTCCTTACTTCCTGTCCTTTCATCAACAAGAAATTGGCCTTTCCATTCTCACAGCCTGCCACTGCCCAAGGTATTATTGGCAATGATGGGAGATTGGGGGCCTTAAGTTGCCATAAATTGGTCACTTCAGGACCGGGTTGGGATTTGACGGGTAGACGGTAGCATGCCCACTTGTCATGTTTTACATGTGCCCTGCAGAAAACACAACATGGGGGATTGGTGGAAGGGTGTAACATTCAGCCCCCTGACTTGGAAATATTATGTTCTTTCGTTGGTCAAAATCTGGGAACAATCCTCCCTTACACCTACGAGGATACATATACTACACATACAGCAGCATTTCAAGATGGCAGCTCACCACCATATATTGATGAGCAATTAGGGATGGACAGTGTAGTAAAGGGAATAATTGGCAATCACCAGTTAACTAGCTAACAACGATGGGTTTACTATAAATTCAAACAATAAGAGCACTCTAATCGATGTCTTCATTCTCTAGGATCACAACTATCTGCAAAAGCCCACACTCTACATCGAGGACCACGTGCCCGTTACCCATTGGGCAATTGGGTCATATGACCTATCCAACGCACGCCCACTTAAAGGGGCAAGCTAATACATCCCTCCACCTTTATGTCCCTGATTACATAGTACCTTGATAACTCCCACAATTTTCAAAACATCATGACCAGTTTTTAACACCGTTTCTCAGAAACTTAATCTGTCAGAGGAATTTTTCTTTCCTAGGATTGACATAGCTCAATTTGTGGAGGTTCCGCTATAAAGGTGGCTTCATTTGATCCTGCTTCACTGGGACTCTCTCCTGGGGCGAAATTCTCTGCAGACCGTCGTAACGCCGATTTCCGGCGAGAAAATTCGGTGTAGATGACTCCGGCGTCGGGGCCTTCTTTTAGGCCGCTATTCTCCGTTCCCGGAGGGGCCAGCAGCTGACTGACGCGATACGCGTCAGTTTCACCAGCTGCGGAAGTGGTGAGACCCGGCGTTTTGGGGGGGGGGGGGGGGGGGGAGGAGGAGGAGAGAGACAGCCCGGCATTTTGGGGGGGGGGGAGGGGGAGAGACAGACCCGGCATTTGGGGGGGGGGGAGGAGGAGGAGAGAGACAGACCGGCATTTGGGGGGGGGGGGGGAGGAGGAGAGAGACAGACCCGGCGTTGGGGGGTTTGCAGCGTTGAGTTGAGGGGGGGGGTTTGCGGCGTTGAGTTGAGGGGGGGGGGTTGCGGTGTTGAGTTGAGAGAGGGGGGGCGGCGTTGGAGGGGGGGCGGCGTTGGAGGGGGGTAGGGGTGGTGAAGGGGGGTAGGGGTGGTGAGGGGGGGGTTGGGGTAGGGGCAGCGGCGTGCAGAGGAGGGGGGCGACGGATGCCCGGGGCCAACGCACCGTCGCCCCCCCTCTGCACGCCGCTGCCCCTACCCCAACCCCCTCCCCTCACCACCCCTACCCCCTTCACCACCCCTACCCCACTCCAACGCCGCACCCCCCCCACTAACACCGCACCCCCCCCCACTAACGCCGCACCCCCCCCCACTAACGCCGCAACCCCCCCCACTAACGCCGCACCCACCCCTAACGGAGGATGGAAGGGGGGAGGAGGAAGGAAGGGGGGAGGAGGAAGGAGGGGGGGAGGAAGGAAGGGGGGGAGGAAGGAAGGGGGGGAGGAGGAAGGAAGGGGGGGAGGAGGAAGGAAGGGGGGAGGAGGAAGGAAGGGGAGGAGGAAGGAAGGGGGGGAGGAGGAGAGAGGGGGAGGTGTGTGGGTACCGGCCTTCAGAGGGAGGGGGACGGGGTGTGGATACCGGCATTGAGGGGGGGGGGGAACCCGGCGTTGAGAGGGGGGGACCCGGCGTTGAGGGTGGGGGGTTGCGGCGTTGCGAGAGATGGGGGGGCGGTGTTGGAGGGGGGTAGGGGTGGTGGGGAGGGGGGTAGGGGTGGTCGGGAGGGGGGTAGGGGTGGTGGGGAGGGGGGTAGGGGCGTTGGAGGGAGGTAGGGGTGGTGAGGGGGGGTGGTTGGGGTAGGGGGCAGCGGCGTACAGAGGGGGGGGGGGCGACGGTGCGTTGGCCCCGGGCATCCGTCGCCCCCCCTCTCTGCACGCCGCTGCCCCCAAACCCCCCCCGATGCCGCAACCCACCCCCCCCCGATGCCGCAACCCCCCCCGATGCCGCAACCCCCGCCCCCGATGCCGCAACCCCCCCCCCCCCCGACACTGAACGGCGTCAACCATCATCAATGGTTGACGCCGTTTTAAAGCAACTGTGATTTTCGCCGACGTGACCCGTGGGCACGTCGACGGGACTTCGGCCCATCCGGGCCGGAGATTTGTGGAAACTAAAAAAAAAATGAAATCCCGCCGGCGCCAGCTGTTTTCAGAGGCTGCCGGCGGGATTTGCACAGCGCCGGTTTTTGGCCGGTCAGAGATTTAAAAACCCTGCGGGAGCGGGATTAACGCCGCTGCCGGCCGATTCTCCGACCCTGCGTGGGGTCGGAGAATTTCGCCCCTGGTACAAGCACATAATTTTCTACTATTTTCTCGGTTTCACTGGGAGCAGCACTTGGACCTGCCACCGGCTGATCAACTGCTTCACTCTTGGACAAACACTATTTGCCGACACAGTTGGATCAGGCAGTAACACTGGCTCCTGGGAGGGTTCCTGTCTCCATAAAGGGCTGAGGTGCTTCTTCAAAAATGTGTCCATCATAGGACAGTGGCTCTGTCTTGGTCACCATGGGCGGTATTCTCCCCTACCCAGCGGGGCGGGGGTCCCGGCGTAGCGGAGTGGCGCCAACCACTCCGACGTCGGGCCTGCCCAAAGGTGCGGAGAATTCCCATGCCAGAGTGGCTTCCGCTCCGCCGACTGGCTCCAATGGCCTTTGGCACCACACTGACCAGTGTCGGGGCTGGCCGAAAGGCCTTCGCCGGCCGGCGTGAGTCCGCACATGCGCCGGAGCGTCAGCGGCCGCTGCGTCACCACCGGCGCATGTGCGGTGGAGGGAGTCTCTTCCGCCTCCACCAGGTGGAGGCCGTGGCGGCAGCGGAAGAAAAAGAGTGCCCCCCACGGCACAGGCCCGCCCGCCGATCGGTGGGCCCTGATCGCGGGCCAGGCCACCGTGGGGGCACTCCCCGGGGTCCGATCGGACCGCGCCCCCCCCAGGACCCCGGGGCCCACTCGCACCGCCTGCACAGAGGTGGTTTAAACCACATCGGCGGGAGAGGCCTGACTTCGGCCCATTGTGGGCCGGAGAATCACCGCGGGGGGCCCGCCGACCGCTGGGGCGCGATTCCTGCCCCCACCGATTCCCGGGTGGCGGAGAATTCCGGCCACGGCGGGGTCGGGATTTACGAAGGCCCTGGGCGATTCCCCGACCCTGCGGGGAGTCGGAGAATTCCGTCCCATGACTCCCGGGACCAACTTGGTCCACTTCCAAAATTCTTTACAAAAACCGGATCATCTCTTTCAAATGCTCTTTCCACATTTGCCGAATCATGGTTCCTTTTCTGGCAACTCTGCCTTGACTCCACCCTACCCGCCAAACCTGGAACTACTAGGCTGATTCTCAAGTGTTGATCCATCAGCAACTTAGCTGGGGCTGTGCCAGTAGTGGTATATGGAGTGGTTCTGTAGGAGCCATGTTATCTTGGTTCCTAGTGACGCAGGTGATTTCATAGTCAGACCAGCCTTGAATGCCTGAGCTGTGCGTTTAGCCAACCCATTTGGTGAGGGGTGATATGATGCAGTCTGAATATTGTTTTATTCCATTAAATGTCATGAACTACTGGAATTCCGCACTTATGAATACATTCCATTGTCTGAAACAAATACTTCTGGTACACCGTAGGTGTGAAACATTGGCACAGTTTCTCAACTGTAGCATATGAAGTTGTGGACTTAATTTCAAATACATCCATCCATTATGAAAGGGCATCCATTAGCAAAAGGAACATCATTCCTATAAATCGGTCAAGATAATTTGTATTAACTCTGGAGAAATAATAATCGGAAACAAAGGAATGGCAGAGGAACTGAATAGTTACTTTGCATCAGTCTTCGTGGTGGAAGACACTAATTGGATGCCAGTGCTCCAGGAGAATCAGGGGGCAGAGGTGAATGCAGTGGTCATCACTAAGGGGAAGGTTCTGGGGAAACTGAAAGGGATGAAGGTGGATAAATCACCTGGACCGGATGGATTACATCCGAGGGCTCTAAAAGTGATAACTGAGGAGATTGTGGAGGCTTTGGTGATGATCTTTCAGGAATCACTGGAGGCAGGAAGGGTCCCAGAAGACTGGAAAGTGGCTAATTTAACACCACTGTTTAAGAAGGGAGGGAGACAGAAGACAGGAAATTATAGGCTGGTTAGCCTGACTTTGGTCATTGGTAAGATTTTAGAGTCCATTATTAAAGATGAGATTGCAGAGTACTTGGAAGTGCATGGTAAAATAGGACTGAGTCAGCACGGCTTCGTCAAAGGGAGGTCATGTCTGACAAATCTGTCAGAGTTCTTTGAGGAAGTAACAAGGAAGCTAGACAAAGAACCAGTGAACGTTATTAATTTAGATTTCCAGAAAGCCTTTGACAAGGTGCCACATAGGAGACTGTTAAATAAGTTAAGAGCCCATGGTGTTAAGGGTAAGATCCTGGCATGAAAAGAGGATTGGCTGACTGGCAGAAGGCAGAGAGTGGGGACGAAGGGGTCTTTTTCAAGATGGCAGCCAGTGACTAATGTGTGCCTCAGGGGTCTGTGCTGGGACCATAACTTTTCACAACATACATTAATGATCTGGAAGAAGGAACTGAAGGCACTGTTGCTAAGATTGAAGATGATACAAAGATCTGTAGAGGACCAGGTAGTATTGAGGAAGCAGGGGGGCTGCTGAAGGATTTGGAGAGGCTAGGAGAGTGGGCAATTAAGTGACAGATGAAATACAAAAGAACAAAGAACAAAGAAAAGTAAAAGCACAGGAACAGGCCCTTCGGCCCTCCAAGCCAGCGCCGACCATGCTGCCCGTTGAAACTAAAATCTTCTTCACTTCCGGGGTCCATATCCTTCTATTCCCATCCTATTCATGTATTTGTCAAGATGCCCCTTAAATGTAACTATCATCCCTGTTTCCACCACCTCCTCCAGCAGCATGTTCCAGGCACGCTCTACCCTCTGTGTAAAAGACTTGCCTCATACATCTACTCTAAACCTTGCCCCCCGCACCTTAAACCTATGCCCCCTAGTAATTGACCCCTATACCCTGGGAAAAAGCCTCTGACTATCCACTCTGTCTATGCCCCTCATAATTTTGTAAACTTCTATCAGGTCGCCCCTCAACCTCCGTCGTTCCAGTGAGAACAAACCGAGTTTATTCAACCTCTCCTCATAGCCACTGCCCTCCATACCAGGCAACATCCTGGTAAATCTCTTCTGCACCCTCTCCAAAGCCTCCACATTCTTCTGTTAGCGTGGCGACCAGAATTGAACACTGTACTCCAAGTGTGGCCTAACTGATGTTCTATACAGCTGCAACATGACTTGCCAATTTGTATACTCAATGCCCCGGCCAATGAAGGCAAACATGCCATGTGCCTTCTTGACTACCTTCTCCACCTGTGTTGCCACTTTCAGTGACCTGTGGACCTGTACACCTAGGTCTCTCTGACTGTCAATACTCTTGAGGGTTCTACCATTCATTGTATATTCCCTACCTGTATTAGACCTTCCAAAATGCATTACCTCATATTTGTCCAGATTAAATTCCATCTGCCATCTCTCTGCCCAAGTCTCTAAACGATCTAAATCTTGCTGTATCCTCTGACAGTCCTCATCGCTATCCGCAATTCCATCAACCTTTGTGTCGTCCGCACACTTACTAATCAGACCAGTTACATTTTCCTCCAAATCATTTATATGTACTACGAACAGCAAAGGTCACAGCACTGATCACTGCGGAACACCACTAGTCACAGCCCTCCAATCAGAAAGCACCCTTCCATTGCTACCCTCTGCCTTCTATGACCTAGCCAGTTCTGTATCCATTTTGCCAGCTCATCGCTGATCCCATGTGACTTCACCTTTTGTACCAGTCTGCCATGAGGGACCTTGTCAAAGGCCTTACTTAAATCCATATCGACAACATCCACTGCCCTACCTGCATCAATCCTCTTTGTGTCCTCCTCGAAAAACTCTATCAAGTTAGTGAGATATGACCTCCCCATCACAAAATCATGCTGCCTCTCGCCAATATGTCCACTTGCTTCTAAATGGGAGTAGATACTGTTTCAAAGAATTCTCTACAGTAATTTCCCTACCACTGACGTAAGGCTCACCGGCCTGTAGTTCCCTGGATTATCCTTGCCACCCTTCTTAAACAAAGGAACAACATTGGCTATTCTCCAGTCCTCCAAGACAGTGGAAAAGTGTGAGGTTATGCACTTTGGAAGGAGTAATGGAAGCGTAGGCTATTTTCAAAATGGGGAAACGCTTAGGAAATCAGAAGCACAAAGAGACTTGGGAGTCCTTGTTCACCATTGTCTTCAGGCTTCAGGTTAACGTGCAGCTTCAGTCGGCAGTTATGGGGGCAAATGCAAGGTTAGCATTCATGTCAAGAGGGCTAGACTACAAGACCAGGGATGTACTTCTGAGGCTGTATAAGGCTCAGGTCAGACCCCATTTGGAGTACTGTGAACAGTTTTGGGCCCCGTATCTAAGGAAGGATGTGCTGGTATTGGAAAGGGTCCAGAGAAGGTTCACAAGAATGATCCCTGGAATGAAGAGCTTGCCATATGACGAACGGTTGAGGACTCTGTGTCTGTACTTGTTGGAATTTAGAAGGATGAGGGGGGGATCTTATTGAAACTTACAGGATACTGCGAGGCCTGGATAGAATAGACATGGAGAGGATGTTTCCACTTGTAGGAAAAACTAGAACCAGAGGGCGCAAATCTCAAACTTAAAGGGACAATCCTTTAAAACAGAGATTAGGAGGAATTTCTTCAGCCACGGGTGATGAATCTGTGTAACTCTTTGCTGCAGAAGGTTATGGAGGCCAAATCACTGATTGTCTTTAAGACAGAGATAAATATGTTCTTGGCACAGGCCGCCCGCAGATTGGTGGGCCCTGATCACGGGCCAGGCCCACCATGCCCCCCCCCCCCCCCCCCCCCGGGGCCGGATACCCCCGCGCCCCCCCGAGGGCTCCGCAGGCTGCCCTCAGAGCCAGGTCCCGCCGGTATGAAACTTGTTTATTTCATGCCGGTGGGACCGACCGAAAATGGGCGGCTGCTCGGCCAATCAGGGCCTGCAGAATGACTGGGGGGACGCTGCCAACGGCTCCCGACCGGCACAACGTGATCCCTGCCAAAAAAACGGCACTGGAGATGTCGGTGTCGGGGCGGGATTCACGCCGCCCCCCGGCGATTCTATGACCCGGTGGTGGGGGTCGGAGAATCCCTGTTCCTAGGGGCTGGTGCCTCTTTAACTGCTCTCACTTTGTCCTCCTTGGGGTTCACCCCTTGAGAATCCAACCAATAATCAAGATAAACCACCTGGTTTGTTTTTTTTCTCTTTTTAATTGCACTCCCGCCTCCTGAAATCTCTTCAAAAGCTTGTCCAAATTGGCCGGATGTTCCTTTTCTGTTATTAAAACATCATCCAACTGAACGACAACCCTGGCAACCCAGCAGCAAACTTTTCATCATTCACTGGAAGATGACGCAAGCTGATGAAACCCCGAACGGTAGACTTGTAAATTGGTATACACCCTTATGAATATTGATGGTGACCTATCCTTTTGATGCGTTGTCCAATTCCAACTATTGATAAGCATGGCTGTTATCCAACTTGGTACATGCCAACTTGCCATATAGATCTGTATCGAGATTTGCAATCTAATTTATCTTCAGCTTGTAATATCCACAGATAGGATGGTCTTGTCTGGTTTGACTACCAGCACAATGGGTGCTGCCCACTCAGCAAATTGCATGTACCCAAGTCTTCCAGTCATTTTAGTTCTGTCTCTACCTTCTCTACTAATGCGTAGTCACAGCTCTTTGCTCTGAAAAGTCTCAGGGTGGCTTTTGAGTCCACATTGATTCTTGCTTGTGATCCTTTGATCTTTTCCAATTCCTCCTGGGACACATATTGATATTTTTGGCTAAATTTGTGAAATTAAACATTTTCATGCAGTCTAACTTCCGTATTCTTTACCTTCAGGGGTTGTGTCCCTTGTTGGATATACCAGTAGGTCTGTTTGCTCAAGACAGTAAGCTGATGCCCCCATGCCTACTTCCATTTTCCGAGGCCAGCCATTCACTAGCAACACCACTATGACGGGGGCTGTCTTGCCCATTTTCACCTTACATACCAACAAAGTGTTCTGATCACTTGCTGGGCAATACTCCATACTAGGGATGGATTATTTACTCTGCTGGTACTCGGCAGACCTGCCTGTTTTTACACTTGTGCCTCAAATGTTCTTTCCTTCCACACATGAAGCACTCTGCTTCTCTAAACCTACACGTTTCTGGAGAGTGACTCCTCCTGCACCTATACCACTCTATTATTCCGTGGCTGTTGTTTAAATCTTCTATACTTTGTGGCTATTCCAGCTTCTGTGTTTGTTTAAAATATAAATTTAGAGTACCCAATTCTTTTTCTTTCCAATTAAGGGGCAATTTAGCATGGCCAATCCACCTACCCTACACGTCATTTTGGGTTGTGGGGGTGAGACCCACGCAGACACGGGGAGAATGTGCAAAGTCCACACAGACAGTGACCCGGGGCCAGGATCACATCCGGTCCACGGCGCTGTGAGGTAACAATGCTAACCACTGCACCACCATGCCGCCCAATTCTGAATTGTTCTCTCTAAACTCATACCTTTACTCTTGGCACCACTGCTGCTCACAATTTCCCACTTGTGGACCTCATGCTTTGTGAACTTTGCAGCTCCTGGGTGCCCTTTTCAGCGCACTCTATCACTGAGGCCATTTCCAATGACTTTTTAAAAGTTAACTTTTATTAAGTTGACAATTTTCTCTGTGTAGCTGCTTGTTTACACGACATACCAATCGGTCCCTTAACATGTCATCCAACGCTGACCCAAAATAGCATGCTCCATTATTTGACTTAATCTTGCTGCAAAGGCTGCAAGGTACTCCTCGGGTTTCTTCTCATGGAGTTAAATTAGTACCTTCATAATATTGCTGAGGGTTTAGGGTGGTAATGTCCTTTGCAAGCTCAATGAGCTCTGCAAATGTCTTTGTGTCAGGAGCATCCAGGGATGTTAAACTTCGAATCGGTTATAAGTCTGGGTCTCACATGCAGTCAGCAATATAATTTTCTCCTTATCCTCACCCTCTATTTCATTAATTCAGAAAATAAATATTCAAAATGCTCCACACACTGTACCCAGTCTTCTGTAGCAGCGCTGAAAGCTTCTAATTTTCTGAAAGGAGGCGTGACTAATTTTTGATCTTTTGCAGACTGGACTTGATTGGATTTGCTCTGTAATTCTTGCAACTGAACTTTCCTTCAAAGTTCTTTCTTCGTTGCAACCTGAGTCGGTGTTGTTTTCCTCATCACCAATGTAGTAAATGCGCTAATTGCCGACCAGCAGTGAGCTAACAACGGGTTTATTATAAATCCAAACTATATACAGAGCACGATATCAATGCCTTCATTCTCAGCACTAGGATCACGACTGGCTGCAAAAGCCCACGCTCTGCACCGAGATCCCCGTGCTCGTTCCCCATTGGGCAATCGTGTCACATGACCCTTCTGATGTGTGCCGCCTTAAGGGGGCTAGCTACTACAGGCAGCAAATGCTGGCAAATTGCCAGCTGGCCTTGACAACAATGTTCACATCCCTGAAATGAATAAAACAATGCAAAAATAAACTACCTAGGGCATCATCCACGATTAGAAACCTGTAACGGTCTTGAGCTTTCTGTATCAATTTGTCGAGGCAGTACTGAAAGTGTCAGCAAAGGTTATGTCCCTTTTCAGGGAAAAATGGGGCTATTGTGACTATGTTCCTGCATGCCTCCTGCTTGAAAACATTGTGCTTGTTTAGGTACAATAAAGGATTATGTTGCAACTATATTGGATTTGCCAGATTCAGATTATCTGACAGGTGTCACATTCATGCCATGAGATAATCCTTCAAAATACAGACCAGTTACTCGGACAAATAAAAACCTCTGAAAATATTGATGGAATGAAAGAAACAAAATTGTAGGAAATGTGCAACATTTCCTGCTGATAGCCTGAGGGAGCTTTCCCTGGATCAGTCCTCAGGGACAATGGGTCACATGGTTGGAGCAAATACCAGAAGACCACACAGGGTGGAACACACACACACACACCCAAAAAGGAACCCCATATGTTTTTCCCTGATTGATATTAATGGAGCAAAATCGTGTTTATTCTCCTACAGGTGTGTGCTCCAACTATTCTGATGGAGAACAATTTAACCAAGTTAAACAAACTGAGGAACAAATTAAAAGGGACAGTCTCTTGTAGGGATACGGCCTTAAACAAAATCAAAGAGCAAATAAAACTTTAAACGTTAAACCAAAATGTGATTAAATGGATCAGTAAAGCATCCCTGACCCTAGGGTGCCCACTGGGCATGAAGAACTCAGGTGTATGCTCCAACTGTCCCAATATTCTGTGATTCGCTGCACTCCAACAATCCAATATGCCTGGGTGTAGACTTAGGAGAATGGCCCTTCCATTGCTTTAAAGCACTTTATGTTTACGCATAAAGTCATAGAATTTGGAAGGTGTAATTTGATAATGTGACTGCTGAGTGTGAACAGAGGATGATAAACGAGAACAAAGGGAATTGTGAGCAGACAATCATTTGTCTATAAACTGAGATAGCATAACTCATTGTTAACATCTTAAGCACATCTCTTGTTCTATGTGAAGCAGCTTTTACTACTGTGGATGAACTCTCCACATCCACCCAAAACTATCTGTCAATGAAACTTTTAACAGTATTTGTTCTGACCATGGAATCCTGTCCCATGCAATTGAAAAATTACATCATCATTTATTGTGCTGCATTGGAGGATGCTTTAAACTACGGGAAATCTGTGACTTGCCTGTTGGTACCCCAAGTTTTCCTGTCCTCCCAGCACCACCAGGGTCAAATTCGTGAGACATCTATTCTTCCTATTGTTGCCTTCAGCTTCACCCTGCTGTTATGCCACCTAATATAGAAAGAAATAATTACATTTTGGTCATTAGGCCTGCTTTAGCCAGAATTTGTTTTATGAACTCTTAGATTCTACAAGAGTGAGGCCTAACAGCCAAAATGCCTGGTGGAACTTCCAACCTCAGTTCAGGATGTGATGAAACAGCCACCAATTATACACACAGCCTGCCTTTTTTTTCAATTCATCCGCCATGACCAGTTTTACACCAGCTGCTAAAGTTGAAAGTTCCATCCACCATGTCCATCATTTTACACCATGCACCCCAGACTGACCCAGCATCTCACTTCCTGTCACCCGCCTATATGTCTGATTATCACTGTCTGAGTCATTCAGTGAAATAATATGCTTTTATTTCCCTTTGATCTTGTTGCACTTCAATATGATTCTTAAAATTCTGCAAGAACCAAACCACCAACTAACATTTTATAGATTCGAGTTTCGTCGGTAAATTGTACTACATAAAATTATATAGATGTGCCTTTAGATACGTTTGGCCCATTGTTTGAGATTATTATGTGACAAAAATGAAAGAGAGAAATTAACCTGCTGGCTCTTTAAACAGTAGAATGTTGGTGAAGTAATTTTGGTAAAATGCCATTTCAACAAATCTATTGCATTCCAATGACTGAAGATAAACTTTAGTCTCATTGCCCATAAAGATTGGTCATCAGCCTATTTCACACAATTAATTATTTCAAATGCCATTCATACAGTCCATTGTGTTCATTAATAATCATTTCCTCTGTTTAGCTTTTTATTGTAAGAAGTCTTACAACACCAGGTTAAAGTCCAACAGGT
The DNA here is from genome assembly GCF_902713615.1 of Scyliorhinus canicula. Classification (NCBI taxonomy): domain Eukaryota; kingdom Metazoa; phylum Chordata; class Chondrichthyes; order Carcharhiniformes; family Scyliorhinidae; genus Scyliorhinus; species Scyliorhinus canicula. Next base: position 114,497,789 of record NC_052160.1, read on the forward strand.
TTGTTTCAAACACTAGCTTTCGTAGCGCTGCACCTTCCATTCACCTGAGGAAGGAGCAGTGCTCTGAAAGCTAGTGTTTGAAACAAACCTGTTGGACTTTAAACTGGTGTTGTAAGACTTCTTACTGTGCTCACCCCAGTCCAACGCCGGCATCTCCACATCACAGCTTTTTATTATTCCATATTAAAGCCTGATTTATCAAGTGAAATGCATTTCTGAACATAAATCCTGTATACCAACAGATTTATTTTGCAATTATGTGTCTCCATATCAAATTTATTCCATTTATTTTCGCATCCTCCTAGTCGGTAAAGAAGAAGGAATTATTAAGGTTTGCCCGAAAAGGCATCACAGATTGACTTAAGTTATGAACAAGTGCCAATCAGTACAAGTGCTGCTAGCTTCAGTGTCACAAGTTAGCCTCCTCAACTGCTTCTACAAATGTCTGCCGTTATAAGTGTTGTGACGGAACTTTGGAAAGTAGTACCAGTTAATAGTATGGGTCCTTCAGAAAAGTTTCATTTAGCAGATTGATGAGTGGGGTGTTGCTATTTGTCATATCTTGCATTGTGATTTTATTAAATGGTGGAGCAAGCTCAATGGGCCAAATGGCTTACTCCTGTTCTGAGGTGCACTGAGTAGGGAATTATTCACTGCAGTCTTTGGCCGAGGTGGACGTTTGAACACTTTATGCTTTATGGATAAACTGGTTTAATTTATTCTAATTGGATATATTGAAGATCAACAAATTATGTGACATATTAAACAAATTTAGCAAGGTACAGCCTGTCAAAACAGACTTGTGTTATCAAGATTGTTAGGGGAAAAGTATAATTTTAAAATTAATTAGATACATTTGTACGTTAAATAAGGTAAAATGTGTTTCAGTTTCATGTGGGTTTGGTATGAGCCTTCGTGCCTAAGAGTCCAGAGAATCACTACAGATCAGAACGAGGCAATTCAGCCCATCGAGTCTCTACTGACCATCTGAAGAGCACCCTCCCGGTAACCATACCTAACCTGCACACCTTTGGACACTAACAGGAAATTCTTAGCAGGGCCAATACACCTAATCTGCAGATCTTTGGATTGTGTGAGGATACCAGAGCACCCAGAAGAAACCCATGCAAACACAAGGAGAATGTGCAGATTCAACACAGACAATCAACCAAGGCCTGAAATGAACCCAAGTCCTGGCACTGTGAGGCAGAAGTGCTAGCCACCGTGGACCTGTGACTGAAAGGTCAGTATTTTGGGTTTGTTTATATGTATATATATATTGAATGTGGGTTTATAATCACTGAAGTTAAATAGAAGGATTAAAAAAAAAGGGTTAGATGTTTTGAGATATTGGGGGAAAAACACCAAAGTAGATTAAACTGGACTTTTGCCTAGTGACAGTGGTCAAGTGACACAGAGACACAGAGCAAGACAGGGAAGAGGTCCGTATATGTCAGAGATTAAAGACGAGGTTACTAGGAGACTGGGTTTAGGGAGCTCATCAGCAGGATTGTCCGTTGGCAGGATCCTTCTCCCCACCAGCAGCACTCCCACACCCTTGCGTTTCCCGACGGCGTGGGGCAGCCCACAATGGGAAACCCCATTAGCTGGCTTCGGGAACGGAGAATCCCACTGCTAGTGGGAGTATGTTGTGCCAGAAAACGGGGCTGATGGGATGGAGAATTTGTGATTGTGAGATTAAAATGTGATTTTTAGATGGCTCATGACGTTGAGAAGCATCAGTGAATGCTCAAGAATCACCAGAAGAAAAACATTTCCACATGTGCCAGTCCCAAGCAAGGAGTTTTTGAGTGAAGCTGGGGGTAACTATTCACTGGTTTATGTGTCTGTAAAGATATCACTGCGTAAAGGAATATTGGTAAATTCAATCATCTTCTTGTGATTTTTCTAGTATTTTGTCTGGTGTGATGTAGTTCACTGTTCCTGTTTAAGAAATACTTTATCCTTTGTGGGAAATACTTTATACATTGTGTCAAAATTCCATTAGTAGATTCCAGTGAATTTGTGCAGTAACTTTCATCCATCGTTTCCAAAAAAACGTTAGCATCTATCAAACCAGATTTCACTCTGTGATCTGACTTAGCCAGTATTAACATTATCTAGGATCATTGAAGGATGATGTGCGATGTGATACGTCTGAGTGGTAAGCTATATGTGTTAAACTGTAACTTCCTGCATTGTACTCAAATTTGCAGAAGAAGAGAATAAAGGACGATGGACAATCGTGTGATGAGTCAAGGAACTGGAATCTATCCTGGCTTAGAGGCAGTGCAAAAACATCTCCACTAAACGACTATTGTTTCACTGCTTCATGTGAAGCGTAATTAAAGTTGATAGTAATATATCTTTACAATAAGGTGTTGCAAAATCTTTATTGGCATATGGCCGTTACAGTCTCTATGGAAATTAAGATGTGAGCTCTCACCTTTTCAATCTGTAAAGAAATTATGACAGGCTTCACCTCTCTTAATTGCTCCCAGAACACAAATTAAAAATACTGTATGTTCATTCATGGTTTTAGCTGCTTTTATACATACAGGCATTGTTATCACAGCTATTGTTGCATAATGATAATGTAAATGATAATGTAACTAGGGCGAGTTTCTCTCATTTTAAAAAATATATTTAGAGTACCCAATTCATTTTTCCAATTAAGGGGCAATTTAGCGTGGCCAATCCACTTAGCCTGCACATCTGTGGGGGCGAAACCCATGCAAACTCCACATAGACAGTGACCCAGAGCCGAGATCGAAACTGGGACCTCCGTGCCGTGAGGCAGCAGGGCTAACCCACTGTGCCACCGTGCTGCCCGCGAGTTTCTCTCATGGTACAGCACTGTGCATGTTGAAAAGTGATCAATTGAAGACTAAGTAGAATTAAAAGCTTACAGTTTTCTCAATGTGCTCACAGATAAACAAATTTTACGCAAATGATTTGGTTACAGGTAATTCTTCAATACTTCATACTCACATTCTACTTATGAAGATGTATAAATGTCTGTTCAGGTATCAGTCTGTAGAACTGTTACAGTAATTAAGGTAATTTATTTATCCACTGACTCTAATTGTACCAGGTTATGCTACACTCGGGTTTGTAATGAGCAGTTTTAGCTCCTATAAAAGACTGAAGCTATGTCAGGATGATTAGTGCAGACTTCAGCCCATAAGGCACGATGTGAAAGAAAATGAAAGACTCAGATTTATGCATTACCGTATCCCACAATACTTCACACACAGTAGGGCATGGTGGGGAGGGGGATTGTCACATCAATGTACTGGGAGCAGGGAGGCTTGGTAATGCAAAGCAAACCCGGATGTCTAGCCCTTTCGTTTTTTGCCATTGGCACTTTCCCTAGAGGTCAGCCTAATTGACAGGTATGCCATCCGATGGGGTGAGCAGGACTCCGGAGGAGCAGTAGCTGCTAGCAGTTTCCCATGACAACCAAGTTAAATCGGAGGCTCTGATGAAATGTCACCTTAAACTTTAAGTTAACTCAATGTGGTGGTATGAATGGGAGCACTGGTTTGCCATTGGCTCTGGCTGGTCATGTGCCTCTCGGCTGATTGGCTGGGACTAGTCACGTGACTGCTCACCAATTGGTCGCGAGGCAAGTAGACCCCGCCTCCGAGGCGGGGTATAAGTGCCCAGAGTTCCCGGCGGTCGGCCTTTCTCTGTAGTCGACCACCGGGCTAACATGTAGCTGATTAAAGCCTAAGTTTGGACCTTCATCGTGTCTCGCGTCCAATTGATGGTACATCACTCAATTTCTCTCCACATACATCTCCTGCCCTTCTGAGTATTTCCAGAAAATTCAGTTTTTAATTGAGAGACTTACAACCTTATGAACATATTTAAAATGCCACCCTGGTATTTGGGGAGCAGACTTGTTGCCCACCTCAAAAGAAGCTGCAAGTCAGCAAATAGAAGCCACTTTTATTTTTGCCCTTTATCCCTTCATCTGCACCCAATACCCCCCACTCACCCATATTATAATTCCTCGCAATGAGTTTGTTTTAATAGTAACTTTCTATATATGTAAATGATGCATATATGGTGCATAGCAAGGTAAGTCACTAATTAATCCTCATTTTGATGATGCTGAGAGATATATTGACGAGGACACCAGGTGAAATTGTCCGTTAGTTAACTCAAACTTGTTTTACATTCTAAATCGATTCAGTTTTGTTCCTGATTTGAAGTTCAGTCTGGGGCTAAATAAGCAATATGGAGTTTTGTGCTCATACCTCAATTGCGAATGCTTCAGTTATTTATGCAAATGTATCCTTGGAACAAATCATAATAGTAATAATATTTATCAGTGTCACAAGTAGGCTTATATTACACTGCAATGAAGTTACTGTGAAAATCCCCTAGTCGCCACACTCTGGCGCCTGTTCGGGTACACTGACAAAGAGTTCAGAATTTCTAATTCTCCTGGCAGCACATCTTTCAGGACTTGTGGGAGGAAACCGGAGCACCCAGAGGAAACCCAGGCAGACGGGGAGAACGTGCAGACTCCGCACAGACAGTGGCCCAAGCTGGGAATCGAACACGGGTCCCTGCCGCTGTGAAGCAAAAGTGCTAACCAAGTTACTACCGGTCATCTAGTTGCATGAGAGGTTACAACAATAACTGGCATTTATATGTTATATTTAATTTAGTAAAACATACCAAGGTGATTCCTGGCAGTGCTATTAAACACAATGCGCTGAAATGTGATGAGATATTTGATATCCCGATGTCAGGACCATGTTTGTGGGGTAACAGTGGGAAATGTGTGGATATAGGGTGACTCGGTGGCACAATGGTTAGCACTGCTGCCTCACAGTGCCAGAGATTCGGGTTAAATTCTGGCCCTGGGTGACTGGCCTCCTCCTCAGCTGTAGGGATTCCATGATTCTATTCTATGGTCAGTCAGAGTCTCCTGAGGCAATGTGGATCCTTGTGCAGAAATGAAGGAGACCATTCATGATATGAGCGTGCCAATGTCTCAGGCATCTGTAGTATATACATGAACTCCTACACTGAAAGAGTGGCTACCCTCATGGAGAGTTAATCGAATGGATGCAGGATCAGTGAATTGGCATGAGCAGAATGCACGAGTTGATTGCTCTCGTGACGCGATGGTTTATGGATGAGCAAGTAGGTGCTCTCCCCTATCTGGTCAGTGTGGGCATGACGTCGGAAGGGATGTTGGTGCTCAGTGGTCCCATCTTCTAATGTTGAACCCTCAGCTCCTCCAAATGAAACACATAGTAAGCCTCACCTCTCCATATCTGGGGCTGTCCCTGTACAATTGCAGTTGGTACAGCCTAAGGCAGCACCGTCCAGCGCATTACAATCACAAAAGAGGGTACCATGGGCATCTCAGTAGCCTGGAAGCTCTCTTGGCAGCCTGCTGTCACATCTGCTTCAGCCACAGTCAAAGCAGCACAAAGCACCTCCACAAGGGGCCAAAGAAGCAAGAGTAACATCACTCTGGGGTTCACCCAGGCACAGGCCAATGAATCTTTGGTTCAATGCATGCAAGTTAATGCAATGAAATGGACATGCATGATACCTAGCAGGTGTGATGTCTTTTCTACTGAGAAATTGCAATCTTATCATAAGTTCCTACCTGTGTGTGAGGTTTGAAAATGTCTTGTGACAATTTGCACTCGCAGGAGACTTTCAGCATCATGAATGATGAATCCTGTGAAAAGACTAATGTGACAGTGGCCTCTGGATAGGGGCTGCAATATCTAAACCCAAGGTTTGGATTGGATGCTTGCATTGGAGTATCTGCTGTCCTTAGGAGAAGTGTTTCTGCATCAAGGTACCCTGAGCACCCCTGTCATCCTGGTCGTTTTCACCAAAGTCCAATCTCAGGGTGGCCTTGCAAGCTGGCAGCATGTTCTGTTCAAAATCTTCATCCTCCAATCAGGCAGCGTGCTCTTCCCCATGGAAATCTTTCCATTTCAAAACTCTCTTGAGTGGCCATTTTGAACAGCGATGCAGAAAGCTCTCCGAAATGGCCATACTGCAGGGCATCAGTCGTCTGGACAAGATACCAGAACTATATCTTCAGGAGGCTGAAGGCATAGCCAATGGTGGCCCTCGTTATGGTATGGTAACAATTGCATCGCTCGTGTGGCTCAGTTGTGGGATTTCACACAGAACTCAGCTGCCATCATTTGAAAATGAAAATGAAAATCGCTTATTGTCACGAGTAGGCTTCAATGAAGTTACTGTGAAAAGCCCCTAGTCGCCACATTCCGGCGCCTGTCCGGGGAGGCTGGTACGGGAATCGAACCGTGCTGCTGGCCTGCTTGGTTAAACAGCTATCTGGAATCATCCACAGAGGCTGGGCTCTAGAAGAAACAGCTGCAGAATTTATGACTGCCTCAGAATGAAAGAATCATGATGGCTGCCAGGAAATCTAGTGCACACCTGCAGAAAGTGCTTGCAAAGCACATTTAATGAGTGGGAATTCTTCCTGTTGGCTGGCACGACAGGGCCTTGAAGGCCACCTGGGTGCAATTGATCAGGTCGAGTAGCTGAGGGAATCCTGCCATGGAGGCAAACCCCACAGCCCTCTGCACCTGACTGGCTGCATCTGTGTTGAAGACAACAAAGTCCAATTGCCACTCAAAGGTGCATCTGTCATCTGAGGAACGCTGCATAGCGAGATCCCACAGAGGTCTTCTGCCTAACCCTGAAGAGAGCCAGGGGATAGAAAGTTGAAGGATACTGTCAACTTGATAGCCACTGACATAAGGTGTGTCTCCCTGCACCTTATAGCCTCAGGACCTCCTCCAGGACTGTGCACAACTCTGCCCCGTTTCCCTCGACACGCACAGCTACGATGACACTGCTGCTCCGATACTGATCAGGAAGTGTGGCACTTTCAGTTCTGTGGGTATCAGGTGCCTCCTGCCTCTTGATCACCACCTCTGATCACTCTGAACTAGGGGACCACCTGTGTTGCTGTGCACATAACTTCTCATCACTACTCCAACTAAGTTCTGATTAGCTGGCCCCCATTACCAATACAGCCACAATCACAAGGTCTGTGGAAGTAGAATTTTCAAACACCTTACTGTGACTACCATTAACCACAATATCCAATTACCCCCCCCCCCCCCCCCCACTTTCAGCATTTGCAATATGGCAGCTCGACAGTGGTAAGTCCAGAGTCATTCACTGGCCCTTCTTTGCTTCTACGCCCTTTTAACAATGTAATACATTTCTGGCGCTTCACCCAATGGCTTTCCACTGTGCAACTGCCACAACCTGCTTGCATGAGGTTCTGACACAATTTGGGGCCTGTGTACTATTAGAGCAATTGCAGATGTGAGGAAATGGACCACTGAACTGGATTCATAATGAGCTTCATTAGTATCCCGCTACATCTCAGCAGGTAGTCCTCTTTTACGAGACACCACCTGGTGGAAAATTGCCTGGTGGTGGTCACACCTCAGGCAACTTGCATACTACCGTCCTGTCCAAAATTGCTGGCACATATACCTTCTCACCTGCCTCCACCTCCATGACACAGTCCAGCCCAATGTTACACTTAGCTACATAAGGGGATATTATGTGTTGTGGTACACCTTTAAGTGGGCGTCGCTATGTTTTCTGTACACATTACTTTTGTAGACCTCGAAAGAATCCACACCGAGTTGTCGAGAGAAATAACATTTTATTTGCAATAACTATTATTTTCAAAGCATAAAAGATCCCAGCCGGGTCTCTTTCCTTTTCTGTCTGTACCCAAACTGTCCGACTTTATACAGAGGTTTAGCTACACATGGTTTAGTGTCCCTGCCCCCTTTAAAGGGGGAGCTCGTATTCGGCGTCAATCACAGGGAGTTTAATCATCGGCACTTCAGACGTCCCGTGCGGGTTATGACAGTGACTAGAGGGGAATGATGCAATCAATCATGTAATTGAGTCTTAGTCATGGTTTGTTCGGCATGAGGTACTAACTCAACAGAAAAAAAAGCATTAGGGAGGTGATCAAATGTTTGATCAAAGACAATAGTATCCTCAGGGACAAAAGTGAGGGAGAGCGCAGCAGAGGATCTAAGAATTCCAAAGCTTAGGGCCTCAAGGCTGAAGGGATTGCCTCGAATAATGCAGCGATTAGAATGTGCAAGGGGCCAGATTTGGTGGAGCACTAATATGTTCAGAGGATTTGGGACATCAGGACATTACAAAGATGCTGAGGGATGAGGACATGGAGAAATCTGAAAACGGAAAATAAAATCTTATCATTCAGAGTTTGCTGAACTGCAAGCCAATATAGTCATCTAGGAGTGGGGTAATGATGGGTCAACAGGACTTGGCGTGAGATTGATAGAGGCAGCATAGTTTTGAATCAGTTTAACTTTACGGAGCAAAGGAGATTTGAGACTAGCCTGCAGTGGAGTAGTCAAGTCTTCTGGGTAAAAAAAGGCATGTGATTTCAGCAGCAGGTGAACTGGGACAGAGGTGGAGCTGGGCTGTGTCGCAGAGATGGAAATAGGCAGTCTGAGTGATTGCGTGGCTATGTAATCAGAAGATTATAAACAGCCTGGTTTGCTGTCACAGAGAGGGGTGGAGTAGGTAGCTAGGGAAGAGTTTGAAGCGAGGATTGATGGCAATCACTTCACCCCTCCTCATCGTTAGTTCGGGAAAATATCTGCTCATCCAATAACAGTTTTGTGATTGAGTTGTTCCAACTGGGTGTGCAATTGGGATGTCCACTTGATGCCACAACTCAATCAGCCTATCATCTCCCATCATGAACTGATTATTACAATACATTTTCTCTTTGTGATTTTGAGCTTGAAAAACTGCTTCCCATCTTAAAAATTCAATGCTTGACGATAGATTTAAGTCAGGGAATATCATCGCCATTTTCATGTGGTTACGTTTCAATGTATTCCCATCAACTAGAAGATGATTTGATTGCTTTAAGGTGACATTCCTTGTGCATCCTAATGCACAGAATCCACAGTAGGTGCCTGGCCATCTCAAATTATGTGCCCACAAATCTAAAGAATTCCAAAGATTGCCGAAAATTTGCAAAGTGATTCCATGTGCACAAATCAACAAAATTCAAGAGGCTGTGTGTGGATGTCATGCTGTTTCTGCCTGACATTTGATGGCAGACAGCTGAAACCATTAAATCATCTGAAACGTGAAGTACTATGGGCGGAATTCTACGCTCCCGCACGACATCGGGAAGGCCGTCGTGAACCCGGCTGAGTTTCACGGCGGCCTTGGAGGCCGCTCATCGCACCCTATTCCCCCCCCCCCCCCCCCCCCCCCCCCCCGGGGGCTAGGAGTGGCGTTCTGTAAATCTCGGCCACCGGGCCTTGACACTTGTGTCAAGGCGGCACGCCAAGAATGACGCGACAGCGGTGCCTAAGTGACGTCAGCCGCGCATGCGCAGGTTGGCCGGCTCCAACCCGCGCATGCACGGCTGCCGTCTTCCCCTCCGCTGCCCCGCAAGATGTTGCGGCTTGATCTTGCGGGGCGGCGGAGGGGAAAGAGTGCGTCTCTTGGAGACGCCGGCCCAACGATCGGTGGGCACCGATCGCGGGCCAGTCCCCTCCCGAGCACGGCCGTGGTGCTCACTCCCCTCTCCGCCCCCCACAAGCCACAAATGAAGCTTTGGCACCATGTTCACAACGGCAGCAACCAGGCGTGGCTGCCGCCGGCGTGAGCAGGTCGGGAACGTCAGGCCGCTCGGCCCATCCGGGCCGGAGAATCGCTGGTCGCCGTGAAAAATGGCGAGCGGCGATTCTCCGAGCGGGGGGTGGGAGAATCGCGGGGGGTGCCAGGGCGGCGTGTCGTGAGTCGCCCGGCCCTCCCGCGATTCTCCCACCCGGCGTGGGGAGCGGAGAATCGGACCCTATGTATACCGGAAATCTGAAATAAATACAATAATGAAATTATGAAAATGCTGGAAATGTTTAGCAGGTCAGGCAGCATCTGTGGAGAGAGAAAGAGAGTTAACATTTCTGGTCTCATCAGACCTCAATAAATTATTCTCTTCCAATTAGTAAGATCTGTACAGAAGATATTTTAGAATAATCTTTATTAATGTCACAAATAGGCTTACATTAACACTGCAATGAAGTCACTGTGAAAATCCCCGAGTCACCACACTCCGGCTCCTGTTCGGGTACACTGAGGGAGAATTCGGAATGTCCAATTCGCCTAACAAGCACGTCTTTCGGGACTTATGGGAGGAAACCGGAGCACCCAGAGGAAACCCACGCAGACACGGGGAGAACGTGCAGGCTCCGCACAGACAGTGACCCAAGCCAGGAATCAAACCCGGCGCTGCGAAGCAACAGTGCTAACCACTGTGCTACCATGTCGTCATGATACCAGCTATGTCTTTACTAATCCTGGTCAAGTATTGTCTTATTCAGAGAACGTTGTTCTGAAATTAAAAACAGTAAATGCTTTCAAAGTGAGAAAAGCAAATGGACCGGGGAGAACAAATGCGACCTTGTTAATCACCTGTGCACACACCAGACAAAAAAAATTGAGAGCAGAGACATTAAAAAAAAGGAGGTAACCTAACAATAATTAGAGAGTAAAACATTTGTCCAACAAGTGGACCGTGGGGAATGAAAATAATTGCAATAAATGTTCCAATTGCAAATACTCGGATCAGATGGGAAAACTTTGTCTCGGTGACGGGGGAATTGTTGCACTGTTCATGCTCAAGTCCTGTAATTGCTACGCGCCCACATGTTACTACAACAAGCCCGGCTGAGTTACACCCACTATCTACTATAAATGATCAAGAAACAGCTATGATTGTAATAACTCTTTTAAATCTTTAAACTATTCATGTTTTTTCAGAATAAATCATTTTTGGTTTCAAAGGTTGAATCACAAAGTCACAGTGACGCTGATCTGGTGTGTTGCTCATTTTGCCCTTCTCCTGAATCCTTAATCAGTTTGTGCACACTCAGGGAGAGGACACAAAGGGATTGTTTCTTCATATAGGAACATAGAAACAGGGGTTGGCCGTTCAGCCCCTCAAGCCTGCACCATCATTTAATGAGATCATTGCTGATCTGTGACCAAACTCCATGGGCGAAATTCTCCGACCCCCACGACGGGTCGGAGAATAGCGGGAGGGCCTTCCCGACATGTTTCCCGCCCTCCCGCTATTCTCCCCCACCCCCCGCCCAACTCCCGACCCGAATCGCTGCCGCCGTTTTTTTACGGCCGGCAGCGATTCACAGCTGTTCGATGGGCCGAAGTCCCAGCCCTTTCCGCCGTTTTTACGAACGGCAAACACACCTGGTCTGGCCGTTCGTAAAAACGGCGTCACAAACTCGCTTTTCATAACCATGGCACCGATTGGCACGGCAGTACCACGGCCGTGCCAAGGGTGCCATGGGCCCGCGATCGGTGGGCACCGATCGCGGGCAGCGGGCCCGATGCCCGCGCACTCTTTCTCCTTCTGCCGCCCCGCAGTATCCATTCGCGGGGCGGCTGAGGGGCAACCCGGCCCGCGCATGCGCGGGTTTCGCGCAAATACGCGATGACATCATCCGCGCATGCGCGGGTTGGAGTCTTCCAATCCGCGCATGCGCGGCTGACGTCATATGACGCGTCAGCCGGCGCTAACTCCGGCAAGCGGGCTTAACGAATATCGTTAAGCCCGTCATGCCGGAGCCTACGGCGTCGGGCTGCTAGCCCCGACCAGGGACCAGAATCGGTTCCCGGTCGGGAAGGGGCGCGCTGGCGTCAAACCCGCCCGGGTTTGACGCCAGCTTTACGATTTCTCCCATTTTGGGAGAAACGCGCCCCATATACCTACCTCTGGCCTATATCCATCAATATTGTACAGTGTTAGTTGTCTCAGTGTACTAAGATAGCCAGTCCATGGTAGATTGTGAACATGGTGACGTTACTTGGAGTGATGGTCAGGTAAGTATTAGATAAAGACTGAAGTACAGAGCAGTCCAAAATACTGAAAAAGTGCACCAAAAAAGTCTCAATAATCAACTTTTACTGGAGTACAGGCGTCTGTCTGCAGACTTTCAGCAAGTAACTTACACACTTGCTCAGGTTGATCATAATAATCGTATAGATCCACCCCTGTGAAAATTGCTAATTTTATAGTCTTTTCTTGCACATATTTGGCGGGGGGGGGGGGGGGGGGGGGCGCACAGTGGTTAGCACTGCTGACGAACAGCACCAGGGACCCGGGTTCTATTCCGGCCTTGGGTAACTGTCTGTGTGGAATTTGCACGTTCTCTCCGTGTCTGCGTGGGTTTCCTCTGGGTACTGTGGTTTCCTCCCACAGTCCAAAGGTGTCCAGGTTCGATGAATTGGCCATGCTAGTATCGTCTAAATGTTAGGTGAGGTTACGGGGATAAGAGCGAGGGATTGGGCCAAGATAGGGTGCTCTATCGGAGCAGGGGCTGGTGCAGACTCGATGATAAGAGATATATTGGTCAAGAATGACTACATTGGAGACAATCGCAATCCACTTTTCAGATGCGTTGTTCAGATTTCTGCTCAAACATATTTGTATATAGACCTTGATGAAATCATGAAGTCTTTTCAAGTATTTTGAGTGTTTCAAAAAAATAATTTTAATTTTACATTTTAAAATGTTCCTTGACATTTTTAATTCATAACCTGCTGCAGAAAGGTAACAAAACAGCTGAAATTGGATTTAACCATCAAAACAGAAAACATTTTTGATCAGAATGTCGAGTCCACCATCCGGGAGTGTTTTAAAAAACTGGAAATGGTTTATAAAAGCTAATGGGCATAATTAGGCCAATCTTGCAATGGGGCTTATTTTGATCTGGGGGAGCATGGCCAGTTTTGTGGATGCGACCAGCTTCCAGGCTTCCCCGTACTCAGGATTCTGGGAGCATCATGACTAGAGATGTGCTATCACCCTTACCTCCAGCCAGGTAATCTCCTTGTATATTAGTCATAAACCTTCAGTGATTCTCCCTGTGTTTGCGCAGATTTCGCCCCCCACAACCCAAAGATGTGCAGGGTAGGTGAACTGGCCACGCTTAAATGCCCCTTAATTGGAAAAAATGAATTATTTATAAAAAAATAAATAAACTTTCAGTGACTTGTGCACATTAACACCTGGAAAATGGATTGTGAAACATGGCCTAAATCTTAGAATGCCACTGAAGAAATCAGCCACGGGCTTGTATTCAGGACTATTCTTGTGTTGGTGAGCTTGTTAACTTCTTTAGCAGTTTGGGCTAATTTGGAGTAATTCTCCAGCCTCATTAGGCTCGAGCGAGAGTGCAACGAGGCCGGTGAATAGTGGGAGAGGCCAAAAATGAGATCCGCGCCAGGTGCCAAACAGTTTGAGATGCAACCGGCCCATGCTCATAGGTGAAATCGGGATCTCGCTGCAGAGTGGTAAGAAACCAATTATCATCACTTCAGCCCCATTTCCATACAATTAACGAGAGCCACCCCATATCCGACAGCCGCCTGTCAGTCAGCGACCTCCCCAGCTGGCGCTGATTAGTGCCCCTTTTGAAAAACGTGAACCTGGCGGAAGTGCTTCTGTGGATAGCTGAGGAGGTGAGTAGCCATCTTTGCTCACAGGCAAAAAGCCCGGGGGCGCTGAGCTTACTGCCCCAGTGCTTGGCGGGGTGTGGGAGACCCACCGCAGGGGTGGGTCACCATTGGGTATAGGAGTGGGAGGCATGAGGAAAACCGGAGCACAACAGCTCACGGCACCACCATGCCAATCCCTGGGCATGTGTTCCCGTTCCAGGGGCAACCCTTTTCCCTGCCAGTCCGCCCCAACGCCAACCCGCAACCCCCACTGACTGCAGAGGCCGCTGGCTATGCGGTTGAAGGCTATCGCTAATAGGGAATTGGTAATCGTGGTTACGTGAGTACTTCACAGATGCCAGGTGGATTCTCGTGGGAGGGCAGACCATGTAGGAGTCATTGCCTAGTACCCCAATCTAACCTTGATGCCTGGGAACACTGCGGGAGGCATGTCCAGATATGCAACATCGAAACATCCAGAGATGGGACACAGCTCCGGGACATGTCCACGGCCAGAGGTTGGGTGGTGCCATGGGGAGGGAGAGATGCCTAAAGAGATGGGCAAAGGGTCCAGGGCTGGCCTGCATTGCGGAAGGAAGCGACAGAGGCGTCATTATGGTTGTGCCAAAAGGAGCTTAATGTGCTGTACAAAACCCCGCTCCTGGTGGTGCCCTCCCCCCACACCCATCCCTCAGTGCCCTCAGTGATCCTCAACGTGCCTGGCCCTCCTAGCTCTACCACTACGTCCAGGGTTGTCCCAGGGATGCACATCTGAAGTGGAGGCAGCCAGCCGCCTATCCCGTCCCGTGGCCCTCGATGCCTCTGACGGTTGTCCTCTTGTGGCTCTGGGGCCGGAGGGACCCAGCTCAATTGTTGGCAGCACATGTATAGCCGTGCCGCCCTGTCCCGCGTGCTAACTGTGAGACACGGCCTCATCAGAGGGGAGGAATTCAGGGGGAGCTGGTGTCCACCGTCGTCACTCCATGGGATGGGCCTGGGTTGGCACTCAGCGGCCCCTCATCCCGGTCAGTGCCCGTAGGGCACTGGGATCCACCTTGGGATGGAGGGGCAGCCCGTTTGAGCCCCGGCTACCCCTGCATCATCTGCATCACTCATGGTGCCAACGTCATGCAGCAGGCTCTCCACTGTGGTCACAATCCTGGCAGTGCTGGCCTCGGTGCCACTCATTGCCAGCGCCATCTCCTGCGCCCATAGCCTCTGGCACTCCTTCAAGCTGGGTCCTGGGATCCAGCAGCCCTCTGACTGCTGTCTCGCCTGCGGGTTCCTGCCTCCACCAGATGCGCATTATCAGCTTGTGGTTCTCACCAGATTGTGCCCCAGAAACCTGACCACTAGCATTTCCCATCGAGGTGTGTGTATCTGCTCTGGTGGAGGGCGGGGATGACAGCTGTGCCGCGACCAAACCTGTTGCATTGCTGGAGCTGCCCTCCGAGGTGTTCTCCACAGAATCAGGAGAGTGGGCCGCCCGGGATGGGCCGGCTCCATCAGCTGGAGGACCTGCGGGAGAATGGACATGCAGTCAGTGGGCTAGATGGGTCAGTCAGTAAGGCAATCAGTCCTCACATTTGACAGATCCTCCAGGTGGAACCCGGTGGTTCCTCACCTCTGCGGCGTTCACCAGCCTCCGAGTTGGTGACCACCCTGTCCTCGGTCACACCAGTCACCTTCAGGGCCTGCCCCTTGAAGGAGGTGAGGATTCTGATGTCCGGCACCCCACCACCAGTCTGGGCACTCTCCCGGCGATTGTGGGAGAGCTATTCCTGAGGAGACACAGAGAGGGTGTCATTAGCCACACGCTTGTTTCACAGTTGTGGAAGAGGGGGACGGTGTGAGAGGTGTTAGGCGAGGGTGGGGGGGGTAAATAGGGGACCTATGGTGTCTACTCGCTCATGCTGCCCGGTGTAGGTCGTTAACTTCTTTTCTGCACTGAAGGCCAGTCCTCCTGGTCACACTACCTGAGCTGATGGCTGCCACCACCTCATCCCAGGCAGCACTGGCTGTCTTGTGGCTCACCCTCTGGGACCCGCTCGCTACCACACTTAGACATTTTTCTGGAGAATCGCGCCCTGCGTAAGCTTTTGAAGTTGGAGGAATGGGGCTAATTGCATGGTTCAGGTAAATCATAGAATACCTACAGCGCAGAAGGAGGCCATTCAGCCCATCGACGGCACAGACGCACCGAAAGAGTTTCAGCCTGGCCCACTTCCCTGCCCTATGCCCTTGAGATCTCCATGAATAGCACCTAATGTGAGGTGGTCACACAGCAGGTAAAGAGCGCACAGACACAAAGGCAATGGATGATCGCCAGGCAGAGCAAACGCACCAGGCATGTCGTGCAGGAGGATCCATTCATTTGGTTATCCTGGACACAGCCAACTTTTTTCTAAACAATATATAAATACAAGTTTTCATTTCTAACTGTTTTTATATTACTATATCAAGCTGAATACCTACTTAAGTTACTGGTCACGTCTCTTGCTCTAGCTAATCTAACCTGGAATTAATTCTTGAATGTAATTTTGATATTTATTACCTGGGCACAATACTTGAAATTGTCCTCTATCCCCATGCTTCCAATCTTGGCTTTTCCAATTTTTAGAGACATTTATCTTGGCTTCGGCATACTTATGTCCAAAAGACTCATTGTGGCCTGGATTCTCTGCTTTGCGACGCCAGAAACGTGAATCATAGATATCATAAAATTTACAGTGCAGAAGGAGGCCATTCGGCCCATCGAGTCTGCACCGGCTCTTGGAAAGAGCACCCCACCCAAGGTCAACACCTCCACCTTATCCCCATAACCCAGTAACCCCATCCAACACTAAGGGCAATTTATCATGCCAATCCACCTAACCTGCACATCTTTGGACTGTGGGAGGAAACCGGAGCACCCGGAGGAAACCCACGCAGACACGGGGAGGATGTGCAGACTCGGAACAGACAGTGACCCAAGCCGGAATCGAACCTGGGACCCTGGAGCTATGAAGCAATTGTGCGATCCACAAGGCTACCGTGCTGCCCAATCGTGATCGGTTGAAGAGTCAGGTAAAATTGAAAAAAAAAGAGGTTTGCACCTGTTGTAGATTCCAACGCAACGTTCCACTCCCTCGATGACTGCCATATCGATGTTGGCGCGCCGCATCCCGCATCACCAGATACATGTAAAACCATAATTTGCATGGGTTTTAATATCATTAGCGGCGTGGAGAATTTATGCTCCAGCCTTCCGCGAAGCCCGCACCTCACAGGTGGAAGTCCCATGGGTGCGAATTAGAACAAGTATTCACAAGTCTCAAAACTTGTCGGGCTTGCTGGAGGGGGTGGGGGGGGGGGGGGGGGGGGTGGGGGGGGGGGGGGGGGCTACCCGGTCGGGGGCAGTAGCAGGGAACTACTTGGTGCCAAGTTCGTCGACATGGGATTGGTCATTGGTGCATGTCCTGCGAATATTCAGAGAGGGTCTGGTCAACTGGGAGCCCATCCAGGATGCCTCTCTGGATATCCTCATACACCAGCTGTTTCATCAAGAGGATGGGCGTGGCCAAGCTCAATCCACCAGGGCTAATCAGGTGTTGAGGCCCCTTGGAATTGCTTCCCCACTGCAGAGGAAGTAGGGGATTAGCAGAGCTCACCCCAACCAGAGGACAATTGCACTATGGGCTTTGGGACCATCCCTGGTTCTCTGCCTGTCTCAGGCCAGAGGCTTCACCAGTGACCCCACTCCTCAGTATCACGAGCTGTCCCCTCCTGATGAGACTAGCAGCCTTGACTGCCTCTGCCACCATCTCCCAGACGCTGTTCAGGAGGGCAGGCTTGAGTCTCCGGACCAGTTACCGTGACCCAAAATGATAAGATAGGTTGTTATCATGGGATGAGATGGGGAAAGGGAAGATCACTTCCAATCAACACACAAACGTGGCATCATTCAGACCGGCTCTTCGTTTTTGGGATGGCGACCTCACAAGGCTCCTCGACGATGTGGATGAGAGCCTGGCCACCCTGTTCTGGAACTGGAAGATCAAAAGCATTAGTTTGAAGTAGAAACTTCATCTAGTACAGAATTATAAGAGCTGAAAATATAACAGCTGGAGAAAAAACAGGTCCCTATCTATCCCCTAATGCAAATTTCTAAACTTTACTTATAACCAGTTCTTGATTGATGAAAGTAAGACTCTGCCAATGACCTCATTAAGGCTATGTTGAAAATAAACAAATAGCAAACTCAAAACCTTGGCAAACATTCCCACAAGCTCTTAATATTATATAATTTCCATTAAATCAAAAATTCATATTGAAAAATGAAAAGGTTGGTTAAGGTTCTTAAACAATAGAGAGTATTTTCTTTTCAGAGCTTTGCAAGTTTCCATTCTATTGTATGACTGATAATAGTTTCAAAGTTGAATGTGAGGACCTCAGAGGGAGAGAAGTCAAATGTTGAGGAGAAGAAAGAACTGAACCATTCCTACAACCAATGGAAAGCAGAGTACAATCTTATCCTCACTATTAAAGAGCAACTGTTGTATTTTGAAGGTTGCATTTTGCAGATAACAAGTAACAGAAGCAAAAGTTCATGAAATGTGAGCTAGAAAAGGACAAAACTCCAAGAGGCTGTCTTGCTCTGTCCCATCCCAAACTGGGGGGTAGTCCGACTATTAGAAATTTGACGTTGAATTGTTTCCCTGGATATTCTACCAACATTTCTGTCAGGCTATTTAAAGGAGGAGGCCACATATCAATCGCATTGAGCCATGATGCTTGTTTAGAGAACTAATGCACCATAACAATTCTGTGATTATGTTAATATATATGAAACTGTACATTATAATTCTAAACTTCCTGCTCTCCAATTTATTTATGTATATTGATGTATGTTAATGTGTGTTGGCTCTTTTAGGTTATTTGCAGATGCTGCAACTTCATTACTTAATTAGATAAAAAGACAAATATTAATGTTGAAAACATTGCTGTACTCCAGCCCACAAGAGTGGAGTAGATTGATGAATTTATTGTTGGTTGACAAATCTTCGCAGTGCTTTCAGATTCCAACGTACACAGAGTTACATTGCAAGCACAATCAATAGTTCCCTCTTCAAAGTATTGTATTTTATCGCTGGCTTTTAAAGCAGACCAAGGCAGGACAGCAGCACAGTTCAATTCCCATACCAGCCTCCGTGAACAGGCACCAGAATGTGACGACAGGGGCTTTTCACAGTAACTTCATTTGAAGCTTACTTGTGACAATAAGCGATTTTCATTTTATTTTTTCATTTCATTTCATTTCATTTGGTATACCTATGTATTTATAAATTACCTGCACAATCGCTTATGTTAAGATCCCAGCTGATGTTACTATTGAACAGTCAGGCCCCAGAGTGGAACGCGGGAACAAAGTCTTGTAACGAGCGCATTTAGCCGCATGTTTTCCGACGCTCATAGCACCGAGAAACACAATGCTATAAAACGGCACCCGGGTTAGATATGTGGCATCAGCGTGGAACGGGCGCGAGATCGCAACACCCCAACCATCCCCAGCCCCAACACACATAGGGGGATCCTCAGGAGGCCCCCCACCCTCACCCCCCCAACACCTGCGCAGGGCATTCCCCGGCCTGATCGCCAGCATGCAAAAAATGGCAGCTTGGCATCGCTGGTGGGATTTACATTGCAACGGCTTGCAAGATCGCATTAGATCTCGCAAGGCGTTGCAAGCCAGGTGGATCCAGGGTTCGGGGTATCCCAGCTTCTATCGGCCCTTCTATCGGCGGGGTATCCCAGCTTCTGCATCATGTCATGCTGTTTTTTGGGTGTAGCATGGCCGATCGCGCCCTGTAACTTTTATTTTTTGGTTCAGAGACGTGGATGAGCAGTCACAGGACTGCCGATGACCATTTCACAAAAGAATAAAACATGTATTAAACAAGAAAGGATGAACTATGATACACTACTCCTTCATCCCAGTTACACCTTTATAGATAAGTACAGATTTATGAGGATAGCAAACTTTACCTTACTCTCTAATGTTCTCAATAGGTAAATAGTCTATATAAGCCAATGGGCAAATTCTGGTCAGACACACCACACTCTGAAACGAAGTGGCATCTGCCATCCTATACAACTCTATGGATTTCTTATCAAATCGCCCCAGATGCTTGTTACACTGTGAGATGACTGAGCTCACTGGAACCCTGACTTTCACACAATGCTTTCCAAACTTCACATCAAAGAACCTGCTTTAGAATCTACTCGATACAAGTCTTTCTCTCAGATGCCTACACCAGGGTCCACACCGAGGACTTCAACCTCTCCTTTTGGCATTCCTCTGCCCTGGATCACCATGGGAACTCAAGCTTCCATGCAATTTCTCAGGTACCCAGCGATGCCAACAGAACACTACTGCTCACAGGCTGTATTAAGTTGTCACCAATCTTAGGATCACAATGAATGTCTGTCTTCTCACTTAGCCGACTTTAAATCTGCTTTGAGCAGCTGTCCTTTTAATTCAGAGCCCTTTCTCTGCTCTTTGCTTTAACTTCACCGAACAGGACCATGTTTCTTTAACTTCAGTCTTCCTGGAACCTTTTTCTGTTCCATTCCCTAGTTTCTGGAACTTTCCGTTCTTTAGGTCCTGGATCCTGCTGTCTGTGCCTCTGTGAGGTCCTGCCTGTCCTGGCAGTTTCTGCGGCATGTTTCTTGTCCCTGGGTTACCTCGTTCAAACTGAAAACGCAAGTGCTTCTGC